>NW_022589760.1:2484153-2713403 GCF_004348235.1 Phoca vitulina
AAGAAGAAGAAGAAGAAGAAGAAGAAGAAGAAGAAGAAGAAGAAGACGACGACCATGATACCAGTGACCTTTTGCCTTGGAAGAAGGAAATGTGCTTTGCATATTTTTTTAAAAAATTAATTTTATTTTTATTTTTTATTGAGGTATAACTGGCATACAACATTATATTAGTTTCAGGTATACAGTGCAATGATTTGATATTTGTATATACTGTGAATTAATCACCAAAATAAGTCTAGTTGATATCCATCATCATATATACTAACACAATTATTTTTCTTGTGATGAGATTTTAAGATCTATTCTCTTAGCAACTTTCAAATATGCAGCATGGTATTATTAACTATAGTTGCCATGCTGTACATTACATCCCTATGACTTATTTATTATAAAACTAGAAGTTGATAACTTTTGATTCCCTTCACCTGTTTTACCCACCTCATCACCCACCTCTGGCAACCACCAATCTATTCTCTGTATCTGAGAGTTTAGGCTAGTTTGTTTGTTTGTTAGATTCTAAATATGAGATCATATGGTATTTGTCTTTCTCTGATGTATTTCACTTAGTATAACATCCTCAAAGTTCATCCATATTGTTGCAAATGGTAAGGTTTCATTCTTTTTTAGGTCTGAATAATATTTCATAGTATATATATACCACATTTTCTTTATCAATTCATCCATTGATGGACATTTAGGTTGTTTCCATATTTTGGTTATTGTAAATAATGCTGCAATGAATATGGAGTGAATATAATTTTCTGAGTTAGTGTTTTCATTTTCTTTAGATAAGTACCCAAAAAAGGAACTGTTGAATCATATGGTAGTTCTATTTTTAATTTTTTGAGAAACTTTCATAACATTTTCCATAGTGGTTGCATCAATTTATATTCCCATCAACAGTACACAAGGATTCCCTTTGCTCCACATCCTTGCCAACATTTGTTGTTTCTTTTCTTTTTGATAATAGCCATTCTAACAGGTGTGAGGTGATATCTCATTGTGGTTTCGATTTGCATTTCCCTGATGATTAATAATATTAAGCATTTTTTCATGTACCTGTTTGCCATCTCTTTGCCTTCTTTGGGAGAAAAAAAAGTATCTATTCAAATAACCTGCCCATTTTTAAATCAGATTGAGAGGATTTTTTGTTTGTTTGTTTGTTTGTTTGTTTGTTTTTGGAATTAAGTTGCATGAATCTTCATATATTTTGAATATTAACTCCTTATAAGATATATTATTTGCATTTTCCCCACTCAGTAAGTTGCCTTTTCATTTTGTTGATGGTTTCTTCTACTGTGTAGAAGCTCTTCAGTTTGGTGTAGTCCCATTTGTTTATCATGGTGGACTAATGTCAAGGAGCTTACTGCCAATGTTTTCTTCTAGCAGTTTTATGGCTTCAGGTCTTATATTTAAGTCTTTAATCCATTTTTAGTTCATTTTTGTGTGTGGTGAAAGATAGTGGTTCACATTCATTCTTTTGCATGTGGCTGTCCAATTTTCCCAATACCATTTATTGAAGAGACTGTCTTTTTCCATTGTATATTTTTTCCTGCTTTGTTGAAGATTAATTAGCCATATAGTTGTGGGGTTATTTCTAGGTTTTCTACTCTGTTCATTGATCTATGTGTTTTTATTCCACTACCGTACTGTTTCGATTACTATACTTTTATAATGTAGTTTTAAGTCAGGGAGCATGATTCCTCCAGCTTTGTTCTTCTTTCTCAAAATTGCTTCAGTTATTCACTGTCATTTTTGGTTTCATACAAATTTTAGAATTGCTTGTTCTATTTCTGCAAAAAATGCCATTGTAATTTTAATAGGCCTTACATTGAATCTGTAGATGACTTTGGGTAGTATTTCAACCATATTCATTCTTTTAATCCATGAATACAAAATATTTTTTAAAAATTCATTTAGTCTTCTTCAATTCCTTTCATCAACGTCTTATAGTTTTTGGAGTGCAGGTTTTTCAACTCCTTAGTTAAATTTATTTTGGGGAATAAAATACCCAGGAATTTATTCTTCTTGATGCAATTGTAAATGGGACTGATTTCTTAAATTCTCTTTCTGCTATTTCATTATTAGTATACAGAAACACAACATATTTCTATATATTTATTTTGTTTCCTGCAACTTCATTGAATTCATTAGTTCTAACAGTTTTTTTTTTTTTTTTTAATCTTTAGGGTTTTCTATATATAATATTATGTTATCTACAAATAGTGACAGTTTTACTTCTTCCTTGCCAATTTGGATGTGTTTTATTTTTTTTCCTTGCCAAATTGTTCTGGATAAGACTTCCAGTACTATGTTGAATAAAAGAAGTGAGAATGGACATCCTTGTCTTGTTCTGATATAAGGAAAAAATTTTCAACTTTTCACTATTGTGGATGGTGGACTTGTTATATGAGGCTTTTATTATGTTGAAGTACATTCTCTCTATACTGACTTTGTTGAGTATTTTTATCATAAGTGGATTTGAATTTTGTCAAATGCTTTTTCTAAATCTATTGAAATGATCATATGATTTTAATCTTGTATTTTGATAGGGTGGTGCATGACATTGATTAATTTACAGATATTGAAGGATCCTGGCACTCATGGTATAAATCACACTTGATCATGCTTTATGATCCTTTTAATATATTGTTGAATTTGTTTTGCTAATATTTTGTCGAGGATTGTTCAACCTATATTCATCAGTGATATTGACCTGTAATTTTCTGTTCTTGTGGGTGTCTTTGTTAGCATATTGAGGGAATGCTGGTCTTGTGAAAGGAGTTTGGGAGTGTTTCCTCCTCTTCTATTTTTGAAAGATTTTGAGAAGGATTCATATTAATTCTTTTTTGAATGTTTGGTAGAATTCACCAGTGAAGTCATCTGGTCCTGGACTTTTGTTTGTTGGAAGGCTTATGGATAATTTCTTGACTAGTAAGAATCTAATGCCAGTAAAGGGGGATTAATTCTGGGAGTTGGCATTTATTTTTCTTTTTAAAATATTTAAATGGGTCATTTATATGCATACAGCTACAAATTATACTTGTGTTGCACAACATTTTTCTGGTGTTCTTCACCAATCCATTATCACTAGAGAATTAACTGGGAGTTGTGAGGGGGGAACTTGTCAAGTTGTGTTGCAATTATTTGTTTAAATCTCTGCCCTCGCACCTTGAATTCTGGGAGATCAGGGATATCTCTTATTTATTTTCATATTCTCACACTGCCTGTTCTGTCAAAGGTGCTCACTTAATACATGCTGGATGAATAAATAAGTGGTTCTGGTAAAATATTCCTTTTTGTAAACTTGGTTCTATATCACACAGAGTTTCACATTCTGCGTTTGACCATACCTCCTCATACTTCCCATCAGACTAGCCAGGTCTTTGTGTCTTGGCTGATACTAATCTGATATCTATAGAGATGTTTCTGGGTTTGTTGTTTTTTTTTTCTTTTAATCCATAATTGCTTACATTTCAGCTTTTGCAATGTATCACAAACACATATCAACTACATTTCTTAAATCTAGATATTTTTGGTTTCTGTTGGCTACTGCACAAATCCATATAATAAGGAAAGCCAGGTTCACAGTTTCCTTCCAATATGAATTTTCTCTGCCAATCCTCTTTAAAAAAAAATGTCTATGTATCTGTGATGGGATTCAAATCTATAATGCCCCATGATTTTAGGCAGAAAAACAAAAACATGATTCTTCTGGTTGAGTAGTACCTAAAAGCCCTATTATTTAAAAGTCCCTTTCTTGGGGCACCTAGGTGTCTCAGTCTGTTAAGCATCTGCTTTCAGATCAGGTCATGATCCCAGGGTCCTGGGATCCAGCCCTGCATAGAGATCCCTGCTCAGCAGGGAGCCTGCTTGTCCCTCTCCCTCTGCCCTTCCCACTCTCTCCCCCACCCTGCTTGTGTGCTCTCTTTCTCAAATAAATAATAAATAAAATCTTTTTTTTTTTTTTTTTAATGTCCCTTTCTTTTGGGGCACCTGGGTGGCTCAGTCAATTGAGCTCCAACTCTTGGTTTTGG
Organism: Phoca vitulina; assembly: GCF_004348235.1. NCBI lineage: Eukaryota > Metazoa > Chordata > Mammalia > Carnivora > Phocidae > Phoca > Phoca vitulina. The sequence goes on from NW_022589760.1 coordinate 2,488,191, forward strand.
CTCAGGTCATGATCTCAGGGTCGCGAGATCAAGCCCCATGTCTGGCTCTGTGCTCAGCAGGGAGTCTGCTAGATATTCTCTCTCTCTTCCTCTACCCCTACCCACCTCTCTCTCAAATAAATTAATTCATTTTTAAAAAGTCCCTTTCTCAGTGAGTGCTGTCTCTTCCTATCATATATATTCCACAGTTACTTCATATATGCCTTTCACTCCTGCTTTCCTGGTTCTTTTCTGTTTCATTTACCCTTATATGTGGGCTGCAGTAGCATCCTTTATATGTACTGTTTTTGAGAGATTGAGTATACTCCCTTATGATGTTTGGAACAAGTCAACTTTTATATTGTAAAAGCCAAGAATAAAGAAAACTAAACCAAATGTTATATAGTCCCCATGATACTCTTGGACAATATATAGTCCAGCATTTTAAGAAATAGTGGTCATTCTCTTTCCCAAAATGTTTTTCTTACCAAAACAAAAAAAGTTGCCTTTTATTTTCCTTCATGGTTTTTCCTTCCTTCCGTTAAGCTTCTTTGGTGACAAGATGCTTATGGGTTTAGGGTAGCCATTTTTTTCCTCTAGGTATATGGCTTTTTTTTAAATATCTTTCAAGGATATTGTAAGAACCCAGTTTCCTAAAGCTACTTTTTATGAGTCTAATTGAATACTTCTTAGTGTGTACAGAATGATTAACTTCTATTATACTTAGAAAGTAGAGCTGCATTATTCTGAAAAACTATGCCTTGATAAATTTCATACATCTCTGTTTTCTAATGTATTTCATATTTTGTTTAAAAAAATGATTCAAATAGCAGAGAAACCAATGAACTAGTTCTACATTCAAGTTTATATTGTGCCTCTTAAATGATCCTGGATGCAAATGCCAAGTTGAAATATCTTTGATGATTTGCTTCTTGGTGGTTCTGGACACAAGAGCAAAGGATGGTACAGTGAAGCCAAATCCAAGCCCTTGGGTTGTCTTCCCTCCCCTCAGTATTCCTCTTTGCCAGGTTGGCAGTTCATCTGTGCTAATCAAATTTATCATGGGTTGACAGGTGGCAAGTGGGTAATAGTAATATTTAGTGCAATTTCTATGAAATTGTATGGTATTATTTTAATAAGTGAATTAGCAAAACTTTTGCAGTTCTCACCTTTTATTATTTAAAGCAGCACTCATCTTGATTGTCCATGCTGGTCTCAGGAGATACATCATTTAGAATTCAAGCATATTATTAACATAAGATGTCATACAAAAATTACACAATTTCTTACCTTTCAAATCCAGTAAGGGCTTATTGCAATAGTATTTTATGTTTCTATTCAATGCATAGCAGATACCTAAATCTTTCCTAAATATTGAATTAATATTCTTCTGTGAATGCTACATTGCCTGTCTATATTTCCAGGGTATACTTATATTGTATATTTACAAGTAAATTACTTTAATTCTCTATGAATAGTATTTAGATTTTTCTGAACATTTAACATAACACAGAACGGTGTGTAAGTGAAAAAAAATATGTTTCCTCCATTTAAGATAAACTATGATAAAGATGAAAAGGTCCTCATGTGGTTGAGCATTGTCAATAATGAACTTTAAGTGTTCCTACAAACATATAAATAAGGCCAGCTTTTTGAAATACAGGCCAATGGGGCGCCTGGGTGGCTCAGTCGTTGGGCGTCTGCCCTCAGCTCAGGTCATGATCCCGGGGTCCTGGGATCGAGTCCCGCATCGGGCTCCCTGCTCGGCAGGAAGGCTGCTTCTCCCTCTCCCACTCCCCCTTTGTGTTCCTGCTCTCGCTGTCTCTCACTCTGTCAAATAAATAAATAAAATCTTTAAAAAAAAAAAAAAAGAAATACAGGCCAATGAAGGCTGGTAGAATATCATTGTTGTTCAAATGATATGAAAAGAAAATATGGGAACACAGAATAAAGGTTTGGGTCATATATGCACTCAAAATGTTATCTTTTAGCTTGTTTTCCAAGAGTGTGTTTAGGCATAAAATTTAATTGATCTATATGCTCTTTGATGAATAATCACTTCCAGGAAACCATTGCAAAAAGCAGTATGTACAATGTGGTGTATCTTCAATTTTTAAATTAAAACTGGGAATTTATGGAGTAACTAACACTTTGATATGAAAGGAACCCAGAAAAATGATTCTGGACCATCCGGATAGATATAGAGGGAATTTTCTGCTTTTTTGGTTATGCATTGCCCAACTCTTCACTGTGTAATGTACTAATTAACACAGTATCTCATTTTCTATTCAGAATCAAAGGCTGGGAATTCCTTTTCTTGCCACATGGCAGCCAGGTTCTGGGTATATAATCTAGGCTGAGATAAATGGATGCTAACATCCCAGACTATGAATCCAAAGTGAATAACACAAGATTTAAATGATGATTGTAATTAATTGAGATAAATTCCTACCATGTCTAGCAGTAGTAGTGGTAGTTTTTAGAGAAGATGGAGGCCTACAAGTATTGGTGGCTCTGTCCTGGTCAGATTGTTCTAGCTAAAAGATTATTATTTTTGTTCTTCATTTCTTATCTCTCCAAACCTCATTTGGTTCCTTCTAGTCTTAGAAGTCTGTTTTTCTAGCCAATATAATAGTATCCAATATAAACTTCCAATGAATTTCTTTTTATTTCTTAAGATAGCTAGAGACTATAAGAATAATGACAGACACTATATAATGCTACCCAATGTCCCTGCACTAATGATATTTAAAAGACTCAAGATCACATTTTCTGGAGATTGCAGGAACCCATTGTACTTAATTTAACACTTAAGAGGAGATTGGTACATTTGGCATAAAAAAAGGGATTTGTAAAATTTACCAAACACAATATTATTGTTTACATTTCAAGAATGATTCTTTTTTTTTTTTTTTTGATAAACTGTAGAAAGTGTTTAGTAATGTGTAATAGATGTAGTTTGATTTAGAGGGCATGAGCTTTATAAACACGTAGATTTGGGTGTTAATTTTTGCCCTACTATTTGCCACCTGCATGCCCTAGGTAAGTTACTTAAGTTTTCTTACCTGTAAAAGGAAAGCCATGAGAAATGTGAGAATTATGTGATATATTAAGTATTACATAGTAACAAACACAGACCCTAGAACATAATTTCAATTTAATTAATAATTATTATTGTTTGAACTTGGGAAGATGGCAGAGTAGGAGGACCCTAAGTTCACTCTGTACCATGTCTAGAACTAGATATAACTCACATCTGAGTAAGTAGACTGGAGAGCAATCTGAAGACTTGCAGAACAAACTCCACAGTTAAATGTAGAGAAGAAGCCACATGGGAGAGATTAAGAAGGGCGCAAACAGTGGTTGGGAGCTGCTCAGAAGGGAGGGAGCTGCAGGCAAAGACAAGGGGAAGAACCAGGGAGCCAACACAGGGAAGATGAATCCCCATAATGTCTGGCTTTGAAAACCAGAGGGGTTGAATTCTGTGTTTGTATAACCAGGAGGACTTGGAGCCTGAAGCTTTAAAAGTCGGCTGAATCAGCACTGGGCAAGCCAGGAGGGCCAACAATAGCTGGGTCCCACCCTTAAACAGATAGCTCATGGAGAGGAAACATAGAAGCAACAGTTTGCACAATGCCTGGGGTAAACAAGAAAAAGATCTATTTATACTGATTTTGGAGTATGTTGAGGGACTACTCTGGGAATGAAGAAGCTGGCAAGTGCCATTTTCCTCCCCCCCCCAACCTTGGCATAAACAGAGATACTTGTTTCCTAACCTGCTAGCAGTGTGCCTCCACCCCCAGGTTCTTCTGAGGACTCACCCACATCAAGCCTGCTGGTCTCAGCCCTGGGCTCAGTGTAAATTTTGGTAGATCCTGCAAACACACTTGTGTACCCTGTGCATTTGCCCTGCACACAGACACTGATCCTCTGTGCACCACACCCCTGGCCACCCCCACCTCCTCCATGTGCTGCACACCCACCAGCCGCAGTGCTTCAGGGGATTCAGCCTAGGACTAGCAGCTCAGCTCAAATTTTGCTAACATCACTGCCCCACCCCCACAGAGCCAACCTGCCTGGGTCCCACTAACACCACAGGAAGAAAGCATAGCCCACAACAGGCAGAGTCAGTGCAGATGTCTGGACATAAAGAAAAAAGTGACTCAGACACAAAAACAGATTGCAAGCAACACACATAGGAGACTCCCTTGAAGTGCCAGATGGCTTTCCAGGGGAAGTTCTGTAATAGAACTTGAAGTGCCAGATTCTGGTGAAGAGGTAAAGAGAGACACTGCACTGCAGGACATTATAGGACCTCTTGTTCATAAAACTACTTTCAAGTACAGAGGACATATCTGACTTTCATAACACACAGAAACATACATAGAATAGTAGGCAAAATGGAGAGACAGAGGAATATGTCCTAAATGAAAGAACAGTGAAAGATCACAGCAGAAGGTCTAAGCAAAAGAGAAATAAGTAATATGCCTGATAGAGAATTCAAAGTAATGATCCTAAAGATACTCACTGAACTTCAGAAAAGGAAGGAGGACATCAGTTAGACCATTGACAAAGAGATAAAATATAACATATCAGAGATGAGAAACCCAATAAGTGAAATTAAACATACAATACATGGAAAAACAGTAAGCTACAGGAATCAGAAGAACATATCAGTGACCTGGAGGATAGAGTAATGGAAAGCAACAAGCTGAACAGATGAGAGATAAGCAAATGCTGCATAATGAGAAAACACTTAGAGAACTCAGCAACACCCTCAAGCATAATAGTGTTCTTATTGTAGGGATCCCAGAAAAAGAGAGAGAAAGGGATGCAGAATACGTGTTTGAAGAAATAAGAGCTGTAAAGTTCCTGAATATGGGGAGGGAAACAGAGATCCATTTTCAGGAGGCACAGAGATCTCAAACAAATTCAACTGAAGGAAGTCCACACCAAGACACATAGTAATTAAAATGGAAAAAAAAAATCATAAGGAAGAATCTTAAAGGTTGCAAGAGAAAAGAAGACAGTTACATACAAAGGAAACTCCATAAAGCAAAGCTGATTTTTCAGCAGAAGATTTTCATGCCAGAAGAAAGTGGCACAATATATTCAAAACGTTGAAAGGGAAAAATCTGCAGCCAAAAATACTCAATCCAGGAAGGCTATCATTCAGAAGAGAAGGAGAGATAAAGAGTTTCCCAGACAAATAAGAGTTAAAAAAAAAAAATCATCACCACTAAACCAGCCTCACAAAAAATGTTAAGGGGGACTCTGTGAGTGGAAAGCAGATGCCATAAGTAAGAAAAACAAAAAACAAAAAAACCAGGAAGCACAAAAGTGAAAAAAACAAAAACAAAAACATATGTATACCTGTAAAAATCAGTCAAGAGAAGCACAATATAAAAAGATATAAGATATGATACCAAATATCTGAAACATAAAGGAGAGAGGACTAAATAATGAGTTTAAAATTAAGTGACTATCAATTTAATATAGACTGCTATATGCCAAAGATGTTATATATAAACCAAATGGTAACTCCAAAAAAAAAAACCAAACAGTAATAAGTATGCAAAAAATAAAGAGTAAGGAATCCAAGTATATCACTACAGAAAACCAGCAAACCATAAAAGAGAGAGAAGAAAAGATCAGAAGAAAACTACAAAAACAACCACAAAACAAGTAAAATGACAATAAATACATATCTATCAATAATTAGTTTGAATATAAATGGACTAAATGCTCCAATCAAAAGACATAGGGTGACAGAGTGGATTGGAAAAAAAAAAAAAATCCATCTATATGCTGCCTACAAAAGACTCATTTCAGACCTAAAGACACTTACAGACTGAAAGTGAAGGGATGGAACATTTATCATGTAAATTGATGTCAGAAGAAAGCTGGGGTAGCAACATTTATATTGGACAAAATAGACGTTAAAACAAAGTCTGTAAAAGGAGACAAAGAAGGACACTATATAACAATAAAGGGGACAATCCAACAAGAAAATATAACAAATGTAAATATTCATTCACCCAAAATGGAAGCCCACAAATACACAAAACAGTAAATAACAAACATAAAGGAACTAATTAATAGTAGGGGACATAAACACCCAACTTACATTGGTGGACAGATCATCCAAACAGAAAATCAACAAGGAAACACACTGGATGATTTAACAATATATTCAGAACATTCAGAACATTCCATCCTAAAACACATTCTTTTCAAGTGCACATGGAACATTCTACAGAATAGATCACATTTTAGATGTCAAAACAAGTCTCAATAAATTTAAAAAGATCAAAGCCATATTCTGCATCTTTTTTGACCTCAATGTTATGAAACTAGAAATCAACAACAGGAAAAATCTGGAAAGACCACAAATACATGGACATTAAATAACATGCTATTAAACAATGAATGGATCACCCAAGAAATCAAAGAAGAACTAAAAAATTACATATAGAGAGGGGCACCTGAGTGGCTCAATAGGTTAAGTGGCCTACTCTTGATCTCAGGGCCCTGGGATCAAGTCCCGCATCAGGCTCCACACTCAGTAGGGAGTCTTCTTCAGGATGGTCTCTCTCCCTCAGCCCCCAACTCTAAGAGGTAAATAAATCTTTAATAAATTACATATAGAGAAATAAAAATGAAAACACTGTAGTCCAAAATCTGTGGGATGCAGCTTTAAGGGAGCTTGGGAAGGTGGCAGTGAGACCCTTAATAAAGATAAGGAATAGACTGCCTTTTCTCCATTGGACATTCTTTCCTGCTTTGTCAAAGATTAGTTGACCATAGAGTTGAGGGTCCGTTTCTGGGCTCTCTATTCTGTTCCATTGATCTATGTGTCTGTTTTTGTGCCAGTACCATACTGTCTTGATGATGACAGCTTTGTAATAGAGCTTGAAGTCCGAAATTCTGATGCTGCCAGCTTTGCTTTTCTTTTTCAACATTCCTCTGGCTATTCAGGGTCTTTTCTGGTTCCATACAAATTTTAGGATTATTTGTTCCATTTCTTTGAAAAAAGTGGATGGTATTTTGATGGGGATTGCATTGAATGTGTAGATTGCTCTAGGTAGCATTGACATCTTCACAATATTTGTTCTTCCAATCCATGAGCATGGAACGTTTTTCCATTTCTTTGTGTCTTCCTCAATTTCTCTCATGAGTATTTTATAGTTTTCTGAGTACAGATTCTTTGCCCCTTGGGTTAGATTTATCCCTAGGTATCTTACGGTTTTGGGTGCAATTGTAAATGGGATCGACTCCTTAATTTCTCTTTCTTCTGTCTTGTTGTTGGTGTATAGGAATGCCACTGATTTCTGTGCATTGATTTTATATCCTGCCACTTGACTGAATTCCTGTATGAGTTCTAGCAGTTTTGGGGTGGAGTCTTTTGGGTTTTCCACATAAAGTATCATATCATCTGCAAAAAGTGAGAGTTTGACTTCTTCTTTGCAGATTTGGATGCCTTTGATTTCTTTTTGTTGTCTGATTGCTGTGGCTATGACTTCTAGTACTACGTAGAATAGCAGTGGTGATAGTGGACATCCCTGCCGTGTTCCTGACCTTAGGGGAAAAGCTTTCAGTTTTTCCCCATTGCGAATGATATTTGCTGTGGGTTTTTCATAGATGGCTTTTATGATATTGAGGTATGTACCCTCTGTCCCTATACTTTGAAGAGTTTTGATCAAGAAAGGATGCTGCACTTTGTCAAATGCTTTTTCTGCATCTATTGAGAGGATCATATGGTTCTTGTTCTTTCTTTTATTAATGTATTGTATCACATTGATTGATTTGCAGATGTTGAACCAACCTTGCAGCCCAGGGATAAATCCCACTTGGTCGTGGTGAATAATCCTTTTAATGTACTGTTGGACCCTATTGGTTAGTATTTTGGTGAGAATTTTTGCATCCATGTTCATCAGGGATATTGGTCTGTAATTCTCCTTTTTGATGGGGTCTTTGTCTGGTTTGGGGATCAAGGTAATGGTGGCCTCATAAAACGAGTTTGGAAGTTTTCCTTCCATTTCTATTTTTTGGAACAGTTTCAGAAGAACAGGTATTAATTGTTTCCCCTGGAAAGCCATCTGGCCCTGGGCTCTTGTTTGTTGGGAGATTTTTGATTACTGCTTCAATTTCCTTGCTGGTTGTTGGTCTGTTCAGGTTTTCTATTTCTTCCTGGTTCAGTTTTGGCAGTTGATACATCTTTAGGAAAGCATCCATTTCTTCCAGATTATCTAATTTGCTGGCCTATAGTTGCTCATAATATGTTCTTATAATTGTTTGTCTTTCTTTGGTGTTGGTTGTGATCTCTCCTCTTTCATTCATGATTTTGTTGATTTGGGTCATTTCTCTTTTCTTTTTGATAAGTCTGGCCAGGGGTTTAGCAATCTTGTTAATTCTTTCAAAGAACCAGCTCCTAGTTTCGTTGATCTGTTCTACTGTTCTTTTGGTTTCTATTTCATTGATTTCTGCTCTGATCTTTATTATTTCTCTTCTCCTGCTGGGTTTAGGCTTTATTTGCTCTTCTTTCTCCAGCTCCTTTAGGTGTAGGGTTAGGTTGTGTATTTGAGACCTTTCTCGTTTCTTGAGAAAGGCTTGTATTGCTATATACTTTCCCCTTAGGATTGCCTTTGCTGTATCCCAAAGATTTTGAACAGTTGTGTTTTCATTTTCATTGGTTTCCATGATTTTTTAAAATTCTTCTTTAATTTCCTGGTTGACCCATTCATTCTTTAGTAGGATGCTCTTTAGCCTCCATGTATTTGTGTTCTTTCTGACTTTCCTCTTGTGATTGAGTTCTAGTTTCAAAGCATTGTGGTCTGAAAATATGCAGGGAATGATGCAATCTTTTGGTACCGGTTGAGACCGGATTTGTGACCTAGGATGTGATCTATTCTGGAGAATGTTCCATGGGCACTAGAGAAGAATGTGTATTCTGTTGCTTTGGGATGGAATGTTCTGAATATATCTGTGAAGTGCATTTGGTCCAGTGTGTCATTTAAAGTCTTTATTTCCTTGTTGATCTTTTGCTTAGATGATCTGTCCATTTCAGTGAGGGGGGTGTTAAAGTCCCCCACTATTATTGTATTGTTGTCGATGTGTTTCTTTGCTTTTGTTATTAATTGCCTTATATAATTGGCTGCTCCCATGTTAGGGGCATAGATATTTACAATTGTTAGATCTTCTTGTTGGATAGACCCTTTAAGTAGGATATAGTGTCCTTCCTCATCTCTTATTACAGTCTTTGGCTTAAAATCTAATTTGTCTGATATAAAGATTGCCACCCCAGCTTCAACAAATGGTGTTGGGAAAATTGGACAGCCACATGCAGAAGAATGAAACCATTGGACCATTTCCATACACCACACACAAAAATAGATTCAAAGTGGTTGAAAGACCTAAATGTGAGACAGGAGTCCATCAAAATCCTAAAGGAGAACACAGGCAGCAACCTCTTTGACCTCAACCTCAGCAACTTCTTCCTAGAAACATCGCCAAAGGCAAGGGAAGCAAGAGCAAAAATGAACTATTGGGACCGCATCAAGATAAAGAGCTTTTGCACAGCAAAAGAAACATTCAACAAAACCAAAAGACAACTGACAGAATGGGAAAAGATATTTGCAAATGACATATCAGATAAAGGGCTAGTATCCAAAATCTATAAAGAACTTCTTAAACTCAACACCCAAAGAACAAATGATCCAATCAAGAAATGGGCAGAAGACATGAACAGACATTTTTCCAAAGAAGACATCCAAATGGCCAACAGACACATGAAAAAGTGCTCAACATTGCTCAGCATCAGGGAAATCCAAATCAAAACCTCAATGAGATACCACCTCACACCAGTCAGAATGGCTAAAATTAACAAGTCAGGAAATGACAGATGTTGGTGGGGATGTGGAGAAATGGGAACCCTCCTACACTGTTGTTGGGAATACAAGCTGATGCAGCCACTCTGGGAAACAGTTTGGAGGTTCCTCAAAAAGTTAAAAATAGAGCCACCAGACAATCCAGTAATTGCACTACTGGGTATTTACACCAATGATATAAATGTAGGGATCTGAAGGGGTACATGCACCCTGATATTTATAGCAGCAATGTCCACAATAGCCAAACTGTGGAAAGAGCCAAGATGTGCAACGACAGATGAATGGATGAAGAAGATGTGGTATATATATACAATGGAATATTATGCAGCCATCAAAAGGAATGAAATCTTGCCATTTGCAATGACATGGATGGAACTGGAGGGTGTTATGCTGAGCAAAATATGTCAATCAGAGAAAGATATGTATCATATGACCTCACTGATATGAGGGATTCTTAATCTCAGAAAACAAACTGAGAGTTGCTGGAGTGGTGGGGGGTGGAAGGGATGGGGTGGCTGTGTGATAGACACTGGGGAGGGTATGTGCTATGGTGAGTGCTGTGAATTGTGCAAGACTATTGAATCACAGACCTGTACCTCTGACACAAATAATAGATTATATGTTAAAAAAAAAAAAAAAAAGAGAAAAAGAAGAGGGGGGGGGGAAGAAAGGGGCGGGGGATTCGGAGGTGGAGATGAGCCATGAGAGACGATGGACTCTGAAAAACAAACTGAGGGTTCTAGAGGGGAGGGGGGTGGGAGGATGGGTTAGCCTGGTGATGGGTATTAAAGAGGGCACGTTCTGCATGGAGCACTGGGTGTTATGCGCAAACAATGAATCATGGAACACTACATCAAAAACTAATGATATAATGTATGGTGATTAACATAACATAGTAATAAAAAAAGATAAGGAATAACATAGCAGAGATAAAAGGCTCAATAAATGAAATGAGAAACATGCTAGATGGAATGAACAGCATGATGGAAGAAGCAGAGGAATGAATTAGTGACCTACAATACAGAGTAATGGAAAATAATCAAGCTGAACAAAAGAGAGAAAAAATAATTAGAATAGGCTTAAGGAAGTCAGTGACTCCATCAATATAATACGATTTGTATTATATGTATCCAAGAAGAAGAAGATTAAAGGGGGAAGAAAATTTATTTGAAGTAATAATAGCTGAAAACATCCCTAATCTGGGGAAGGCAACAGATATCCAGATATAGTAGGCATAGAAAACTCCAATCAAAATCAAAAAAAGGATTTGTATTTCCATGATGCCAAGTGATGTTGAGCATTTCTTCATGTCTGTTGGCCATTGGTATGTTTTCTTTGGACAAATATCTGTTCATGTCTTCTGCCCATTTCTTGACTGGATTATTTGTTCTTTGGGTGTTGAGTTTGAGAAGTTCCTTATTAATCTTAGATATTAGCCCTTTATCTGATAAGGCTTTTGCAAATATCTTCTCCCATTCTGTTGGTTGTCTTTTGATTTTTTTTTTTTTTTTACTGTTTCCTTTGCTGTGCAAAAGCTTTTTATCTTGATGAAGTCCCAAAAGTTCATTTTTGCTTTTGTTTCCCTTGTCTTTGGAGATGTGTCTAGCAAGAAGTTGCTGTGGCCGAGGTCAAAGATGTCACTGCCTGTGTTCTTCTCTAGTATTTTGATAGATTCCTGTTTCATATTGAGATCTTTCATCCATTTTGAGTTTATCTTTGTGTATGGTGTAAGAAAAAGGTCCAGTTTCATTCTTTTACATGTGGCTGTCCAATTTTCCCAACACCATTTGTTGAAGACACTATTTTCTGTTGGACATTCTTTCTTGCTTTGTCGAAGATTAGTTGACCATAGAGTTGAGGGTCCATTTCTGGAGTCTCTGTATTATTCCATTGATGTATGTGTCTGGTTTTTGTGCCAGTACCATACAGTCTTGAAGATTACAGCTTTGTAATAGAGTTTGAAGTCTGGAATTGTGATGCCACCAGCTTTGGATTTCTGGTTCAATATTCCTCTGGCTATTTGGGGTCTTTTCTGGTTCCATACAAATTTTATGATTATTTGTTCCAGCTCTGTGAAAAAAGTTGATATTTTGATAGGGGTTAAGTTGAGTGGGTAGATTTCTTTGGGTAGCATAGACATTTTAACAATATTTTTCTTCCAATCCATAAGCATGGAGTGTTTTTCCATTTCTTTGTATATTCCTAAATTTCTTTCATAAGTGTTCCATAGTTTTTAGAGTACCTACCCTTTAACCTCTTTGGTTAGGTTTATTCCTAGGTATCTTATGGTTTTGATGCAATTGTAAATGTGATCAACTCCTTAATTTTTCTTTCTTCTGTCTCATACACTTATGAAATAGGGTGAAGTAGGTGATGGAGTTGTATAGAAATGCAACTGATTTCTGTGCATTGATTTTATATCTTAACACACTGTTGAATTCCTGTATGACTTCTAGCAATTTTGGGGTGGAATGAGATACCACCTCACACCAGTCAGAATGGCTAAAATTAACAAGTCAGGAGACAACAAATGTTGGTGAGGATGTGGAGAAAGGGGAACCCTTTTACACTATTTGTGGGAATGCAAGCTGGTACAGCCACTCTGGAAAATAGTATGGAGGTTCCTTAAGAAGCTAAAAATAGAGTTACCCTATGATCCAGTAATTGTGCTACTAGGTATTTGCTCCAAAGATAAAAATGTAGTGATCTAAAGGGGCACCTGCACCCCAATGTTTATAACAGCAATGTCCACGATAACCAAACTGTGGAAACTGTCCAGATGTCCATTGACAGATGAATGGATAAAGAAGATGTGATACACACACACACACAAAATGGAATATTAGCCATCAAAAAGGATAAATCTTACGATTTGCCTCAACAGGGTTGGAACTAGAGGGTATTATGCTGAGCAAAATAATCAGAGAAAGACAATTATCATATGATTTTACTCATGTGGAATTTAAGAAACAAAACAGAGGATCATAGGGGAAGGGAGGGAAAACTGAATGGCTGAATGGTAAGAAATCAGAGGGAGACAAAGTACGAGAGACTCTTAACTATAGGAAACAAACTGGGGGTAGCTGGAGGGTAGGTGGGTGGGTGGATGTGGTAAATGGGTGATGGGCATTAAGGCAGGCACTTGATGTGATGAGCACTGGGTTTTATAAGCAACTGATGAATGAACTTTACATCTGAAGCTAATGATGTACTATATGTTGGCTAATTGAATTTTAAAAAATCAACAAAAAGAGACCACACTAAGACATACTGTAATTAAAATGAAAAAATATAGTGGTAAAGAAAAAAATTTAAAAGCCACAGATTAATTTTGTAAGTCATTAATTACAAGGGAAAACCCATAAGGATTGCAGGAGATTTTTTAACAGAAACTTTGCAAGCCAGAGGGACTGGCATGATATATTCAAAGTTCTGAATGGGAAATAATCTGCTGCCAAGAATACTCTATCCAGCAAGACTATCATTCATAATAGAAGGAGAGATAAAGAGTTTCCCAGAGAAACAAAAACTTAAAGGAGTTTGTGACCTCTAAACCAGCCCTGCAAGAAACATTAAAGGGGATTCTTGGAATGGAATAGGGAGACCGAATGTGACAGTATAAAAGTAGGAAACACAAAAGCATTAAAAATGAATATTTTTGTAAAAAACAAGTCAAGGAACTAACAAAAAAGAGATATAAAATAGTATAACATACACCTGAAATGGGAAAAGAGGAGAAAATAATGGGTTCAAACTTAAAATCCATCAACTTTACATAGACAGCTATATGCTGAAGAACTTTTACATAGTGGTAACATTTCTTCAAAGAAGACATCCAGATGGCCAACAGACACATAAAAAATGCTCAACATCACTCATCATCAAGGAAATGCAAATCAAAACTACAGTGTGATATCACTTCACACCTGTCAGAATGGCTAAAATCAACAATACAAGAAACAACAGATGTTGTCCAGGATGCAGGGAGAGGAGAACCCTCTTGCACTGTTGGTGGAAATGCAAACTGGTGTGTGCCACTGAGGAAAACAATATAGAGGATCCTCAAAAAGTTAAAAGTAGAACTACCGTATGATCCTGTAGTTGCACTACTGGGTATATAATAAAGAAAAAAAAATACAAAAATACAAAAATACTAACCCAAAGGGATACATGCACCCCTATGTTTATTATCTACAATAGCCAAATTATGGAAGCAGCTGAAGGTCAATCAGTAGGTGAATTGATAAAGACTATGTGGCATTTATTTATTTATTTATTATTTATTTATTTATTTCAACCATAAAAGAGAATGAAATCTTGTCATTTGCAACAAAATGGATAGAGCTAGAGAGTATAATGCTAAGTGAAATAGGTCAGTCAGAGAAAGACAAATACCATATGATTTCACTCATATGTGGAATTTAAGAAATAAAACAAATGAGGAAAGAAAAAAATGAGAGGGACAAACCAATAGAGAACAAACTGATGGCCATCAGAGAAGAAGGGTGTTATGTGAATGGGTGAAATAGGTGGTGGAGATTAAGGAGTGCTCTTGTGATGAGCACTGGGTGATGTATGGAATTTCTGAATCACTATATTGTACACCTGAAACTAATATAACACTGTATGTTAATTATACTGGAATTAAAATTAAAAAAAATATTATTATTATGGCTCAACATTTACTGAGTGCTTTCTATGAGTCAGGAACTGTGATGATCTATATATGTTATAAATGCAAATAATCTTCAAAACTATGAATCAAGTACTGTTTTTATTCCCATTTTATAGATGAGAAGGAAAGTGAAGCACAGAGAAATTACAAAACATTCTGAAAGTCACACAACAGTTCCATCCCTTCTAATTTTTCAGCTTAAATTTATGTCTTTTTCCTCTTCCATTCATTCTTTTTATTTGATACTTCAAGTTTCAATTCTTGGTTGCTTTATCCTCTGTGAGCTGCAAGGTCATTGGTCAAAAACTTATAAATAATTCCAACATAATTTGTGAGTAGACCCAAGGACAAGTTATTCAGCTCTCACAGTCCTTTTCAAGGACAAGCCAAGACATCCATATAACTCCCCTCATTGGAGAAATCACTCTATAAATCTGAGATATAATTTTTATTTTTGGAACACCCAAATTATCTTTTGATACATCATTTGAATGCCACTTGCAAAATAAATTACCCTCAGGTTATGAGAAAGTAAATTGACCTGAGCTGCAGCAACTTTTTAGTAGTCATGTCTCCAGAGGCAAGGGAAACAAAAGCAAAAATGAACTATTGGGACTTCCTCAAGATAAAAAGCTTCTGCACAGCAGAAGAAACAACAAAACAAAACCTATGCAATGGGAGAAGATATTTGCAAATGACATATCAGATAAAGGGCTAGTATCCAAAATCTATAAAGAACTTATCAAACTCAACACCCAAGAACCAAAAAATCCAGTCAAGAAATGGGCAGAAAACATGAACAGATAGTTCTCCAAAGAAGACATACAAATGGCTAACACACATGAACAAATGCTCAACATCATTCATCATCAGGGAAAAAAACACAAAACCACAATGAGACACCATCTCACACCAGTCAGAATGGCTAAAATTATCAACTCAGGAAACAACAGATGTTGGCAAGGATGCAGAGAAAGGAGAACCCTCTTAGCTACATTGCTGGTAGGAATGCAAACTGGTGCAGCCACCCTGGAAAACAGTATGGAGGTTCCTCAAAATGTTAAAATTAGAACTACCATACAATCCAGCAATTACACTATTAGGCATTTACCCAAAGAATATAAAAATACTAATTCTAAAGGATACATGCACCCCAATGTTTATAGCAGTGTTGTCTACAATAGCCAATATATAGAAAGAGCTTAAATATCCCTCAACTGATGAATGGATAAAGAAGTGCTATTATATATATCATGAATCAGTGTTGCTTCTTGGGTGTAAGCCCATTCTGAAATCCACAGCACCTGTTGTTGCTGCTGTTCTCTATTTTAGCTTCTCCTTTTGTAATGGGTATGGGGAGCTTTGATTGACAAGCATTTCT
This sequence comes from Phoca vitulina, assembly GCF_004348235.1. Classification (NCBI taxonomy): domain Eukaryota; kingdom Metazoa; phylum Chordata; class Mammalia; order Carnivora; family Phocidae; genus Phoca; species Phoca vitulina. The sequence continues at coordinate 2,504,113 of NW_022589760.1, forward strand.
GTTTATTTATTTTTTAAAAAATGCTGTCAGATAAGGATGAAATGAAGCTCTTCATTTCCAGTGATGCACTGAGATCTCATTAGGCCACACAATCTGATAGGAGGCTGATTATAACTGTACACACAACTGCAAGCTAGAAATTGGGTTAGGCAAATATGATCAGCCAGTGACACATTTTCCTAACCCTTCAGTCATTTTATAAGTCCTCTTTGGGAAATATTTTTAAATGTTTCAGACAAATGCATAATGTTTGAATAACAAAATTGTACATTTCTCAATTACATTTTTATTTTTAAATTTATTTGCCATTATCATATTTCCACCACTTACTAAGTGTTTTACATAGTACACGGGGAATCTGTCCAATATTTGGTTTTAAATAGCAAGTCTTTTAAATAAAAGTCCATTTAAGATATATACATCTTATGTGCACAAATCAGCTCCTTCAATTTCAACTCTAATTGGTCATCTTATGAAAAATGGACAAATAAAAAGTAGCTTTTGCTAAGACTTGAAAGTTTGTAAAGATAAATATCTAACTGAAAAGCCACATGCTTAAAATTTTACTATCAATCAAAAGAGTATATTAAACTTTGGATCTCGTGAAATATATTCTTTGTTTTCCCTTTACCAGAAACCCTTTAGGATGAACACATGATGGTACATGTACAAATGGGAAATATTATCCCCACTATAGGAAACAATGACATACTTTCAACATGTTTTTAGGAAAAAGGCACTGTTTTTAATATCCTTATGATTTCCAGGTAGTAATGGTATATATATAAGAGTAAGGGAATAGAAACCACTGTTCTTTTCCTCTTCAATGCTTTTGGAAAGGGAATAAAGGGCCTTTTAATCTTGAAATATTTGTATGTCCCATAATCATAAATTATTACTTTTCATTATCATTTACTCACTTTTCTAGACGTTTGGATCTTTCCTGGTCTATATATACTTGCCATTGTGCAGCTAGATTCTACCAAATGTTATGAGGCTGTTAACTGTTATCTAATCCTTTCAGAGAATTTCTTTTTATGTGCCTCCTCTTTTAGGGAGCTGGTACAGAAAAGGCAAATGATTTTATAAAACTCTCTAGTCTTATATATCACTCACTTATAAATGCTACTATTTATCTTAAAACACAACATACAATGCATATTTACATGTGTGCAAGTCCACACTATATGTTTCAGTATGCTATATATAAAATTTCTCATTGCATACATGTATCAAGAGCAACTTCAGGGGCAACTGGGTTGGCTCAGTTGGTTAAGCGTTGGACTTCAGCTTAGGTCATGATCTCAGGGTCCTGGGATGAAACCCCGTGTCAGGCTCCACACTCAGCAAAGTCTGCTTCTCCCTCTCCCTCTCTCTCTGCCCCTCCCCTGCTCATGCTCTCTCTGTCTCTCTCTTAAATAAATAATCTTTTTAAAAAAAGAGTAACTTCAGTGCTAAAATAATATTACTTCAAAAATTCTCCAAGCTTATCCTTCCATCATCCATCTCTTGTAGTGCTGAAAATTTTCCAGAGTCTCCTCTGTTTTAAACATTCTTAATCCCTCCATTCGCATGTCCATGTCAGAAAAAGCAAGAAGAGAATATTGAGTTACTGGCATAATATGAACCTGCTAATAGGACCAACTAGTGTCACTTTGTAAATTCAAAATCACAGTGCATAGGGCACTAAAAGCTCAATAATGAGGACTCACATTATTAAAAACAAAGTATTTTACCCTAAGAGCTTTTGCTGTGACTTGTTGTGATGGAGTAGACAGCATATCAGCAATAGTTCTGAATTCTAGTACCAACAGACTAAAAATGAAGACATAACAAGAACAGTACAGAGACAGCACAACAGTGAAATCTTAAAGCACAAAACATATTTTCCTTAAATTTCAAAGTGCCTGCCTAAGAACCTACATAGAGGAGTTTTTTCTTTTTTTTTTTTAATGTTAATCAGTTAACATACAAACCACTGTAAGCAATAAAAACTCTGATTTGTTTATTGCTACTAATTTTCCACTAGGATCATTTGGAAATTTTGTCTCTGACTCCACTAAAGCAATCCTACAAGGGAGAAGCAGTTCAAAGCCAGGGAGCTCATTCTATGAAGGATTGCCATCAGATTTTACCAGTCAACATTTCTGGGCTTCAGTTTACTTCTCTGGAAAATGAGACAAGAGGATTGGATGACAAAATCTTTATATCCCTTTTATCTCTAGCAGTCTATGATCTTAAGAGGGCCTCAATGCTACCTTCAAGTTTTACATCCTTTTATTTTTATAATAAATATAAATAATAATTAAATGTAAAAAAAAAAAAAAAATGTTCCCCTACAGTCCTTAAAATCATTTTGTTGCAAACCTGGCAGGAGAGAGCTTCACACTCTAACCTGAGTTTCTTAAAATTTCATTTATTTTGAGATGATGCTATGTGTCTTACTCCATGTAGATAGAAGCTTCTCTAATAGAAACTTCAGAGCTTCTTTACTTTTATGTTGCTGAAGCACCAACTTACTGAAGGACCTCATCATATTAGCAATGATGAGACTGATGAACATAAGGGAATATGAGAAAAAACTTCTTCCCACTTCATACAACTTGGGTTAAAGGCCAGGAAGGAAAGAGTCTTTGAAATAGTAGGCATTAGCAGTTGAAAGGGAAATCACTTTATTTCTTGAGGTTGTCAGAAATAAATCGTAAGGGAAGGTAAACTCATTTCTATGGTCTGAGAAATGTACATGTGCATGTGTAAGTCTGCACTGTTTTTTGAGAGGCATCTTTCAGCATCATTGGCAGAAATTGGTAGCCTACAAAATATGTTATCTTCAACCTCCATTACTTTTTTTTCTACAATTCAATCTCCTTAGTATGACTTAAAAGATGTTGGATAATCATCCCTCATCTTCTATCTAGCCTTATTTTGTATAATCCTTCTTTCCTTTCACCCTTCTTTCCTTGCTCCTCCCACTTCTTGTAGTCTATGTTGCTGCCAGGCTGAATTTCTTTTTACTTATTCTCACTTGGTGCCGTCTCCAGGCCATTGCACATCCTTAAAACACTTTTCTCAATTTTTCTTCTGGCTGATTCTTCTTTTTGTTCTCAGCATAAATGTCAACTTTTCTCCTGACTTTCTCAAACTTTCTCTTAAAACCAGCTGCCATTCTGAGGTGGATAACTTTTGTCTACTGCATTTTCATATCTCCCAATTATTTTGCTTTAGCAATTGTCCATCTTCCCTGTCTATTGTGTTAAGCCACATTAACATCCAGTCCCATGGATTTAAATACTATTCATATAACAATGACTCCCAAATGTATATATCCTGTCCTGCCCTCTTAAAATCCCAGACTCTTATATCTAATGCATCATTTGGAGATGCTAATAACTGAAAATTAGCATGTCTAAAATCAAACTTTTGATTTTTCATTCCCCTCAAACCTACTTTTCTCTCATTCTTTCCTGTCTTAATGACAAATGCATTTCTTCTAGTTTCTCAAGACAAAAACCTTGGAGTCATTCATATTGACTCGAAGTCATCTTGACTTCTTTGTCTTAAAGTTGTAACCAATTTATCAGCAAATCTTATTGGCTCTAATTTCATTATATATACAGAAACTGATTGCATCTCACTACCTCCATTGTCACTACATGTCTCAAGCCACCACCTCTGTCACAGGAAATAATGTAACATTTTCCTAACTCATTTTCCTGCTTCCACTCTTTGCCCATTTCAGAAAATCCTCAATGCAGCAACTAGGTGATAATGTTAAAACTTAATTCATATTATGCTACTTTCCTTTCTTCCAATTAGTATTGAGGGGGAAACCTGATGCCCTAAAAATGCTCAAAAAGACCCTCCATCTCTAATTTCATGTTCTCTACATGCCCCCTCCTTTACTGCCATTCCAGAAATACTGACTGATATTCTGACTTGTTACTATTCCTCAGTTTTGCCAGACAGTCTCCCTTCAGGGCCTTTTCATGTACTGTTTCATTTACCTCAAGGTAGTCTTCCTCCAACAGCTACATGGCTCACATATTAACATCTTTTAAGTCTCTGCTCTAATGACTCCTTATGAATGTGAATAGGAAATGTAAAAAATTATATGCCAACAAATTGGGCAATGTTGAAGAAATGAATAAATTCCTAGAAAAGTATAAACTACCCAAAATGAAACAATAAGAAATAGAAAACTTGAAGAGAATTGATAAAGAGCAAAGAAGTTGAATCAGTAACCAAAAATCTCCCAACAAAAAAAAAGTCCATGGCCAGATGGCTTCACAGGGGAATTCTACTAAACATCTAAAAAGAGTTAATACCTCTTCTTCTCAAACTGTTACAAAAAATACAAATTGAAAGAAAACTTCCAAATTCATTCTACAAGGCCAGCATTACCTTGATTCCTAAACCAGAAAAAGACCCCACTAAAAAGAAGAGTTATACACCAAGATCACTGATGAAAATGGATGCAAAAGTTCTCCACAAATTAAATATGAGCAAACTGAACCCAATAGTACATTAAAAGAATCATTCACCAAAATCAAGTAGGATTTATTACTGGGCTGCAAAGGTGGCTTAATATTCACAAATCAATCAAAGTGAATCACTGCATTAATAAAAGAAAATATAAGAACCATATGATCCTCTCATTGGATGCAGAAAAAGCATTTGACAAAGTACAGCATTTATTCTCAACAAAGTAGGAATAGAGGGGACATATCTCAACATCATCAACACCATATACAAAAGACCCACAGCTAATATCATCATCAATTGGGAAAAACTGAGAGCTTTTCCTCTATGGTCAGGAACAAGACAGGGATGTCCACTCACTACTGTTATTTTACATAGTACTAGAAGACCTAGCCTCAGCAATCAGACAACAAAAATAAATAAAAGACATTCAAACCAGCAAGAAAGAAGACAAACTTTCACTATTCACAGATGACATGATACTCTATGTAGAAAACCCAAAGGAGTCCACCAAAAAATTGCTAGAACTGATAAATTAATTCAGTAAAGTTGAAGGATACAAAAGGAACATAGAGAAATCTGTTGCATTTCTATACACCAATAATGAAGCAGCAGGAAGAGAAATCAAGGAATCAAGCTCATTTATAGTTACACCAAAAACTAGAAGATACCTAGGAAAAACCTAACCAAAGAGGTAAAAGATCTGTACCCTGAAAAATATAGAATAGTTATGAAAGAAATTGATGATGGCACAAAGAAATGAAAAGACATTTAATGCTCATGGATTGAAAGAACAAATATTGTTAAAATATCTATTTTGTCTACATTGTCTAAAATGTACAAAGCAATCTGCACATTTAATGCAATCCCAATCAAAATACTACCAGGATTTTTCACAGAGCTAGTACAAACAATCCTAAAATCTGTATGGAACCACAAAAGACCCCAAATAGCCAAAACAACTTTGAAAAAGAAAAGCAAAGCTGGGGGCATCACAATTTCCAACTTCAAGTTATATTACAAAGCTGTAGTCATCAAGACGTTATGGTACTGGCACAAAGAGAGAAACATAGATCAATGGAACAGAATAGAATACTCAGAAATGGACCCACAACTCTATGGTCAACTGATCTTTAACAAATCAGGGAAGACTGTTCAATGGAAAAAAGACAGTCTCTTCAACAAATGGTATTGGGAAAACTGGACAAAAACATGCAGAATATGAAACCAGACCACTTCCTTACACCATACACAAAAATAAATTCAAAATGGAAGAAAGACCTAAATGTGAGACAGGAAACCATCAAAATCCTAGGGGAGAACAGAGGCAGCAACCTCTTTGACTTTGGTCATAGCAACTTCTTAGTAGACATGTCTCTGGAGTCAAGGGAACCAAATGCAAAAATGAATTATTTGGACTACATGAAGAGAAAAAGCTTCTGAACGGTGAGGGAAACAACAAACAAAACTGAAAGGCAACATATGGAATGGGAGAAGATATTTGAAAATGACATATCTGATAAAGGGTTAGTATCCAAAATCTATAAAGAAATTACCAAACTCAACACCCAAAAACAAATAATCCAGTTAAGAAATGGGCAAAAGACATGAATGGACATGTTTCCAAAAAAGACATACACAGGGCCAACAAATACATGAAAAGATGCCCAAACTCACTCATCATCAGGGAAATACAAATCAAAACTATGACGAGATATCACCTGATACCTATCAGAATGGCTAAAATTAACAATACAGGAAACAACAGATGTTGAAAAGGATGCAGAGAAAGGGGAACCTTCTTACACTGTTGGTGGGAATGTGAACTGTGCAACCACTCTGGAAAACAGCATGAAGATTCCTTAAAAAGTTAAAAATAGATCTACCCTATGATCCAGCACTTGCACTACTAGGTATTTACTTAAAGGATGCAAAAATACTGTTTCAAAGTGATACATGCATCCTGATGTTTATAACAGCATTATCAACAATAGCAAAATTATGGAAAGACCCCAAATGTCCATGGACTAATGAATGTATAAAGTTGTATATATGTATATGCCATGGAATATTCTCAGTCATCAAAAAGAATGAAATCTTGCCATTTGCAGTAATGTGGATGGAGCTACAGTATATTATACTAAGCGGAATAAGTCGATAACAGAAAGTGAAATACCAATTTAAAAAATTAAACAGAGGAACATAGGGGGAGAAATAAGAGGTAAACCACAAAACAGACTCTTAGCTATAGAGGACAAACTGAGGGTTGCTGGAGGGGAGATGTGCAAGGGGATGGGTTAAATTGCTGATGGGTATTAAGGAGGACATTTGATGAGCACTGGGTGTTACATTTAAGTGGTGAATCACTAAAGTCTATTTCTGAAACTGATATTACACTATATGTTAACTAACTGGAATTTAAATAAAACATCTGATCAGAAAAAAAGAGAGAGAGAGAGAGTAGGAAATTCATCTTTTTTTTTTTTTATCACAATTGTATATCCAAGACAGGGAACATATCAGTCACTATGTTGTTGAATGACTGAATAAACAACCTTAATGTTTCCTAGGACCTGTTTTATTTTCTTCCTATTTTTTTTTATTAAGTTCAGTTAGCAACCATATAGTACATCATCAGTTTTTCATGTACTGATCAACTAATCATTAATTGCTTATAACACCCAGTGCTTATTATAACACATGCCCTCCTTAATACCCATCACATGGCTACCCCATCCCCCAACACCTCCCCTCTGAAACCCACATATTGTTTCCTTGACTCCATAGTCTCTCATGGATTGTCTTCCCCTCTGATTCCCCCTCTTCAGTTTTCCCTCTATTCCCCGATGGTCCTCCATGCTATTCCTTCTCTTCCACATATGAGTGAAACCATATAAGAATTCTCTTTCTCTGTTTGACTTAAATCACTTAGCATAATCCCCTCCAGTTCCATCCATGTTGATACAAATGGTGGGTATTCATCCTTTCTGATGGCTGAGTAATATTCCATCATATATATGAACCACATATTCTTTATCGATTCATCTGTTGAAGGATATCTCAGCTCATTCCACAGTTTGTCTACTGTGGACATTGCTGCTATGAACATTGGGGTGTATGTGCCCCTTCTTTTCACTACATCTGTATCTTTGGGATAAATACTGGGTAGTGCAATTCCTGGGACATAGAGTAGCTCTATTTTTAACATCTTGAAGAACCTCCATACTGTTTTCCAAAGTGGCTGTACCAGCTTCCATTCCCACCAACAGTATAAGAGGGTTCCCCTTTCCCCACATCTTCACCACCATTTGCTGCTTCCTGCCCTGTTAAATTTTGCCATTCTAACTGATGTAAGGTGGTATCTCATTGTGGTTTTGATTTGAATTTCCCTGAGGGCTAGTGATGTTAAACATTTTTTCATGTGTCTGTTAGCCATTTGTATGTCTTCTTTGGAGAAGTGTCTGTTCGTGTCTTCTGCCCATTCTTTGACTGGATTATTTGTTTTTTGGGTGTTGAGTTTGAGAAGTTCTTTATAGATTTTGGATACCAGCCCTTTACCTGGAATGTCATTTGCAAATATCTTCTCCCATTCCGTGGATTGCTTCTCAGTTTTGTTGACTGTTTCCTTTGCTGTGCAGAAGCTTTCTATCTTGATGAAGTCCCAAAAGTTCATTTTCACTTTTGTTTCCCTTGCCTCTGGAGAAGTGTCTTGAAAGAAGTTGCTGTGGCTGATGTCGAAGAGGGTACTGCCTATGTTCTCCTCTAGGATTTTGATGGATTCTTTTCTCATATTGAGGTCTTTCATCCATTTTGAGTTTATCTTTGTGTATGGTGTAAGAGAATGGTCGAGTTTCATTCTTCTGCATGTGGCTGTCCAATTTTCCCAGCACCATTTATTGAAGAGACTGTCTTTTTTCCATTGGATATTTTTTCCTGCTTTGTCAAAGATTATTTGACCATAAAGTTGAGGGTCCACTTCTGGGATCTCTATTCTGCTCCCTTGATCTGTGTGTCTGTTTTTGTGCCAATATTATGCTGTCTTGATGATCACAGCCTTGCAATATTGCTTGAATCAGGCATCATGATGCCCCAGCTTTGGTTTTCATTTTCAAATTTCCCCTGGTGCTTTGGGGTCTTTTCTGGTTCCATACAAATTTTAGGATTCTTTGTACCAGCTCTGTGAAAAATGCCAATGGTATTTTAATAGGGATGACATTGAAATTGTAGATTGCTCTGGGCAGCATAGACATTTTAACAATGTTTATTCTTCCAACCCATGAGCATGTAATGTTCTTCCATCTCTTTGTGTCTTCCTACATTTATTTCATAAGTGTTCTGTTGTTTCTAGAGTGTGCAGATCCTTTACCCCTTTGGTTAGGTTTATTCCTAGGTATCTTATGGTTTTTGGTGCTATTGTAAATGGAATCATATCCTTAATTTATCTTTCTTAAATTACATTGTTAGTGTGTAGAAATGCAACTGTTTTTTGTGCATTGATTTTTGTATCCTGCCACGTTGCTGAATTGCTGTAATGAGTTCTAGTAATTTGTGGGTGTAGTCTTTTGTGTTTTCCACATAAAGTATCATGCCATCTGCAAAGAGAGAGTTTGACTTCTTCTTTGCCAATTTGAATGCCTTTTATTTCCTCTTGCTGTCTGATTGCTGATGCGAGGACTTCTAATACTATGTTGAACAATAATGGTGAAAGTGGGCGTCCCTGTCATGTTCCTGACCTTAAGGGAAAAGCTCTCAGTTTTTCCCCATTGAGAATGATATTTGCTGTGGGCTTTTCATAGATGGCTTTTATGATATTGAGGTATGTTCCCCCTATCCCCACATGTTGAAGAGTTTTAATCAGGAAAGGATGCTGTATTTTGTCAAATGCTTTTTCTGCATCAATTGAGAGGATTATGATTCTTGTCTTTTATTAATGTGCTCTATCACGTTGATTGATTTGCAAATGTTGAACCACCCTTGCATGCCAGGAATAAGTCTCACCTTGTCTCGATGGATAATCCTTTTAATGTACTGTTGGATCCTATTGGCTAGGATCTTGTTGAGTATTTTGCATCCATGTTCATCAGAGATATTGGTCTGTAATTCTCCTTTTTGATGGGGTCTTTGCCTAGTTTTGGGATCAGGGTAATGCTGGCCTTATAGAACCAGTTTGGAAGCTTTCATCCTATTTCTATTTTTTGAAACAGCTTCGGTAGAATAGGGATTATTTCTTCTTTAAATGTTTGGTAGAATTCCTCAGGGAAGCCATGTGGCCCTGGACTTGTGGTTTTGGGAAGTTCTTGATTATTCCTTCACTTTTGTTACTGGTTATTGGTCTATTCAGATTGTCTATTTCTTCCTGTTTCAGTCTTGGTAGTTTGTAAGTGTTCAAAACGGCATCCATTTCTTCCAGATTGCTTAATTTGTTGGCATATAGTTGCAGGTAGTAATTTTTAATAATTGTTTCTATTTCCTTGGTGATAATCCTGATCTCTCCCCTTTCATGCATGATTTTCTTGATTTGGGTCATTTCCCTTTTCTTTTGGTTAAGTCTGGCCAGAGGTTTATTGATCTTATTAATTCTTTCAAAGAACCAGCTTCTAGTTTTGTTGATCTGTTCTACAGTTTTCCTGGTTTCTATTTCATTGATCTCTGCTCTAATCTTTATTATTTTTCTTCTCCTGGTTCCTTTAGGTTTTATTTGCTGTTCTTTCTCCAGCTCCTTTAGGTGTAAGGTTAGCTTGCGCATTTGGGATTTTTCTAATTTGTGTGAGAGAGGTTTGGATGGCTATGTATTTCCCCCTTAGGACCACCTTTGCAGTATCCCATAGGTTTTGGACCGATGTGCTTTCATTCTCATTAGTTTCCATTAATTGTTTAAGTTCTTCTTTAATCTCCTGGCTGACCCAATCATTCTTTAGCAGGATGCTCTTTAACTTCCAAGTGTTTGAATTCTTTCCAAATTTTTTCTTGTGATTGAGTTCTAGTTTCAAAGCATTGTGGTCTGATAACATGCAGGGAATAATCTCAGTCTTTTGGTATTGGTTGAGACCTGATTTGTGACCCAGTATATGGTCTATTCTGGAGAACTTTCCATGTGCACTCAAGAAGAATGAGTATTCTGTTGTTTTAGTATGGAATGTTCTGTATGTATCTATGAATTCCATCTGGTCCAATGCGTCATTCAAAGCTCTTGTTTCTTTGTTGATCTTCTGCTTAGAAGATCTGTCCATTGCTGAGAGTAGAGTTTTGAGGTCTCCTACTATTACTGTATTATTATCAATATGACTCTTTATTTTGGCTAACAGTCGGTTTATGTAATTGGTTGCTCCCATGTTGTGGGCATAGATATTTACAATTGTTAGATTTTCTTGTTGCATAGACCCTTTAAGTATGATATAGTGTTCCTCTACATCTCTTCCCACAGTTTTTGGTTTAAAATCTAATTTGTCTGATATGTGAATTGCTACCCCAGCTTTCTTTTGAGATCCCTTGGCATGATAAATGGTTCTCCATCCCCTCACTTTCAATCTGGAGGTGTCTTTAGGTTCAAAATGAGTCTCTTGTAGACAGCATATGGATGGGCCCTGTGTTTTTATCCAATCTGAAACCCTGTGCCATTTCATGGGAACATTTAGGCCATTCACATTGAGAGGTAACTACTGAAAGATATGAATTTAATGCCATCATATTACCTGTAAAGTCCCTGTTTCTATAGATTGTCTGTAAATTTCTGGTCTATATTACTCTTGGAGTCTCTCTTCACTTGCAGAATCCCCCTTAATAGTTCTTGCAGGGCTGGCTTGGTGGTCGCATATTCTTTCAGTTTCTGCTTGTCCTGAAAGCTCTTTATCTCTCCATCCATTCTGAATGACAGCCTTGCTGGATAAAGTATTCTTGGCTGCATGTTCTCTTCATTTAGTACCCTGAATATGTCTTGCCCACCTTTTCAGGCTTGCCAAGTTTCTGTAGACAGGTCGGATGTTATTTTGATGATCCTCCCTCCCTATGTAAGGAACCTCCTCTCCCTGGCTATTCTCAGGATTGTTTCCTTGGCTGTAAAATTTGCAAACTTCACTATTATATGTTGAGGTGCTGATCTATTTTTATTGATTTTGGGAGGGGTCCTCTTTGCCTCTTGGACTCAAATGTTTGTTTCCTTCCCCAGATTTGGGAAGTTCTCAGCTATGATTTGCTCAAATATACCTTCTAGCCCTCTCTCTCCACCCCCTCAGGGATCCCAATAATTCTGACATTGGAACGTTTCATGGCATCATTAATCTCTGCAATCCTTTTCTCATGTGCTACTAACAGCCTATCTCTGTTTTCCTCCACTTCCTTGTTTTCCATCAGCTGGTCTTCTAGATCACTAATTCTCTCTCTTGCCTCATTTATCCTGGCAGAGTATCCAATTTAGACTGCATCTCATTCATAGCATTTTTTTTTTTTTTAAAGTTTGGCCTGATTAGATCTCATTTCTCCTCTTAGAGATTCTATATCATCACTAATACTTTTTCCAAGCCTAGCTATTGACTTCATGATTGCTATCCTGAATTCTATCTCTGATATTTTGCTTCTATCCATATCCATTAGTTCTGTGGCAGATGACATCGTCTCTGGTTCTTTTCTTTGTTGAGAGTTCTTCCTTCTAGTCATTCTGTCGAGGGATGGTTTAGTGAATGAGCAGAGTCCAAAATATCAAGCATGACCCAAGCAAGATGCATCCTAGCAAAATCTGGAGTGGTCAGAAGCCACTACCAAAAAAACAAAGCCAAAATGAAACACAAGAATCAAATTTATAAAATTGAAAAAGTTTTTAAAAGGGGGGGGTGAGGGGAAGTGGGGGCTATAATCTCTCAGTGTGGACAAAGCAGGAAGTTTCAGGTGTTCCTGCGTGTATTTTGGTCTCTGTGTTAGAGGACACCACTTCCCAAAATTACAAGGAATGTAAAACTTGTATATGTATATATATTTAAATATATATATTTAAAGGTAAAATTGAATTATGAAAAAAGGACTACAATAAAGCATATATCTATAAAAATATAGGTGTGAAAAAGTACAAGTTAAAAAGCTACTATGAAATATAAGTTGATATAATAAACATCTTGTTGAAATGAGAAAAAGGTAAAAAGAAAAAACAGAGAAAAAGCATAAGAGAAAGAAAAAAAAGAAAAAGAGGGTTTTATCTGGAAAATAAACAAGCTGTGATGCAACACCTGGAGCTCAATATACTATTTTCCCCTGGTGTTGGGATTTGCAGTCTTATGGGGGTCCATAGGGTTGTCGTCCTCTTGTTCTTCCAGCCTGTCTTCTGGGGGAGGGGTCTGCCACACTGTTTCCCAGATAACTCTGCTTGGGTGGAGTTGCCCTGCCCCTGTCAGCGGGATGGGCTCAGTGGAAACTGGTCTTCGGTGCTTTTGTTCTCTGGTGGCTTTCTGCACCCCTTCCGAGGGTCAGAGCAAAAATGGCCACACCCAAACCTCTGGCCTAGAGCAGAGAAATCACAGTCTGCTCTCTTCACTAAACCCTCCCGGAAAAATAGTCTCCATTTCTGTATGCCAGGCCAAAATCTGTGTGCGCCCATAGTGACTCTCTCAGAGGTCATCCCAGGGGCCCAGGAGTGTCCCTGCCCTTTATGCTTCTAAAACCGCCGGTGGCCCTGGGTGTGTGCATGCACCCGCAGCTCCTGGATCCTGTCTGGGTGCTGTTCTAAAGCCCTTTTCTGGCCGCTACCACTCTGCGAGTTTTTGCCTGGTCAGGGGCACAGGCTCCTGATTTTCTCAGGCTGCTCAAGAGAAGAGCGATTCTCAACTGGCCTGGCTTGCAGTTTATGGTGATCGGAGCTGAGAGACCCTTCCTGGGCTCACTGACAGTGACCTGCTTCCTGGCTCCATTGCCTGGGTACTCTGCTAGTCCAGGAAGCCCCTTTGGCTCTGAGGCTTTTTGTATCCCAAGACCACAACGCTCTACCTAGAGTTCTGCCTTTTCATTTCCAGAGCCCCTTTCAGACAGGGATATTCCTCCCTAGGTCAGATTTCTAAGGGTTCCAATTTTGCACTGTGGTGTTATACACTTTCCAGGAGCCATCTTATGGAGGATCCCCTCCCCCTTCTGTTTATCTTCCGATATCTACCTGCAGATTCATGACTCTGCATGTCCTACCTTGCAATAAGCAGTGCTTTTCTGCTTGTAGACATCCAGATATATATTCTTACATCTCAGGCTGATTTCTTGGATGTTCAAAATGGTTTGGTAGATATCCAGTTGAATTCAGGGGACCAGTTGACAGGAGTAGGCGTCCCCTACTCCTCCACCATCTTGCCTCTTCCATGTACTGTGTATCTCTTAATAGATTATTGTAACTATAGGTATTTTTTCTATAAGTATTTCCATCATTTTTCCTTTATGTTAGAGTTAAGTGATTAACTTAGCACCATATTACTGTATCAGAGTATTCCAAATTTGACTATATGCTTACCTTTGCAAATTTGTTGTGTATTTTCACATGTTTTTGTATTACTAATTAGTGTCCTTTCATTTCAGTTTGTAGAGCTCCTTTCAGCATTTCCTGTAAGGCAAGTCTGGTGGTAATGAACTCTTTCAACTTTTCTTTGTCTGGGGAATTCTTTATCTCTCCTTCATTTCTGAAGGACAACGTTTGGCATTTTCTTTCAACAGTTGAAATATATCACCATTTTTCTTGACCCCATAAGGTATCTTCTGAGAAATTCACTGATAACCTTGTGGGAGATCCCTTGTAAGTGAAAAGATTCTTTTCTCTTAATGATTTCAATATTCTATCTTTGTCTTTTATTTTTGGCAGTTTTATTATAATGTGTCTTGGAGAAGATCTCTTTGAGTTTGTTTGGGGACTTTTCATCTTAACAAGCTTGGATATATAAATCTTTACCTACTTTTAGGAAGTGTCTAACCATTATTTCTTTAAATAAGCTTTTTGCCCCTTTCTCCATCCCTTTTCCTCTGGGAATCTGGTATGCTTTTTTCATTCTTTTATTAAATTATTTTTTTTTTCTTTTTGCACCTCTGATTGGATAATTTCAAATAATCTGTCTTCTATTTCACTGATTTTCTATTTTGATTGGTCTGGTCTGTTTTTGAAGCTCTCTATTTAATCTTTCTAAGCACTTATTACATTCTTCAGCTCCAAAATTTCTGTTCCAAAATATGTGTTCCATCTCTTTGTTGAACTTCACATTTTGTTCTTGTGTTGTTTTCCTGATTTCGTTAAGGTGTTTATCTCTTTTCTTTGTAGCTCTCTGAATGCCTTTGTAACGATTATTTTGAATTATATTTTAGGCAATTCATGTATCTCTATTTCTTTAGACTCAGTTACTGTAAGTTTACTGTGTTCCTTTGGTAATGTCCCATTTCCTTGATTCTTTGTGCAGGCCACTGATAGGAGATAGAACCAGATCTGAGTAAACAGTCAGTTACAGGAGCTCTCATTGTCATTGTGCATTCTTGTGGCTTCAGGGTGTTGCCAGGGAATATGCATGGCAGGTTGGTGCTAAGACTTGGGCCAGTGCATGCAGGTGTGTAGCTGGAGAGGCTAACCTCAAGTGCACACACAGAAGTGGGAGTCAGCCACAGAGGGTCTATGCTGATGTCTTGTACTCATGCAACTTTAGAACCTGGGGCTAGCTACTAAAGCAGATCCTAGGCAGGAGGAAAGGGAACAGAGAGAGACTCAGGTGGCTGGTATCCACAAATGTGAAAACCTGTGGAGGGAAACTTCAGCAGTAAAATCTTTAGGGGGTCTCTATTGGACGTGCTGGCCATTGATTTCTACCGTGGTGAAAGCTGCTGTCATCCTCTGTAGAACAGGCCACTAGGAATTGCACTTTCTCCCACAGTGGGGCTGGTAACTTGTAGCTCCCACCCTTCTTCCCTGTTCTAAACCATCTTTATTTGTCTCAACTTTAATAGTGTCTGAGTGGAATGAAAATTAAGTGGGTCTTTTGGGCATTGCCCAAAATGTCTGGGGAAGCTTGTTGCTCACTCTTCTCTCCTTTGCCCATTGAGGAGAACTCTTTCAAGCTGAGGAGGTCCCTCTTGTTAGGGACTAGTGCTAGCCTGGGGGATGGGATAATTCAGGCAAAATTAAAATTATCCTTCTTTTCCTTTTTCTGTGGTTCTTCTAGGTTTTTTGTTTCATTGTGTGATGAAGTTTCTTAAGTGAACTCTTGAGCTATTTTTGTTCATAAATAGCTGTCTAGCTATTAATTTATATGGTATACAGAAGCTAGGAACTCTTATTCCAATATTGCAGTGATGAATATAATCGTTTTCCCGCTTTTCTTTTTTTCCAATTACATTTATTTTTATTTATTTTTTAAATTTCAAATACGCATATTTTCATTTTTATTATTCAAAGAAAGATGGGCAGTTTCACTCTAAAAAATAAAGCATAAGAATTTTATCTCCATTTTTTCCACATGATAAATATTTGGGAAAATAAGATGAAGTCAGTAAGGAGAAATGCAAGGTATCATTTAGCTCTCAGAATAGGATTCTGATTTTTTTTTATTTTGTTAATTTAAATTCAATTAATTAACAAATAATGTATTATTGGTTTCAGAGGTAGAGGTCAGTGATTCATCAGTCTTATAAAATAACCAGTTCTCATTACATCACATGCCCTCCTTAATGTCCATCTCCCAATTATACCATCCCCCCATGCCTTCCCCTCCGGCAGCACTGTTTGTTCCTATGATTAAAAGTCTCTTATACTTTGTCTCCCTCTCTGATTTCATTTTGTCTTATTATTTCCTCCCTTCCCCTATGATCCTCTGATTTGTTTCTTAGATTCCACATACGAGTGCAATCCTATGATAATTGTCTTTCTCTGATTGACTTATTTCACTTAGCATAACATCCTCTAGTTCCACCCATGTCATTGTGAATGGCAAGATTTCATTCTTTTTGATGGCTGAGTAATATTCCATTATATATATACATCTTCTTTACCCATTCATCAGTTGATGGACATCTTGGCTTTTTCCACAGTTTTGTTATTGTGGACATTGCTGCTATAAACACTGGGTTGCAGGTGCCCCTTCAGATCACTACCTTTGTATCTTTGGGGTAAATACCCAGTTGTGCAATTACTGGGTTGTAGAGTAGCTCTATATTGAACTTTTTGAGGAACCTCCATACTGTTTTCCAGAGTGGCTGTACCAGCTTCCATTCCCACCAATAGTGTAAGAGGGTACCCCTTTCTCCACATCCTCACCAAAATCAGTCATTTCCTGTATTGTTAATTTTAGCCATTCTGACTGCTGTGAGGTGGTATCTCATTTTGGTTTTGATTTCTATTTCCCTGATTTCCACAAGTGATGTTGAGCATTTGTTCATGTCTTAGCCATGTCTTCCTTGGAGAAATGTCTGTTTATGTCTTCTCCTCATTTCTTGACTGAATTATCTGTTCTTTGGCTGTGGGGTTTGATAAGTTCTGTATATATTTTGGATACTAGCCCTTGATCTGATAACACATTTGCAAATATCTTCTCCCATTATGTCAGTTGTCTTCTGATTTTGTTGACTGTTCCTTTGCTGTGCAAAAGCTTTTAATCTTGATGAAGTCCCAAAAGTTCATTTTTGCCTTTGTTTCCATTGCCCTTGGAGACGTGTCTAGGTAGAAGTTGCTGTGGCCAAGGTCACAGAGGTTGCTTCCTGTGTTCTTCTCTAGGATTTTGATAGATTCCTGTTTCATATTGAGGTCTTTCATCCATTTTGAGTCTATTTTTGTGCATGGTGTAAGGAAATGGTCCAGTTTCATTCTTCTGCATATGGCTGTCCAATTTTCCCAACACCATTTGTTGAAGAGACTGTCTTTTGTCCATTGGACATTCTTCCATGCTTTGTCTAAGATTAATTGACCATGGAGTTGAGGGTCCATTTCTGGAGTCTCTACTCTGGTCCATTGACCTATGCATCTGTTTTTGTTCTAGTACCATACAGTCTTGAACAGTACAGCTTTATAATAGAGCTTTAAGTCCAGGATTGTGATGCCACCAGCTTTGGTTTCCTTTTCAACATCTCATTGTGTATTTGGGGTCTTTTTTGGTTCCATACAAATTTTAGGATTATTTGTTCCAGCTCTGTGAAAAAAGTTGATGGTATTTTTATAGGGATTGTACCGAATGTTTAGATTGTTCTAGGTAGCATAGACATTTTACCAGTATTTGTTCTTCCAATCCATGATCATGGAATGTTTTTCCATTTCTTTTTGTCTTCTTTAATTTCTTTCATGAGGGTTCTATAGTTTTCTGAGAACAAATTCTTTGCCTAAGGTTTATTTCTAAGTATCTTATGGTTTTTGGTGCAATTTTAAATGGGATCGACTCCTTAATTTTTCTTTTTTCTGTCCCATTGTTAGTGTATAGAGATGCAACTGATTTCTGTGCACTAATTTTATATCTTGTCATGTTGCTGAATTGCTGTATGAATTCTAGCAATTTTGGGGTGGAGTCTTTTGGGTTTTCCACGGACAGTATCATGTCATTGGCAAAGAGTGAGAGTTTGACTTCTTCTTTGCCCATCCAGTTGCCTTTTATTTCTTTCTTTATTTCTTTTTCTTTCTTTTTTTCTTTTTTTCTGATTGCTGCCTCTACGACTTCTAGTACTATGTTGAACAGCAGTGGTGATAGTGGACATCCCTGCCATGCCCCTGACCTTAGCGGGAAAGCTCTCAGTTTTTCCCCATTGAGTATGATATTTGCTGGGGGCTTTTCATAGATGGCTTTTATGATATTGAGGTATGTTCCCTCTATACCTACACTGTGAAGAATTTTAATCAAGAAAGGAGGCTGTGAGGGGCGCCTGGGTGGCTCAGTTGGTTAAGTGACTGCCTTCGGCTCAGGTCATGATCCTGGAGTCCCGGGATCGAGTCCCACTTCGGGCTCCTTGCTCGGCAGGGAGTCTGCTTCTCCCTCTGACCCTCCTCCCTCTCATGCTCTCTGTCTCTCATTCTCTCTCTCACAAACAAATAAAATCTTTAAAAAAAAAAAAAAAGAAAGGAGGCTGTGTTTGGTCAAATGCTTTTTCTGAATCTATTGAGAGGATCATAGAGCTCTTGTTCTTTCTTTTTTTTTATGTAGTGTAACACATTGCTTCCTGGATGTTGAACCACACTTGAAGCCCAGGAATAAATCCTACTTTGTTTTGGTGAATAATCCTTTTAATGCACTATTGGATCCTATCAGCTGGTATCTTGGTGGGAATTTTTGCATCCATGTTCATCAGGGATATTGGTCTGTAATTCTCCTTTTTGATGGGGTCTTTTTCTGGTATTGGGATCAAGGTAATTCCAGCTTCATAGAAAGAGTTTGGAAGTTTTATTTCCATTTGTATTTTATGAAACAGCTTCAGTAGAATAAGTATTAATTCTTCTTTAAATGTTTGGTAGAAATCCCCTGGGAAGCCATCCAGCCCTAGACTCTTGTATTTTGGGAGATTTTTGATTACTCTTTCAATTGGTTATGGGTCTGTTCAGATTTTCTATTTCTTCCTGTTTCAGTTTTGGTAGTTTATACATCTCAAGGAATGCATCCATTTCTTCCAGATTGCCTAATTTGTTGGCATATAGTTGCTCATAATATGTTCTTATAATTGTTTGTATTTCTTTGGTGTTTGTTGTGATCTCTCCTCTTTCATTCATGATCTTATTTATTTGAGTCATTTCTCTTTTCTTTTTGATAAGTCTGGCCAGGGTTTATCAATCTTGTTAATTCTTTCAGAGAACCAGCTCCTAGTTTCTTTGATCTGTTCTACTGTTCTCTTGGTTTCTATTTCATTGATTTTTGCTTTAATCTTTATTATTTCTCTTCTCCTGCTGGGTTTAAGCTTTATTTGCTGTTCTTTCTCCAGGTCCTTTAGGTGTCCAGTTAGCTTGTGTATTTGTGACTTTTCTTGTTTCTTGAGAAAGGCTTGTCTTGCTATATGCTTCCCTCTTAGGTCTGACTTTGCTGCATCCCAAAGGTTTTGAATAGTTGTGTTTTCATTTTCATTTGTTTCTATGAATTTTTAAAAATTCTTTAATTTCCTTGTTGACCCATTCATTCTTTAGTTGTGTGCTCTTCAGCCTCCATGTATTTGAGTTCTTTCTAAATTTCTTCATCATTGAGTTCAAGTTTCAAAGCACTGTGGTCTGAAAATATGCAGGGAATGATACCAATCTTTTGGTACCAGTTGAGACCTGATTTGTGACCCAGTATGTGATCTATTCTGGAGAATGTTCTGTGTGCACTCTTGAGAAGAATGTGTATTCTGTTGCTTTAGGATGGAATGCTCTCAAGATATCTGAGAATTCCATCTGCCCCATTGTGTCATTCAAAGCCCTTGTTTCCTTGTTGATCTGCTTAGATGATCTGTCCATTGCAGTGAGTGGGGTGTTAAAGTCCCCTATTATTATTGTATTAATTTTGATGTGTTTCTTTAATGTTGTAATTAATTGGCTTATATAATTGGATGATCCCACATTAGGGGCATAAATATTTACAATTGTGAAATCATCTTGTTGGGTTGACCCTTTAATTATGATATAGTGTCCTTCTTCATGTCTTTTTAAAGTCTTTGTTTTAAAATCTAATTTGCCTGACATAAGGATTGTCGCCCTAATTTTTTTGATGTCCATTAACATGATAAATGGATTTCCACCCCCTCACTTTAAATCTGGAGGTGTCTTTGGGTCTAAAATGAGTCTCTTGCAGACAACATATTGATGGGTTTTGCTTTTTTATCCAATCTGATACCCTGTGTCTTTTGATTGGGGCATTTAGCCCATTTATATTCAGAGTAAGTATTGAAAGATGAATTTAGTACCATTGCATGACCTATAAAGTCACTCTTTCTGTATATTGTCTCTATTCCTTTCTGTTCTGTTACTTTTTGGCTCTCTTTTCACTCAAAGTATCCCTTTTAATATTTCTTGTAGGGCTGGTTTAGCGATAACAAATTCTTTTAGTTTTGTTTGTCCTGGAAGTTTTTTTTCTCTTTTTCTATTTTGAATGACAATCTAGCTGGATAAGGTATTCTTGGCTGCATATTTTTCTCATTTAGCACCCTGTATAATTATGTCAGTCCTTTCTGGCCTCCCAGATCTCTGTGGATAGGTCTGCTGGCAGTGTAATGCTTCTACCCTTGTCATTTATGGACCTCTTGTCCTGAGATCCTTTCAAGATTTTCTTTTTGTCTGTGAGATTGTCATGTTTCACTCCTATATGTTGGGGTGTTGACCTATTTTTATTGCTTTTGAGGGGGTTTCCTGTGCCTCCTGGACTTGGATGCCTGTTTCCCTCCTCAGGTTAGGGAAGTTCTCAGCTATAATTTCCTCCAATACACCTTCTGCCTCTCTCTCTCTTTCCTCTTCTTCAGGGATCCCAATTATTCTAATATTATTTCACCTTATGGTATTATTTATCTCTCAAATTCTCCCCTTGTGATCCAGGAGTTGTTTATCAATATTTTTCTCAATTCTTTATTCTCCATCATTTTGTCTGTATATCACTAATTCTCTCTTCTGCTTCATTTATCCTAGCAGTCAGAGCCTCCATTTTTTATTGTATCTCATTAATAGCCTTTTTTATTTTGACTTGATTAGATTTTTGTTCTATTATATCTCCAGAAAGGGACTCTCTAGTGTCTTCTATGTTTTTTTTCATCTATGTTTTGATAGACTTGTTACAGCTTTTAATATGCTGGGGGGCCCAAAAGAGTGTTCTAAGTCACTGCATCTCAAGTCTGTATGTAGGCTAGGGACACCTCTTGTTATAGCACATTAGGGAACAGCACAGATAACTTGTGACTTCTCAGCCAGATGGCATAATGCCTGGCTGACAGGGAAGATCTCTGTAGAGAGGTTTCCATTATATTGTGAGATTTGAAGAGAGCCCTTCAGACTCAGTCTTCTGGGGATATTCCATCCTGGAATGGATGAGATGAGAAAAGATGAAAAAATTGTTGTTTTTATCATCCCCCCCCAGCTGCCCCCCCAAAATGTTCTATCAGCCAAAAAACATACGCAGTGAATGGAGATCTTTAGTTAAAATCCAAAGGTGTGCCAGACATAGCCATTTTCAAATTCAAGTGTTACATCTGCTATAAAATAAGGCAATTTGTCACTGAATTGAGGTGAACCACTTCTGACCTTTTGAGGAGATAAGACACACAAGTACAATCTTACCCCCCCCCCCCCTTACTTTCAAAATACTGTGATCCATGTCTAGAATATTGTTTTGGAAAAATGGCATTCAGACTTTTTAAACAGAGCACAGAGCAGATCTCAATAGTAACAAAAATGACCTAACCAAAACACAAACCAAGCCATTTCATTGTTCTAATTTTGGTAATGCTAACAAGATATGAACTCTGAACTGCAGGTAGCTGACTTATAGTGCTAGGTAACTTTGCTTTTTATATATGAAATTGGCTTTTTAGGGTTAATTCTGCATTTTGCTTAAATCCTTCATTTTGAGCAAGTAGAAGGTTAGGTATGCTTAATCTGAAATTGATAGGTGTGTGAGACAGTTACAGGTGTACATGTTGTTTGGTATTCATTTGTACCAATCCACATAGTTATACAACTACATTGTTACAACTAAAAAATGACAACATGAAATATAGCAGCCATTTTTCTCTCAAGAAGAGGAGCTTATAAATTTACTTGGTCCCAGGTATCTTCTACTTCAACAATACATCAAACTGTGCAGTAGCATCAGTCTGAATCAATTAGAAATTACTCAAAAAGTAACTTATGTTGAAAAGCTTTGATTTGTTACCAGAGTTTGTTACATTTCTCGTCAATCTTATAAGACTGAAAGCAAAAAAGCAATAATGTGACAGTGATAGTGAAATGTAACTTTTATTGAGATTGATGAGAACCTATTTGCTACAATATTTGCTTTTAATAATTTAATTTTTCAAACACTGCAGAGAAAGCCATAAATATTTGATTATAAAGCTTCTACAATTTATATAACTTTGGTTTTAGCTGGTTCCTGATCTTTCAAATATACTTATATTATTTTTTATAATAATCCCATTGAAAATACAGCTTTAGCTCTTAAATTAAGTTCCTTAATTATACCCCTGCATTTGATTAGCACATGCCTTATTAGTAAACAAGCATATATCAAGCACTTGTGGAAATAAAATGAGGAATGACAGCTCCCTTTTGCAAAATCTAAGTGAACGATTGAGGGCTGGATTCTAATGTTTAACTTCACAGAAGTTTTTGGAAAGTTTCCTTTCACTAGCAGCATTCAGGTACAGCTGTGACCATTTGAAAAATATCTGAGTTATTTATAAGAAGTAAGAGCTGAAAGTGGAAATGAAAAAATTCCCATATTTAGTGAATTATATCATGAATGGCACTAAATTAATCTGTTTAGGCTTAATTGCATTTCTTAAATATATAAAGAACACAGATTCATCTAAAAGTGAATAGGATGTTGGTACTTAAACTCACAATATTAAGAACTATTTTTTAAATATATAAAACAGTGGCTGTACATTTTATTTTATCTTTATTTTTAGAAGTTTTAAAAGATTTTATTTATTTATTTGAGAGAGAGATAGCAAGAGAGAGAGCATGGGCAGGAGGGAGAGGGAGAAGCAGTCTCCCCACTGAGCAGGGAGCTTAATGTGGGGCTCAATTCCAGGACCCTGGGATCATGACCTGAACCAAAGGCAGATGTTTAACTGACTGAACCACCCAGGTGCCCCTATTTTATCTTTAAAGACTTATTTATTTCAGAGAGAGAGAGAGCATGAGTGGGAGGGGCAGAGGAAGAAGGAGAGAGAATCTCAAGCAGACTCCACACAGAATGGGGAGCCTGAAACAGGGCTCCATCTCACAACCTTGAGATCACGACCTGAGCTGAAACCAAGAGTCAAAAGTGGAACTGACTGTGCCACCCAGGTGCCCTGTGGCTGTACATTTTATTTTATTTATTTTATTTTTAAAAGATTTATGTATTTATTTTAGAGAGAGAGAGAGGGAAAACACGCTAATGGGGGAAGAGCAGAGGGAGAGAATCACCAAGAAGACTCCCTGCTGAGTGCAGAGCCCCACCAGGTTCTCTAGCCCACCACCCATGAGATCACAACCCAAGCCGAAACCAAGAATCTGACACTCA
Organism: Phoca vitulina; assembly: GCF_004348235.1. Classification (NCBI taxonomy): domain Eukaryota; kingdom Metazoa; phylum Chordata; class Mammalia; order Carnivora; family Phocidae; genus Phoca; species Phoca vitulina. Next base: position 2,527,749 of record NW_022589760.1, read on the forward strand.
ACACACTGAGCCACCCAAGTGCCCCAATGGCTGTACATTTTAAATCATACTTCTCTTATAATAACAAATAGTATTTGGTTGCATTTGTAATTGATTCTGAAAATGTTAATATCAAAATCTTATGTGTTCACAAAATATGCCTCCAATGAGGGAATAAACAAATAAACTTACTGGTCATTTTTGCCTCATTAAGATCTTCTATAAATCCCTCTGTAGGAATTCTTCAGAGTGCTTTCTTTGCTTTGGTGTGGAAGCCTGGAGAATGAAGAGCTGCCCATGATATTTTGCAGGGCACAGCTACTACAGATGATTCTCATTTCCAGTTGGCAGTTTTTATCTGGGCACTGAATTGGACAATCCGTTTGGAAGTTAACTTAGTATTTAGCCATAATTACTTCTGCTGGAGGTTACTACCATCCATAGACAAATAGACTCTACTATTTTCACTGTGTTTCTTACTTTTTACTATGAAATTCAAACATTCAAGTTATTATTGGCAAACTTCTTAGCAAAACAGAGTTGTGTACAGCAAGCCCTGTGTATGCCTTGACTGTTTTTAATATACTTAAAATAGTTTAAAGTTCCAAATGCAGCTAAAGTATATCTGTACCATGTGTTTTCTTCCAGTAAAAGGGTAATATCTTTGAGAGTTCATGGCATATAGAAATATCAGCAATGTGGTGATGGATAAAATGTGTCTTAATTTTCAAAAGGAAGCAAGCAGATTTCATGTTCATTACCAAATTTTAGGATTAATTTATTAAACAGCAGTGATTACTAGAGCCAACATGGATTGACTTAGCAACTATATGCCCAACTTACACAATTTCCTTTTTTTAAAAAAATTATTTGATTGTAGTAATAAGAATATTTAACATGAGATCTATCCTCTTAAATTTTTAAGTGCACAAAGCAATCTTGTTGGCTATAGGTAAAATATTGGACTGCAGATCTCTAAAACTTACTCATCTTGCCTAACTGATATTATATTTCCATTGATTAATAACTCCCCATGTCCCCCTCCTTATAGCCCCTGACAGCCACCAACACATCTAGATTCTATGAATTTGACTACATTAGATAACTCTTATAAGTTGAATCATGCAGTATATGTCTTTCTGTGACTAGTTTATTTTACTTAGCATAATGACCTCAAGCTTCATCCATGTTGTTGCATATTGAATAATTTCCTTCTTTATTAGGCCAAATAATATTCCATTGTACATATATACATTTTCTTTATCCATTCATCTGTTGGTGTACATTTAAGTTGTTTCTACCTCTTGGCTATTGTGAATAGTGCTGCAATAAACATGTCAGTGATAAATCCTGATTTCAATTATTTTTGAAAAATGCTCAGAAGTGGGATTGATGAATTATATTGTAGTTCTAGTTGTAATTTTCTGAGGAAACTCTATGCCAGTTTTCATAGTAGCTATACCACTTTACATTCCCAACAACAGTGTATCGGAATTCCAATTTCTCCACATCTTACCAACACTTATTGTCTTTTGTTTATTTTGATAAATAGCTATCCTGACAGGCATGAAGTTTTACTGATGATTACTGATGTTCAGCATTATTTCACATACTCACTGGCCATTTATATGTCTTCTTTGGAGAAATGTCTATTCAACTTCTTAGTTCATTTTTTTTATTTAATTTTTTTTTCTTAGGTCATTTTTAAAAACTCTATTATTAGTTTTGTTTGTTTGCTGTTGTGTTATATGAGTTCCTTACATATTTTGCTATTACTATCTTATTAGATATATGGTTTGCAAATATTTTCTCCCATTCTGTAGGTTACCTTTTTTTCTGTTGATTGTTTCCCTTGCTGTTCAAAAGCTTTTTAGTTTGATGTAGTTCCTTTTGTCTATTTTTCCCTGTGTTTTTGGTGTCATATTCATGAAATCATTGTCAAGATCAATGTCATAAAACTTTTCTCATGTTTTATTATAGGAGTTTTACAGCTTCAGGTCTTGTGTTTAAGTCTTTAATCCATTTTGATTCAATTTTTTAATTTATGGTGTAAGATAAGATTCCAATTTCATTTTTATATGTGAATATCCAGTTTCCCTAACATCATTTGTTGAAGATACTATCCTTTTCCTATGGTGTATTCTTGGGGCAGAGATCACTTGACCAAAGATATGTGGATTTATTTTTGGTCTGTTTCATTGGTCTATGTGTCTGTCTTTATGCCAGTACCATACTGTTTTGTTTATTGTAGCCTTGTAATATATTTTGAAATCAGGAAGTGATATGCCTTCAGCATCAGCTCCAGGTTGATTTGGCTATTCATGGTCTTTTGTGGTTTCATATGACCTTTAGAATTAATTTTTCCATTTATATAAAAAATACCATTGTGGTTTTGATAAGGATTGCATTGAAAAGTATGAATGATATCATGTCTTCTAGTTCATGAACACATTTTTTGTGTATTTAATTTATTTCATCACTGTGTTCTAGTTTTTAGTACACAGGGCTTTCACTTCCTTAGTTAAGTTTATTCTTAAGTATTTTATTATTTTTAATGCTATTGTAAATGGCATTTTCTTAATTTCCTTTTCTGATAGCTTGTTGTTAGTGTATAAAATACAACTAATTTTTGTATGTTGATTTTGTGTCCTGAAACTTAACTGGATTTATTTGTTCTAACAATTTTTAAGGGAGTTTTCAGGGTTTTCTTTATATGAGATTATGTCACCTGCAAACAGGGATAATTTTACCCCTTCCTTTCTGATTTAGATGCCTCTTTTTATTTTTCTTTCCTAATTGCTCTGGATAGATCTTTCAGTATTATTTTGAATACATGTGGCAAGAGTGAGCATCCTTGTCTTTTTTTCTAATCTTATACAAAATATTTGTCTTAATTTGGCATCAGGGTGATTTTTATTTCATAAAATGAGTTTAGGGATGTTCCCTCCCCTCCAGTGTTTGGAAGAGTTTGAAGAGGATCGACATGAATTCCTTTTCAAATGTTTGGGAGAATTTACCAGCTAAGCCATTGGGTCTGGTCTTTTCTTTGTTTGGGGGCATTTGATTACTGACTCAATCTCCATGCTAGTTATAGGTCTGTTCAAACTTTCTATTTCTTCATGATTCAGACTTAGTAGGTTGTATGGTTCTGTGAATTTATTCATTTCTTCTAGATTATCCAACTTGTTTGCATATAATTGTTCATAGTAGTCTCTTATGATTCTTTTATTTCCATGGAATCAGTTGTAATATTTGTTCTTTAATATCTGATTTTATTTAAATCTCTCTTATTGGGGTGCCTGGGTGGCTCAGCCAGTTAAGTGTCTGCCTTTGGTTCAGGTCATGATCTTGGGGTCCTGGGATTGAGCCCCATGTTTGGCTCCCTGCTCAGCAGAGTCTGTTTCTCCCTCTCCCTCTGCCCGGTCCCACCACCCTGCTCATGCTCTCTCTCTCTCCCAAATAAATAAATAAATAAAATCTTTAAAAGCAAACAAATAAACAAACAAATAAATAAATCTTACTTACTTAGTTTAGCTAAAGTTTTTCCATTTTATCTTTTCCAAAAAACCAACTTTTAGTCTTGTTGATTTTTTTCTATTATGTTTCCATCCTCTAGTTCATTAATTTCTGCTTTCATTTTTCTAATTTCCTTTCTGTGCTAAATTTGGGCTTAATTTATTCTTATTTTTCAAGCTCTTTGTAGTATAATGTTGATAGTCTATTTAAGATCTTTTTTTATTTTTCAATGTAGATGTTTATTGTTATAAACCTTCCTCTTAACACTGCTTTTGCTTCATTCTATAAGCTTTAGTATGTTCTGTTTCATTTAATTTGTCTTGAAATTATACTCTTTTTAATTTCTTCTTTGACCCATTGGTTGTTGTTTACTTTCCATATATTTGTGAATTTTTCAGTTTTCCTCCCATTATTGATTTCTAGTTTCATATTATTGTGGTCAAAAAAAGATACTAGACATTATTTTCATTTTCTTGAATTTGTTAAGCTTTGTTTTGTGGCCCTAACATGTGATTCATCCTGAATATATTCTGTGTGTGTTTCAGAAGAATGTGTAGTCTGCTGCTATTGGATGGAATTCTCTGTATATGTCTGTTAGCTCCATTTGTTCTATAATGTTATTTAAGTCCTCTATCTCCTTATTGAGTTTCTGTCTAGATGTTCTTTCTGCTATTGAAAGTAGGGTATTGAATTCTCCTACTGGTTGTATTGTTGTCTACTTTTCCCTTCAGTTGTGTCAATGTTTGCTTTACATATTTAGGTGTTCAGATATATATTTCTAATTGTGATACTTTCCTAGTGGATTGACACTTTCATCATAATATAGAGTTCTTCTTTGTCTCTTGTGGCACTTTTTAGACACTTAAAGTATATTTAGTCTGGCATAATTTTAATCATTCTTGCTTTATTTGGGTTACCATTTGCATGGAATATCTTTTCCATCCCTTAACTTTCAGCCTATGTGTGTCCTTAAACCTAAAATGAGTTTCTTGTGGACAGCATATAGTTGGGTCTTATTTTTTAATCTAATCAGTCATTCCATGCCTTTTGTTTGAAGAATTTAATCCGTTTACATTGAAAGTAAACATTAATGGAAGGATTTAATTGTCTTTTGTTAGTCTTGTAGTTCTTTTGTCTTTCTTTATCTGTCTTGCTGTCTTCCTTTGCATTTTGCTGTCGTTTTTTGTATTGATATGCCTTTTTCTCTGATTCTTTCATGTAATTTCTATATATATTTTGTTTTGTGAACCTTAAGAATTACATAAAATGTCTTATAGTTGTCACAGTTTATTTTAATCTGATAACAACTTAACTTCAATCACATAGAAAATCTCTACTCTTTAACTTATCTCCCACAACACACTTTGTTTTCATTGTCAAAATTTACATCTATTTATATTATGTATCTTTTAATATATTTTCAGTTATAGTCATAGCTTGTCTTTTAACTTTTATAGTAGAATTAACAGTGATTTACCTACTACCTTTACATTAATGCAGTGTTCTGTATTTGCCTATATACTTAACCTTAACCAATGAGTTTTATACTTTCTTCTGTTATCAAGTTGTTGTTTTGCTTCCTTTTGTTCAACTTGAAGAACTCCCTAACATTTCTTATGAGACAGGTCTAGTTGTAAAACTGCCTCAGCTTTTGTTTTCCTTATCTCTGCTTCATTTTTGAAGGACAGTTTTTCCAGATATAATGTTCTTGGGTAGAATTTTTTTTTTTTCTTTCAGCACTTTTTAATATATCATCCCACTCCCTTTTATTCTGCATGGTTTCTGCTGAAAAATTCACTAATAGTCTTATGAGGACTTCCTTGTACATGACAAGTCACTTTTGCTGTTTTCAATCTTCTCTCTTTTTTGTCTGACAATATCTGAGTGAAAATTTTTTTCAATTCATCTTATTTGGTGTCTTTGGGCTTCTTGAAACTAGATGCCCATTTTGTTCCCTAGATTTGGGACGTTTTCAGTCATTGTTTTCTTTTATTAAAAATCTCTTCCACTTTTATTGAGAAATAATTGACATACATCGCTAAGTTTAAAGCATACATCATGATGTTTGATTTACATATGTTGTGAAATGAATACCACAACAGGTTCAGCAAACATACATCTTCTCATATAAATAAAATAAAAAGTAAAGAATAAAGGAAAAAAATAATTCTTGTGATGAGATTTTTAGAATTTATTTCCAGGGTGCCTGAGTGGCTGTGTCAGTTAAGTGTCTGCCTTCAGCTCAGGTTATGATCCCAGGGTTTTGGGATCGAGCCCCACATCAGGCTCCCTGCTTTGCAGGGAGCTTGCTTCTCCCTCTCCCTCTGCCTGTTGCTCTCCTTGCTTGTGCTCTCTCTCTCTCTCTGTGTGTCAAATAAATAAATAAAATCTTAAAAAAAGAATTTATTCCCAACTTTTCTATATATCATACAGTAGTGTTAGCTATAGGCATCATGGTGCACATTACATTCCTAGTACTTATTTGTAACTGGAAGTTTGTACCTTTTGACCACCTTCTTCCAATTTCCCCTCCCCAAAACCTTTGCCTCTGTAACCACAAGTCTAATCTTTTTTTCTATGAGTTTGTTTAGATTCCACATAAAAGAGACCATACAGTATTAGCCTGTCTCTGTCTGATATATTTCACTTAACATAATGTCTCCAAGGTCCATCCATATTGTCACAAATGCTAAGATTTCTTCATTTTTTATAACTAAATTATATACATATATATTATGTATATATCTCACAACTTCCTTATCCATTCATCCAGGACATTTGACAATGGAGAAAAGAATACTCAATGGAGAAAAGATAGTCTCTTCAATAAATGGTACTGGAATAATTGGATATTTACATGTAAAATAATGAAACTGGACCCATATCTTATATCACTCACAAAAATTAACTCAAAATGAAAAAAAAAAAAAAAACTTAAATGTAAGACCTGAAACCAGGGCCTATCCAGCTCGTTGTTTGGGGAACTGAATAAGACCTGAGTGTGCACTGAATTCCCTGGGCAGGTGAGTCCACCAGTTTTGCTTTGCAGACAAAGGAAGCCATGGACTGTGCTTTCTGTTTAAGTATCACTGTCTGTAGAGGTGTTGAAAGGGCTATGCCACTTCCTGTGTTCTCTGGTTAGGTTCCCTGCTTGGATAGGTTGAAGGGTGTATTCAGTGCTTGTAGGGTCAAGAATTAGATTTCTTGTCTGGGCATAACAAGAAAATAAAATTCTCTTAACTCAAGCCAACCTGCAAGTTCCCTGGCTGAACAGGGCCACTGGCTTTGCCTTGACAACTGAGTTCTGTCTGCCCTTCTCTCAGCTTGAGTATAACTGGACCACACAGCTTTCAGTTGTTTTCATTAGCCTTTCTGGTCAGAATGGGCCAGAAGACACTCTCCACAGAGGGTAGGGTTATTTCTCAGCCTTCTTTCCTGGACAGAAGGGAGATGGGTCACTCTAGCCTACTCTCAGTTTTTCAAATAAGATCTTGTGTTAGAAAGGGCCAGGAGCAACCCTCAACCTTTCTATGAATGAATCCCCCTGCCTGTGCATAGCACAGGAAGCTTCCACTCCCAGTACTGGCTTTGCTCTGGAAGCAATCAATGCTGCCCACTTGACTCTTGGCTCCAGTGCCACTGGGTTATACAGCTTCTAGGAGTTATTACCAGCACTTCTGATAGGTAAGACTGGAAGGCACTCTTCATAGTGGGTGGGGCTATGACTCAGCAACTTGCCTAAGCATGGGCAAACCAAGTTCTAGGGCAAGGGAAACTCCTCATTTGAGGATATCAATCAAGCAGATCAGCACCCCACTGATCTTTGATTAGAGTGTGCCCTTGACTTGGTTCTGCAGATGAATAAAACTTCTGGCTGGGATTACTATTTAAGCACTGCAGGTATGAACTCGATGTGCCAAAATCTATGTGTGGATTGTTTCAAACCCCTCCTTGATTCTTCATCACAGGCTCCCAGTGGCTGGGCCCTACATATTCCCCTGAGATCCTTATGGTGCAAGGTCAGAGTAAGGGCTTCCACAGAGTGAGTCACAATGATGGGGGAAACTGGTTTCACAACACCCTTGGGTTTTCTTTTCTCACTGGAAGAGCTGGAGACTCAAGACAGACCTCTCTGTGTGATATTGCACTGTCCTGGGGGAAAGGCAATGTGATCAAGGTGTAGCTGCTTCTCTTACACTTCTAATGCAGTGTAATTCTACCTTCTGAGGTAGAATGGGAAGCTTCAGACTCAGACCCATGTTCTAGTATTATCTCAATGGTGTCTTGTTTTGAGTAGATGTTAGTTGTTCTTGTGAGGGGGAACAAATTCATAAACAACATATGTTGCCATTTTTGGGACATTACTCTCAGTCATTATTTTTTTGAATAAGCTTTCTGGTCTTTTCTCTCTCTTCCCCATCTGTGTGACTCCATAATACTTGATGTCCTTATGTCTCTCAAACTTTTTTCCCTCTCTTCATTTTTTTTCTGCCTCTGACAGAATTATTTCCAATAACCTGTCTTCAACTTTCCTGACTCTATCTTCTGCTTGATCTAGTCTGTTGTCCAACTCCTCTAGTGAATTTTTCAGTTTAATTATTGTGTTCTTCAGCTGCATAATTTATGTTTGGTACTTTTTAAAATATTTTCTATCTCTGTTGAAATTTTCATTTTGTTTGTGCATTGTTTCTTGACCTCAGTGAGCATCTTTATGAATTATTTTGAATTCTCTGCTAAGTAATGCATATATTTCTATTTCAATAAGGTTGATTTCTGGAGATTTATCTTATTCTTTTGTTTGGAACATTTTTGCCCAATTTTTCATTTTCCCATTGAATCTCTGTGTTGGTGCCTGCACATTAGGCAAATAAATCACCTTTTCAGACCTCACACAGGAAAAAAAAATCCCATCAGTCATCTTAGCTAGAGATTCTGGGATCCTTTCAAAACTTTGTGCTAGTTTAAAATATTTTCTTTGTTCTTTGCAGTCCTTGTATGCTAGGTCCCATTGGTCCCACCAGGACAAGAGAGAACAAAACCAGTTCTTTGGGCAGTATCCAGAAAAGTTGGATCACTGGGCACTCCATCCAACTCTTCCTTCCTGGGAGAATTTGGGAGCTGGGTTTTTTATCTGTTCACTCTGTGCTAAACTGGGTAGTGGTGGCAGGGGTTTATGTCGACTGCCATTCCAAATATCTATTTACGTTCTTACTTGCCCCCAGGGGGATAGGTTTTTCAGATTCCATCAGCACTCTGAGAAAGGAAAGTTAGAAGTTAGTCCTTTGAACAACACTCAGAAGAGTTGGGCTTTGGATGCTTGGCACAACTCTTTTCCTCTCCAGGGAGAAGCTGTGGGTTTTTGTGTGCTCCCTTTGTGATGAACCAGGGAGAACAACCATGGCTTTTAACAGCCCAGGCTACAATTTTTATTCTCCTCTAGGTGGCTAGATTGTGCTAGACCCATCAGAGTTCCAAGACTGGTAAGAAAAATGCCAGTTTTTTTTTTTTTTTTTTTTTTTTGGACAGCCTTGGAGACGTTGGAGTGTTGGATGCATGGATCAACTTTTTCTCTCCCCAAAGGGAGGTTGACAGCTGGGATTTTTCATCTGCTTGCTCTGTGCTGAGCAGTGGGAAGGGGTATAGCTTCTATCAGCTGGATCTGTCAGAGTTCCTAGACTGACATATTAGAATCCAGTCCTCTGGGGAGCCTTTTTGGAAGTTTGGGCACCTCACATATGAACTAACTCTTTCCTTCCCCTGGGAGAAGCTTGGTACTAGCAGATCTCTTCCTGATCATATGCCACAGTGCTGAGAATAGGGATTTTGGTGAGAGAGTATCCTGAGTCTACTTACTGGCTTCAGTGTGTCTAATTTCATGTTTGCTTGGAGATACAGGAGCCTTTCAATTAGTTTCTGGATTTCTCACAAAAGGAATTGGTCCATGAATTGTTGCTGAATAGGTGTGTTTTTTGGGGGAAAGGAGGGTCCAAGGCTTCCTCTTCACCATCTTGCTGATGTCACACCACACATTATTTCCTTTTATGGTAGGGTTGCTAGACTTATATTTATCCTTGATTTTAGGAATACTTTGGACAAAATTTCTTGTTATAACCTAGTGGAAGAAAATTGAGGTACATGGGCTGAATAATGCTGACTGGATTACTCTACTCAAAAATAATAAACATATTATTTCCAATCTGAAGGCAAAGTTTTATTTTTTTAAAGATTTTACTTATTTATTTGTGAGAGAGAGAGAAAGAGAGAGAGAACATGCACAAGCAGGGGGGAATGGCAGGCTGAGAGAGAAGCAGACTCTCTGTTGAGCAAGGAACCAGATGTGGGACTTGATCTCAGGACCCTGGATCATGATCTGAGCTAAAGACAGACAACCGACTGAGCCACCCAGGCATCCCTCAGGCCAAATTTTAAAGATATGTCTCAAAGCTTTGTTTTGACCTTTTCAATTTGAACCTAAAAAAATTAAAGATCTTAATGCAAACATGTAAATTATGCTTATATGGATAGTTAGTATGGTGGATATTGGAAGTCAGCATTTGGGTGCCATACTTTAGGAAAAACTTGAGCTCAGTGGAAGATGAGAAACCTGCTGGTGAAAAAGGAATGTTACCTGAGGAACTTAAAGGACTAGAAGAAAGTTAGCCTAGAGAATAGAAATTTTGAGAAGAGAGTATGAGATCTATTTCCTACAGTTCAAATCATACTACTATATGCTATATTTAGACTGAATCTGTATTGTTTAAAGAAAAGTAGGACATAGAAAATTGATGGAAATTACAGAAAACCAGATTTGAATAAAAGAACAATTTTCTAATAATGGAATATTCTGCTTCTCATAGCTTGTCAAATTCCTCATCGCTAGAAATGATTTAGCTCAGGTTGGATGACCCTTTGCATACCATGCTATAGAAAGGATTAGGACATTGGATGGGTAGCTATTTACTCTAGATTAATTCTGAAATCACTTTGTCTCTTAGATTCTACTAAGAGGAGGCTATGGTTACTTTCAAATGTGTCCTGCCATTCCTCCTGACTCATAGTCTTAATTGATGAAAACAAATATTTTAACAGGATATGATATCAGTGACTGCAAATGTATAAAATGTTTTTAACAAAGATATATATCTTAAGTAAATGTCAAGTTTAAAGGTGTGGCTATAAGAGAAAAAAAAGAAGAGGAAATGAAGGCCAACAGGCAAGGAAATTAATGAGGTTAAGGTCTTAAAGGTGGGAAAGTAGGTGACAAATACAGTTTCAAAGGATCATATGAATAAAGAGTTGTGAGTGACTTAAGGGCATTAAATTGGTACAATTCGATGGAAAATATATCAGAATTCATTTGAAGTCCCATTTGAAACTAGGAGATTACATTTAACTCTTGAATATCTCATTTTGTTTTAAGAACATTATTGTGACTAACACACACTGCCAAATACAGCCCACACTTTTGAAGCATGTGTCCAGTTGTGTTTTTCCAATTAGTACAGAATTTAACCAGAGTTTTACCTATTTGTCATTTTGTATCTATAAAGGGGAAAAAAAGCTAAAATTCCAATTGAAGAATAAGCTAAGGTCTAAGAGAAAGGTCAGAGCTAGATCATATTTGTTTGAAATGGCCTATTCACCACAACTCATGAATTTAATTATATATTTAATACAATTTTACTATATTATTATTTTTCTTTCCTTATCACTTCTATACTTCTTAAACTGATACATTACCACTATAGTATCACTGGTAAACAACTTAGCAAAGTTTTAGGGTGGGACTGCTACATGATATTGTGATTTATTTTTATTGTTGAAAAAGAAGAAGTATACTTCTCAAAATGTTATTGTATATTAAAGTTACAAAAGGAGAGACTGAAAAGAATGCCTAATGCTAAAATCTCAGAGAAATTAGAAATTGAAACTTGGGATCAACAAAGTAAAAAAGAAAAAAACATGACCTATGTACTTTGATTACTTTATTTTCATCAAACCAGTGTTTCATTTCCTTTTAGTCATTCTCAGGGTAAGAAGGACACTAACCATGAATTCACTTTGCCAGAATACATGGACAGACAAAATCCAAGTGGTATTTTATAAATGACATTATGTAAATAAATGAAACACTGCCTAAATTACTAAATGCTGATTGCAATATTCTGCTTTGTTTCTTGTAAATATTTTATAGAAAAATTTAATCAAAGCTACTTGGAGACAGGAAATTAGAGGGTTTATGCTACTTTAATCATTTATAGTATAATGGTTAAAAAATATGCTCTTGATACTAACACTCAGGGCTTGAATTTACACTTGAGCACGTTATTAAATTTTTTTTTTTTTAAGATTTATTTATTTGAGAGAGCGAGAATGAGAGAGAGAGAGAGAGTACATGAGAGGGGGAGGGTTAGAGGGAGAAGCAGGCTCCTCGCCGAGCAGGGAGCCCGATGCAGGACTCGATCCAGGGACTCCAGGATCATGACGTGAGCCGAAGGCAGTCGCTTAACCAACTGAGCCACCCAGGTGCCCCACTTGAGCACGTTATTAAATAAATCACTCTGTGCCTGTCTCCTAATCTGTAAAGTGGGCAAAATAGTACTACCTAATTCTTAGACTTTCATGAAATTTAAAAAGGATAATCCATGAAAAGCATTTAGCAGTGCGTGGTACAAAGTAAGCACTCAATAATGGTTATTGTTATCATTAATAATCATATCTGTCTACCCTAACAGTGGAATTGTGTCTTCACAGACCATTCAGCCAATCTACCTTGCTGACAGAAGCAGTTAAAATTCAAATTCTGAAAACCAATGTTTAAAGTTTTCCACAGTTGGGTTTTCCTTCCCACTTCAGATTTAGGGGGAAAAAAGTAGTCTACAGAATAGAGATTGAAAAGTCTTTCTCTATTAAATGGAAAGATGTCTACAATTAAAATTTTTTGAATTATAATAAGAAAAGGTAAAATTTTATAATCATCTAGAAAAAAACACACACATATCCCTTGCTAATTAAGAGGAATAAAAATCATGCCATATTCAAATAGTCTTGGACTCCATTACTTACTTTCATATAGAGCTTAATATTAAAAATGTACATGAAGGTTTTTCCTATCATATAAATTTTATTTCTAGATATATGAATATTTGTATTCTACTCCTAAACTCTCAATTTTCTTCTAGTGCTCAAGGCAATTGTTACAGAACTATACCCTATAATTGGGCCTATCAAAATTGACTTGGATTCATTCTCTCAGAATCTTGGTTACTACTGATAATCTTGCTAAGTCTTGCTAATTGGTTAATGGATAACAGATTGTTAATGTGTTACATTTTCCTGGCAACATACTTCATTTTACTAGAGGTCTTTAAGACACCACCAGAACCATTACCTCTGAGCCATAATTTCTACATCTGTAAAAGCATAACAAATAAAATTTATGCTCTTATCTCATAAAATTGCTAAAGAATAAGTGAAGTACTTATAAGGCTTTGAAAATTATGAAGTTCTATACAAATATAAAGATCATTCACTCACTAACTCACTCACTTAACAATTATTTATTATGCCCCTAAAATATGCCAGGTACCATTCTAGGACTTTGGGATAGATCAGTGAACAAAGATCTCTGCCCTTGTGCAGGTTCCTGTCTTATAGTTGAAGACTCACAAACAGTATATAGAATAAATTAATCATATACTCCATTAGAAAGTTATAAATGATATAGAAAAAAAGTAGAACAGTATAAAGAGAGTTGTGATTTTGGTGGGAGAGTTTGCAATTTTAATTTCAGTGTACCTCATTGAGAAGGTAATGAGAAACAAAAAAGACTTCAAGGACTTGAAGAAGTGAGCCATGTGGATATTTGGAGAAAAAGTATTCCAGGTGGCAGAACAAATAGGGTGAAGATTTTAAGGATAATGTATGTATGGCAATTAAAAAAAATTAAGAGCCCAGTGTGATTAGAATAGAGTAAGTATGGAGGAGAGAAGTAGAGAGTATAGACAGTACTAAAGAGGTAATGTGAGGGGTTAAGAGTAAGAGAGAATTGATCATATAGGGTCTTCGATGATTTTGATTTTGCTTGGAGTAAAATGGGTAGCCACTGAAAGTCCCTGAGCAGAGGAGTGACGAGACCTAACTACTCTTACAACTATGCTGTTAGTACACTATAGAGGGCAAAGAAGGGCAGCAGCATAGAAATAAAGGTAGAAAGCCAATGCAGTAATCCAGATGAGAGATAATGGTGGTGATAGGGTGAAAGTAATTAAAAGTGGTCAGATTCTGGATATAATTTTGAAGATGGTGCCAAGACAGGCTCTTCTGACTAATTGGATGTGGGGTGTGAGAGAAAAGGAAGAACAAAAGTTGACTCTAAAGTTTTTGGCCTAACTGGAAGGATGGAATTGTCATTTACTGAGTGATGGAAGATTGAGGATCGAGAAAATGAAAGTGAGAAGATCAGGAATTCAGTTTATCTGTTAGACACTCAGGTGAAAATATTGATTAGGTAGTTGGATATATGAGTCTTGACTTTGAGAGAGATATCTGAGCTGGAGATATAAATGTAGGCATTATTGGCATATAGATGTTATTTAAAAGAGTGGAAGGATCTCTAAGCTGACCTCAGTCCTAGGGAATTCCAATACTAAGCAGTTTGGGAAAGGAAAATAAGCTAGCAAAGGAGACTAAGAAGGAATAAATGAGTAGCTACAAGTTAAATCATGAGAATGTGGTATCTTGGAAGGTAAGTGAAGAAAAAGTATCAAGGAAAAGGGAGTGATTGACTATATCAAATACTGCTGGTAGATGAAGTTAGATGAGAGGTGATCACTGAAGTTTCAACAAGCAATTTTGGTGGAGTAGTGAGGGGTAAAGTCTGGTTGGAGTGTGTTTAAGAGAATGGGAAGGAAAGAATTCAGTAACAAATATAGACAACTTTTTTCAGGGAGTTTTGATGCTAAGGGGTAGAGAGAATTTGAACTATAACTGGCAATAAAAGTATGACCAAAAGAGGATTTTAAGATATGTATTTTCAGAAAGGTATTAATAATAGTATGAGAGAATAATAAAAGCATGCTGGTGGGAATTATACATTAAGGAGGAAAAATCGTTTATAGAAAATAGAGATGATTAATTGATGGAGTGGGTGAGAGAGGGTGAAATCTAGTGCACAAGTGGAGAAAATTGACTTTTGATAAAAGTGTGGATAATTCATCCATGATAACTTTTGGGACAGCAGAATATAATAATTCAGATGAAAGATTCTGACCTTTGGAATTTCAAGTCTTTGTGAAGGCTGTGTAGGATATATTTTGGAACACCGGGCCTTGCAACACCTCTCAAATCTTACTATGTAAAAAAAAAAATGTAGGCCAACAAATCCACTAACTAGTTGGATAAATTTGAATTTTTGTATTTAATTCATGGAGCCTCAGTTTCATCCAGAAAATGAAGAGATGGGTCCCTAAGACACTTTTTATCATCTCTAACAGTTTGTGATGCTATAGTGTGCACTTGTCTAGATTTAATAGCTGAAAAACACTCTATTCTCTCTGGAGCCTTTTTTCATATGTTGACTTGGTGTGTGGCTTTAAGCAAGGCACAGCTAAACTGACCAGTTACTTTTAGAATGAGGCCTGCGTTATGGACGGATACATACACATTTTCCTTCAGTCCTATCTTATGTGAAAAGAACAATAACTCTCTTCCCCACAGTAATATGGGGTAGATATATAAGAAAGAATTTTAAGAGATGAATGGAATGTATTCAGAGATATTTTATGGCACTTTCTAAAAACTGGAAATGGTTAACTACATGAAAAATTTGCAGACTATCTGGTCTTTTATTCCTGCACGCAGAAGTTTTTTACTTAATTCAGGATTGCTTCTTTCTTCTACTATTTCTTTGTCATTTTTATTTTCCTCATGAAATTGGCCTACTTATATTCATGCTTGACTGTTGTCCTAGGAATATATTCCAAACTTTGTTATCCTTCACATGAAGTAGTTCAGCTTTTCTTTGTTTACTCCTAGATTTCTAATTTAAATGTGATCCCTAGAGACAACGAATACTCAAATCTCTGGACAGAGTAGCTCCAAATAACTTTTATCATCTTTTTCATAAGTTTTAACTCTCTACTAGAGGTTCTTGGGAGCATCTTCTTTTCTGTTGAAAACAAATTTATTGGTCCAAATTCTCATCCTAAATTTATGGGAAAATTGTTAGAATGTAATCTTGTATATTTTCTTTTAACCTTTCATTTGAACCCAAGTTTGATACGTTGTCATCAAAGGCTATTACTTTTCTGGAACTGGAATTGTTTGCTTCATATATACTACTAAAGACAAGGGAAAAAAGAAAGGAAATCTTAGTCAATTGCTGGCAGAGCAAAGGTAGATGCTGGAGTCACTTGAAGGGCTTCTCAGATCTATTGATGGGTACTTCTCAAAGTAAATACTGCTGCCCTTGAGATTTCTCACCATTATTATTCTCTCATTATTATTCATTGTTCCCATTAAAATATGACCACTGTGCCTATTGTCATTGTTATTGTCATGGCACTGAGATTCAGAGTTCTGCTCTCTGAGACAAAGAGCAGGTATCAAATCTTCTGAAGTAACATAAAAATTTGAGTCAATCTAGTGGCCTGACAAAATGAAGTAGAACTGACACGGATTGAAAGGAATTTTACATGTATTAATTTTGGAAAGAGATATAGTGTTGTGTTTATTCCCTGATCTTTGGAAACCAGTAATAATTTAGCTAGTTTCTAACAGAAGAATTTTATATCCTAAGCCAGAATAAAAAATAATTCTGGAATTCTATTATCCTATAAGAAAGAATAGTCATATCCATTTACTTACAGTCTTACTAATTTCTAAGATAATATAACAAGATATTAGGTAAATTACTAATTGAGTAGTTCTTTCACAAATTCAAATGTATTTATTGAATACTATTAACTGTTAAAATGAGTGAGGTAGATTTATATAAACTAACTTGAGAAAATATTCATTTTTATTTTATTTTTTTTTAATAATTTTTTTTTTTATGTTATGTTAGTCACCATAAAATACATCATTAGTTTTTGATGCAGTGATTATTTTGGTGAAATTTTATTTATTTCAATTTATACCACACAAAATAATAAATCCTATTTAAAAAAAAAAATAGATGAGATAGGGGTGCCTGTGTTGCTCAGTTGGTTAAGCACCTGCCTTTGGCTCAGGTGATCTCAGGGTCCTGGGACCTAGCCCCACACTGGGCCCCCTGCTCAGCCAGTGGGGGTGGGTCTACTTCTCCCTCTGCCTCTCACACATGCTCTCTCTCATTCAAATAAATAAATAAAATCTTTAAAAAAAATAAAAAAACCCGATGAGGTGTGTGTATGCATACATATATGTTTATTTGCATATATAAATATGAAAAAATAGGAAAATATACTATAAAATATTATATATTTTATATAATATATAACTACATAATTTTATTTATATGTTTACATAAATATTTGTAAATTTACATAAATATATACAAAATTTATTTTATATAAAATTTATATAAATAAAATATATATTATATATAATATCTAAAATACTTTCATATAGTATGTATAGTATATGAAATATATATAATACTGTGTATCTATTATGTAATACTATGGATATACTAAATATGAAATTTATTATATAAAATATACAAAAAAATAAAATATACATAAATACTATATTTTATATACACACACACACCCACATACATATTAGTAATATTATATAAATACTACAAAGGTATTTGGATTGTTGAGAATAGCCATCTCTTGGGAATGATATTGAAATTATGATAGGGGAAGATTTATTTTTAAAATACATTTCCAAGCAATAACCCCAAGAGAAAATGTAAGAAACTGCAGTTTATTATTTTACCATTTTCTATATTTTGTACATTTTCTATGATATACATGTACTATCTTTGAAATTAAAAAAATGTTATATGCAACTGATGAATCATTGAACACTACATCAAAAACTAATGTATTATATGTTGGCTAACTGAACATAATAAAAAAATAAGCTTCCCCCCTCCAAAACAAAAAACAAGAAACAAAAAAACTTCATGATTAGTTACCTTAGAAGAATCATATGTGACACAATATTTAAAAAAAAAAAGTTTTATTTATCTAAAAAATAATAAGCTAGGCCAAATAAATTTATTGAGAAACTTTTTATCTTAGGCACCCAGGTTGCAGGGGAAAGAAAGAGCAGAACGTAAAAATGAATAGATATGGTACTGCCATGAAGAAATTTACTGTAGACCAACATTGACAGTGGGGGGAGTGATTCTAAGCCTCCAGAGCAGGAATAAGAAGCTAGAAACATCAATATTTTGATGGACTCTGGGCATGTATGGAGTTGAAGGCATCTTTCTTTGGGGCAAAGTACACAAACATTTTATACAATCAATTCTATATCAATAAGATATCAAAGCTGAGGATAATTACATTAAATTATAAATCTGAACATTTTCTAAAGAAAACCAGAATATTTATAAATTAAGTATGCATTCTGCTTTGATATAAATCTAGACCTTAAACTTCTGGGCTTGGATAGAACTGCAGGGTCCAGGAGACTGAAATTGTATGCAAAATATTGTTTTAAATGGTGAGAAGGTAACCAGTTTTCATCATATTCTCAGAGATCCCTAGAACAGTGTTTATCACTATGTAGACTACTGACCACCTGCAACTGTATCTCTTGTATTCACAGACTTTCTCCAACTGAATGAGAATTTCTGGAGATGAGACTTGGGGTTATGCATTACCAATAAGCTGAAATATCACTGATTCAGAAGAATTAAGGGATCCACTTTCTCTAGGCCTTCCTTTGAATGTTCTGTGGTTTTAAGTAGGCCTCAAACCAGGATTGGAAAGGAAATGATACAAAAATTAGATCCCTGGTAAATACTATTTTAACATGGGTCAAGTACTTATGTAGAATTTTGGCACAAATTCTAATCCCATGTTACAATTAACCAAAGCAGATTGATAAAATGAGTGGGAAGTTGACTCTTCTTGGGAATAAAACTATGGAAACACCCCAAGAAATAAATTTAACAAACATAGGGTACAAAAAGCATAGGCATTTTATACGTTGTAAACTTGGAAAATGTGTTGTATGATTGATTTCACCTTTTCAGTAGTTTAGGAATATTTCCTACAGTAACTTGCTCCTTCCTATATTCCACCCATCTGTGATGTTATTTTAACCTAAATTTTTTATATGTTACCAGCTCTGGACCAAACCAAGTACTAGACTGTCTATGCATTTTCTCTTTTTGTCTCCCTTTTGAAATTAGAGCCATGCCTGATACTTATCACATGCAACAAAATTATATTAAGGACATTTGTACTTCAGTTGTGTTAATGATTCCCATATTAGGGGTCTCTGCTCTTGAAGCTACTTGATTTTGTTATTAAGATGGGGATGAAAGAGGGGCAGCTGGGTGGCTCAGTAGGTTAAGCAGCTACTTTCCCCTCAGGTCATGATCCCAGGCTCCTGGGATCGAGCCCTACATCGGGGCTCCCTGCTCAGCGAGGAGCCTGCTTCTCCCTCTGCCCCTCCCCCTGCTTGTTCTTTCTTTCTTTCTCTCTCCCTCTCTCTCTCTCTCAAATACATAAATAAACAAAATCTTAAAAAAGGGGGATGGGGATGAAAGACAAGAAAGAGAGAAATAACAACTTCGAGATGCAGGAAATGATTCCTTTTTCAAGTTATTTCATGGCAGTAAAATACCTATCTTTGAATGGTATACTTTGAATGCTATAAGGTTAGCATATGATTCAAATTGATGAGGTAGGTCAGGATTTTGAAGTCTAACTCCTTGCTTCGAGTGTAAGTTACTTTCAGTAGATGATATATTTAACCTTGTCTTGCAATCAGTCTTGTAGGGAATATCTAAGTGGTCTGAGCCTTAACTTGGCAATGCCCAAGTTCTTAAAACAACATGTTTAATTCCTGGCAATGCTGAATCTCCCTTTTCTTTTCTTTTTTTTTCTTTTCTTTCTTTCTTTCTTTCTTTCTTTCTTTCTTTCTTTCTTTCTTTCTTTCTTTCTTCTTTCTTTCTTTCTTCTTTTTTCTTCTTTCTTCTTTCTTCTTTCTTCTTTCTTTTTCTTTCTTTCTTTCTTTCTTTTTTGGTATGCTTAAGTGTTTATCATGGTGTCATAGTGCTGAGATGAAGAAAATGTTATGCTTGGTTATACTAGAACCATAAGTATCTCTGATGAATTTATTGGTTTTTTTTTTTTTCATTGTCCTACAGTTGGCCAAGAGATGCGGATACTGATCCAACTTGTTAAACAGTTGATGACTCCTTTGAGAGGTTTTTCCAGTCCATTTGCCTTTTTATTAAACAAGCTCCTATTTACATCTTTGTTACTTTACTTGGAAATGTAACAGTTTGGATCATGCTTTTTCTACTTATCTTTCTTCCTATCTTAGATCATTTTCCAAAACCAAAAATCTAGTACCAGGTGCTGGGAATGGGAGATGCATGTACTCCTGCTGAAGATTATAGAGAAAAAGGAGGATCCAATAGGTGCTAAAGTGCTTCTTAGTCTAGTCTTGTGACTCTATTTCATTTAGTTTTCTTCCTTTTTGGAGCTTTAAGCTGCTATGTCAAACAAAAGCAACACTGTTTACCTTGCATTTTGCAAGTGAGTTTAAGTATTAACACACATTCTTTTAAATCTGCATCTATCCTCTGTTGGATGATATTTTAGGATATTTTAATTCTGAAGCTGGGAGAAATTAATACAGTTTAATATCACCAAAGGTAAAACAATGTGCCAAGATTTAGGGAGACAAGTTAACAGTAGAAGTCATCTAGTATTAAAGATGGGTAAATTCAGTTAATATGTCCTGAAAGTGAGCTGAGAATGTAACTTATTTTCATTAAGCTAATTTAGCATTTGATAATCCACTGTAGCTGTTCTCTACATGCTTGCTTTTGAAGCTAATTATAGACAGAGCAAAAAGTTACTTTAGTAAAGAGAAAATAAAATCTTCTAAAATAAAAAAAAAAAGTTGAGTAAATTCACACTCTTTTATGTCCTACTTTCCCTCTCTACCCTCCCCATTTTGGTTAGTTAAAAAATTAATATTATAATCTCAAAGCTGTTGAACTTATATTTTATTTTATAACCATGATTAATATGTGAGCATTGTATGTAATAAATATTGTGTCTCATAAAAGATGAACACATTCCTTTATATGTATCATTTTCAAGTACTGTTGCATCCTCAAACATTACAGAAACAAATGTGTAATTTTACAGTGACAGTCACTAGAAAAATAGGATTTGATGTACAGAAATTCACCTTACTGGCAACTTTTTAGTGTTATCACATTTGTGAAGAAAACATTCATCCAATTTGTTAAACACAATATCTGGATACCCAAAACCCTTGTATTTGTGTTTGGAATTTTATTTAATATTTTGATTATATATTTTTAATAGGAAAGTCGGAACATGGGCTTTTTTAGTGTTATCACATTTGTGAAGAAAACATTCATACAATTTGTTAAACGCAATATCTGGATACTCAAAAACCCTGTATTTGTGTTTGGAATTTTCTCTAGTATTTTGATTATATATATGTATATATATATTATAATTTGCTTTATTATGTTATGTTAGTCACCATACAGTACATCATTAGTTTTTTTTTTAAGATTTTATTTATTTATTTCACAGAGAGAGACACAGCGAGAGAGGGAACACAAGCAGGGGGAGTGGGAGAGGGAGAAGCAGGCTTCCCGTGGAGCAGGGAGTCCAATGCGGGGCTCGATCCCAGGACCCTGGGATCATGACCTGAGCCGAAGGCAGACATTTAATGATGGAGCCACGCAGGTGCCCCACATCATTAGTTTTTGATGTAGTGTTCTATGATTCATTGTTTGCATATAACACCCAGTGCTCCATGCAATACATGCTCTCCTTAATACCCATCACCAGGCTCACCTATCCCCCCACCCCCTCCCCTCTAAAACTCTCAGTTTGATTCTGGGAGTCCATAGTCTTTCATGGTTCATCTCCCCCTCTGATTCCCCCCCTTCCTTTTTCCTTTCCTTCTCCTAATATCCTCCATGCTATTCCTTATGTTCCACAAATAAGTGAGACCATATAATAATTGTCTTTCTCTGTTTGACTTATTTCACTTAGCATAATCCCCTCCAGTTCCATCCATGTTGATGCAAATGTTGGGTGGTCATCCTTTCTGATGGCTGAGTAATATTCCATTGTGTATATATATGGACCACATCTTCTTTATCCATTCGTCTGTTGAAGGGCATCTGGCCTCCTTCCACAGTTTGGCTATTGTGGACATTGCTGCTATGAACATTGGGGTGCATATGGTCCTTCTTTTCACTATATCTGTATCTTTGGGGTAAATACCTAGCAGTGCAATTGCTGGGTCATAGGGTAGCTCTATTTTTAACTTTTTGAGGAACCTCCACACTGTTTTCCAAAGTGGCTGTACCAACTTGCATTCCCACCAACAGCATAAGAGTCCCCTTTCTCCACAACTTCTCCAACATTTGTTGTTTCTTGTCTTGTCAACCAGAAAAGATCCCGAATCACCAAGGAATTATTGAAAAGGGAAAACAAAGCTGGGGGCATCATGTTGCCTGATTTCAAGCTATATTACAAATCTGTGATCACCAAGATAGCATGGTACTGGCACAAAAACAGACACATAGATCAATGGAACAGAATAGAGACTCCAGAAATGGACCCTCAACTCTATGGTCAACTAATCTTCGACAAAGCAGGAAAAAATATGCAATGGAAAAATGTCAGTCTCTTCAATAAATGGTGCTGGGAAAATCGGACAGCTATATAAAGAAGAATGAGACTCTACCATTCTCTAACACCATACACAATGATAAACTCAAAGTGGATGAAAGACCTCAATGTGAGACAGGAATCCATCAAAATCCTAGAGGAGTACCTAGGCAGTAACCTTTTTGACGTCAGCCACAGCAGCTTCTTTCAAAGCACGTCTCCAAGGGCAAGGGAAACAAAAGCGAAAATGAACTTTTGGGACTTCATCAAATTAAAAAGCTTCTGTACAGCAAAGGAAACAGACAACAAAACAAAGAGACAACCCACAGAATGGGAGAAGATATTTGCAAATGACACTACAAATAAAGGGTTAGTATCCAAAATCTACAAAGAACTTCTCAAACTCAACACCCAAAAAACAAATAATCCAGTCAAGAAATGGGTAGACGGCATGAACAAACACTTCTCCAAAGAAGACATATAAATGGCTAACAGACACATAAAAAAATGTTCAACATCATTAGCCATCATGGAAATTCAAATCAAAACCACACTGAGATACCACCTTACACCAGTTAGAATGATTATATATTTTTAATGGGAAAGTCAGAACATGGGCTTTTTAAAAAGCCCTCATAATTGAATAATACATTTTTACCATAAATATAGTGAGGACAAATTCTGGAAAAGCATATGAACTCAAGCAAAATCAGTTCCTGATGGGAAAAATGGATGTCTGAAGATTCAAACACCGTTGGGGTCCAAAATGTAATGTCAGTTGAGTCATCACTTCTTTAAGCTGTAAGGGAATCCTCCAATAATGCTCATTAATGTTGGAATGAACCTTTTAAATTGCAAAGTGTTTTGTCAATATTAACCCATCTTTCTACCACCATGAAACTGTAATTGAGTTAGTGTGTGTATTCCCATTTTACAGAGAGAGGGAAGGAGAGAGAAAACATGGCCATATAGTGTGATTGAATAATTTGAAAGAGCATAAAAGTTCATTAATAGCATTGAAAAGACTAATGAACAAGGTTAAAAGACCTCCATTAAGTGGTTCATTCAAACTCCCATGATATTAAGATACTTGGGAAGCTTTGTAAATTAAGTTTCTGGGGATGTGTACATTTTTTAGGGATATTATAGTGGACAGGGATATAGGAACATATCTTAAGCCAAGGCAGAAGTAGGCTTACTTACATACCACTACATCACCTTGGAAGAATGCCACTCTTGTATAGTGTTGAGCAGTTTACATCATGTTTTTATACATATTATTTTATCCTCACAATGAATAATGTACTTTAGTGCTTCTTAATATAGTCAGAAATCTCAAATAAAAAAGCACTGCATATACAAACAATGGGGCACCTGGCTGGCTCAGTTGGTGGAACATACAACCCTTGATCTTGGGGTCCTGAGTTCAAGCCCCAGGTTGGCGTAGAGCTAACTTAAAAAAAAAAAAAAAAACACTGCATATACACCCAGAATAATTTAGATAGAAACAAAGATTGTTGAATCATTATGTTTAAAACAATTTGTTAATCATTGGACTCAAATCAGTTTCTTTTTAAAGATTTTATTTACTTATTTGACAGAGAGAGACACAGCGAGAGAGGGAACACAAGCAAGGGGAGTGGAAGAGGGAGAAGCAGGCTTCCCACTAAGCAGGGAGCCCAATGTGGGGCTTGATCTCAAGACCCTGGGATCATGACCTGAGCTGAAGGCAGACGCTTAATGACTGAGCCACCCAGGCACCCCTCAAATCAGTTCTTTTAAGATTTTATTTATTTGAGATAGAGAGAGAGTAAGATTGAGAGAGAGAGAGAGAGAGCATGAGCACAAGCAGGCGGGAGGAGCAGAGGGAGAGGGGCTCTCCACTGAGCAGCGAGCCCAGTGCGAGAGTCCATTCCAGGACTCTGGGGTCATGACCTGAGCCGAAGGCAGCAGCTTAACCCATTGAGCCACCCAGGCACTCTCAAATCAGTTTTTGATGCAATATGATCATAATAAATTAAAATGATTTGTGAGTATAGATATAACTTGAGAGACAATTCCCTATATATAGGTTGTATAACTGTATCTGTAGAATAGTCACAGGAGCTCAAATATGGAGTGTACCAAATATTACTCAATACCAATATTTCCTTGTGGAAGGCTAATATCAAGCTATGTAGACTGTGTTCATTATGCTAGATATTCAGTCTATATTATTTGCAGGATACTAAATCTGTATATTGACTTAGAAAAATTAACCAAACCATAATTGTATTTTGAGACAGGTAGATTTTCCCAGTTTAATCCTTCGTAAAAGAACTGCAGTGTATAATAGGGTTTAGCAAATTCATAATTCATGACACATATCAAGTAAAGATATGTATGAAAAGGTGACCTTGGTAGAGGGCTAAAAGAGAAAGTAAACAGCTAATTTGTTTCTTTATTATAATGGCAGGCAAGATGGGAACAACTCTTTCATTTTCTTTATTTTCTTATTTTATTTTTGTAGACTAGCAGCTCAGAGCCTTTTAAAGTCCAACTAAAGCAAGAGTGTTCACTGCTGAAGAGAAAAGAGCTTCTTGTCTTGAAGTTTGAAATTCTTCTTTTAAAAAATGGCAAAACAGTGATTCCTCTAGATGATTATGTAGGGGTCAGAGTTCTGTCATGCCTGTTTGTCTGAATTCTTTGATTTTGAAAAACTGAAATGGAAGACATGTAGAGAAGACTGCTCAGCATTTGCTTCTTGGCTAGAAAACAAAATCTCCTTCTCTTTCTCCTTTTTCTTTTCTTTCTACACATACACACACTCCTATGTGTCTAGGATTGTTCTTTTATTAGAGTTAGGTGTACCTTATCAAAGTGATCACTAAGCAAGAAATTATATTTCTGGGCCACCCCAACAATGTCCACATTGTGGTATCTCCTCTTGGACCATACTATATCTGGGGGTCAAATCCAGAAAGGGCGCTTGCTTTTGACTCTCTTCAAAAATGTGGAGCTTTTTTGTTTGTTTGTTTGTTTTGTATCACTGGGATCACATCTAGATGTAAGAATAGTTCAACTAGAAGGAAGATACACCAGCTAGATTAATACTAGCTGGCTGGAAGTCATGAATACCTCTTTCTCTTCTTATGACATTAATTGGAACCAGGGTATATCTTCAGCACACAAGGAAAGCACTAGGGTTTGGAGAGTGTTTTGGTTAGGGATAAGGTGTCCCTGACTATCCCCATTTTCTGGCAATATGGACCCACCTTCTTTTTGGTAGTAAATAATAGAATAATAACAAACACTTATATAGCTTTTACTAAAGGCCAGATACTATTTTAAGCACACTGTACATATTTTCTCATTGAATGTTTACAACAAATCTTGGAGGCAGGTGCTTTTATTTATTCACCTTTTAGGCATAAGGAAACTGTGACATAGAAAGTAACCTTAAGTAACCTTATTACCATTAAGATTGGTCCCATACCACAATGTGGATCCTCAGTGAGTTGTGCTGGACCATGTGGTAAACTCTCTTTTGCATAGACTAGAGCTAGCCTGGTGCCTAGGTCCAATGCAAGCCAAAAAGCCTCCTCTTTTGTCTTATCCACTTAAGGCCAATACCAGAGTCTCAGATATTAATACTGTAATGACAGGGAAAGGCCAATTCAGAGCATGGTAGCAGTAAGAAACATAAACTGATGAGAGGAATAAAAGGAAAGAAAGCTTGCCTCAATTCTTAGAAACATCTCAAGAAACATCTTATTTTCAAGCCTAAACAAGGATATCACTTCTAACCATCTCAGCCAAGCAAAATAAAAAAAAAGGAGGGAGGGAAGGACACAGAGAGAGACAGAAAGAACATCTCAGTGCCACAATTTCTGCTTCCATGTATTCCAGGCTTCTCAGGACAGCTTCCAAATGGTAACATAGCTTAGATATTTCTGACTTAAGTGGAAGAAAGGGTCAAAATAGACAGCAAAGGACAGATCAAAAAGAAAAAGAGAAATGACTTTTTCAGAATAATAGAGCCAAAGACATTGCAAAAGAAATGCCAGGGCCAAGTAACCATAGCTGTGTGTATTTACAGATGCATAATCATGGCTGATAGCATATCCTCATGGTACTGTCATTTATAACTACCTAAAATTCAAGAACCTAGTGCACATCAGATAGAGATCCCATGATCATGAATGGCAGGGGTTTAATTCAGATAAGATCTTCCTGCGATGGAAAATTCAAGATCACAGCCACTTGATGACTTGCCCCTAGGTAATGTCAGTAAGTATGACAATACTATGGCCCAACAGCATTCCAGTCTGTAATTGTCTGCAACTAGTGTTAACATCACATGCAACTCACCCTTTTCATGTCCACCCACCCACACACTAATTTTTTAGATATAAAATTTTCCACTTAATTCACAAGTCAGTTATTAAATCCCTACTGCATGCCTACTATTCTGGTAAGTGCTAGGTTCAGAGATTTCACTCAATAATGTGAACATGTTGGGAAATGTTGTGCTAGTTCTTGGTTCCTGGCCTGAACTGATCAGAAAGGTTGTCTATATTGAAAAAAACAACTGCAATTCCAGTTCAAGGTCATATTTGTAAACTTCCAAGGTTTACTGAGACTAAGCTTTTGTTATTCTGGGTTCAGTTTGCTCAAGTTGATTGTGATTGCTGGAAGCAAGTTGCTCTACTCCAAAAGATGTCTCTGGGCATTAAGGTGGTGTTTTCAAAAAGCATTATCAAATTCCAAAGGGATCCTGTGGACAAATGCTGCAGTGATTCCATTAGTAACTTCTTTGTGCACAGCCCCGGGGTGTTCTATACTTTTATAAGATATTCACATGGAGTGTTGCATAGTAGAACACATGTCATGGAAAATGAAATGACACAAGACTTGGAGAATGAAATGACTTAAAGGGCTTTTTTGAAGTCTCTCCCTCCAGTGACCTGAAAAATCCTGGCCTGTTAATATTTGGATCTTGGTATAAAAATTCTAGATCTGTTTTGATCTATGGGTATTATCTGTGACTTCCCCTGGGGTGAGGATGGAGGTGAGGCTGTGATAAAACAACAACAAAACTGAACTAAAACAAACAACAGCAATCCATTTAAATACAGTATTAATCACTTAAAAGTAGGTAATTACTGCCTTTCAAAATTATACTGGTGAATCATAAGTACTGGTGATAACCTAATAATTTGTCTTCAACAAAACTATGAAAAATAAATGTACACACACATTACACATCCACAGTATTTTAAAAGTAATACATAAACTTGAGATAGTTATTTCCAGTCTGTTTAAAAGTGATTCAGTGGTTATAATGAAAATTATTGTGTTGCTCTTGCCTTATTTAAGGTGAAAATATCACTTTAATCATTTTCAAGAAAATGTGATCTTTTCTGTACTCCCGATCATTTACTGTGATTGAGAAATATAGTTTGTACTAAATTTTGCAGAATAAACATGGCAACTTCATAGAAAATTAAGCATTATGATCTCAAGTCCCCCTTAATCCATAATTCCTTTGGAAATATCTATTATATTAACATGCATGACAAAGAACTTTGGGGTTAGTGTTTTTAATGAAAGGATATTTGTCATTTTTTCTAATGAGGATTTACTGATTATGACTAACCAAAAAGAGACAAAGGCATTTCATATAGATGACAGCTCTAACACATACATTGGTAAATATGGTCCTGGCCATTAGTAAGTACCTTTTAGTAGCAGAGTTAATAGGAGTCAAGGTTGATGGGTAATCAGAAATTCTACTCTTATTAAGTAGTTTGAAGTTTATTGTAATGTCAGGTATTCTTTGGTTTCTCATTTTAGGGATGTGGTCCAGCGGAGTCCAAACTAGTCACATGCCAAATATCTAGGGCTCATATATGAGTGTGCCACTAATCACCATTTAAAAACAAAAATTAAAATAATTATGTCCAGTGACAAAGCAGCAAGACATATTTGGGGAGTGTTCATTTTGTTTCTCAAAGACATTGACCATCATTAAAAGAAATAAGGTAAAAGATAGTACCTTGGTATTAGAAGTTGAATTTAGGGATAAATGGGAATGGAGAAAAGTTAGATTATCTATAGCCAAGAACAGAGTCAAAATATCTTAACATCTTATTATTATTCTATATGTTTAAATATTTTGTCCCTCTATACTTGGTTATTAATAATCCAATTTTTCTCTACTTCCATTCATACCTAACTTTAACAAACAAACAAAAACCCACACTCTTAAATATAGAGAAGAAACAGGTGGTTGCCAGAGGGCAAGTAGGCAGGGAATGGGTAATATAGATAAGGGAGAGTAAGAGGTACAAACTTCCAGTTATGGAAAAAATAAGTCACAGGGATGAAGGGTACAGCATAGGGAATATGGTCAATAATATTATAATAACATTGGTGACAGATGGTGACTCACTTATCATGGTGAGGACTGAGTAAAGTATAGAATTATTGAATCAATGTTGTATATCTGACACATTAATATAACATTGTATGTTAATTATACTTCAGTAAAAAAAATACACATAACATGAAAAAAAAATTACTTCCTAGGCTACACATTAGAATCATCTGACTCTACACCAAGTTAATTGAATATAGATTTTTTTGAAAGTCAAGGGGGGATGGTACTTAGGACCAGGCATTAGTTTTTTAAATTTATTTATTATTGAAGTGTGGTAGTGATGGTTTTGGTTGCAGACCATAATGGTTATGATGTGAAACGGCAAGGGAAGAAGGAAGAAGGGATATTTCTTGTGAGATAGGGGAGGGATGTTGAATGAATCCAAGGGCACCCTTTCAGGTTCATCTTCATGTGAATTGGAGACAGGAGAAGGCCTTCATGACTTTGTTACATTTCAGCTTTAGCTCAAAATGTTAGTGCATGCAAAGGGGTTACTAAATTCTTGAGCAGATGTCTCAAACTGCTGTGTATTAGAAAGTCCTCTTCAGTCAGAACTCTGCAGGATTCTTTTCTGAAAAAAATCAACCTTCTATTATTATAAAAATAGCAAATAATCACCACCAGAACACATGAACATCTGGTTTTCCCAACAGCCAGGCACACATCTCTTTTAAAGTCACTGACCACTAATTTTTAATGGTTTAAGAAACAATTGCTATAAAAATAAAGGGGAAAAAAGACATGTTCTGCAAAAAGTAAAAGAAAACCCATTTTTAACAAGGTATCTAAATTTAATAGAAAACATACCTCTGAAAAATGACAGTCCCTGGCATTCATTCCCTCTTGCTCTGCAACTTTAGATGAATTACTTAAACTACTCTCTGAAAGAAAATGGAGAGAAAAGATATTTTTGGTGTTAGGTCATAAATGTGCAAACTTAATATTTTATAGAAATAATTTATAGCCCTTGTCTCTGGGGACAGGACTAAAACATGCATTATTGGCTAGACATGTTCTATCCTTTCTTTGCTCTATATATTTATTTTTTGAGAAACATGATTTGGCCATCAGTCAGTGTCTTCTTGAGCTATGTGCCTATGTGGCTTAGCAATACATTCCATCCAATACAGAGCCATGGTTTTATGTACACCATATTCCTGATAGTTAGGTTCTGAGATTCTACTCACTGTTTCAGGGTTTGTGTGCATGCATTCTATCATTTTCACCAAAGAAGAGGAGAAGGATGGTCTCTGAGAATAAAATTTGATTATTTCACAATTTAACCTGACCATAAACCTTTTTTCCCAGTAAACAAAGAGTCAGCAGCTATGGTTCCTATCCATCGAAATATGTTATATATGTGCCTCTGCTAAATATTTATCAGATGTAAATGAGACAATGCCTGTGAATTGTCTAGATCAATACCTAACATATAGTAGGTAACAGGTTTTAGACCCTATCGAGTGCCTGGGTGGGCCCCTGGTGAGCGTCCAACTCTTGATTTCAGCTAAGGTCATGATCTCAGGGTCCTGGGATCCAGCTCCCTGTTGGGCTCCGTGCTCAGTGGGGATTCTGCTTGAGGAGTCTCCCTCTCTCCCCCTGCCCCTCTCCCCACCCCCTCAAATACGTAAATCTTAAAAAAAATCTTAGACCCTATTTATTACTTTGAGATCAAAACCTACCCTTACTTCTAACTGCTAGTGCAATTTGGGGGGAAATTACTTATTTTAGCCTAATTTTTTTATCTGTAAAATAATCGTATACTAATTATTCTTTACAACATTTTCATAAAATTAGACTAAAGAAAACAATTTTGGCTTGGGTGCAGAGTATAGTACCCAACTCATAGTAGCAATATAATGAATTCTAACAGTCAATATCATCAACATTTTTTTCAAATTAGTGAAACTAAAATTTGAAGAATTCTATTCTATTGGGCTTCATATCAATGACTTATGATCACAGTTTATATAATTTTTCAAATGATTTATACACAATAATAGTCATTTTCATAAAATACCTATAGTATCTTTGGATTAAGGTTCCAGCTGTTATTTTCAGTGTGATGCTTTTTGTAGTTCTGCCTCTTTCATTTGCATTCCTCCTGATCTCTTAGCCAGAAAGCATTGGAAGTGGAAAAACCATTTGAGCAGAAAACAATTAGAATATGGGCACCTGGGTGGCTCAGTCAGTTAAGCAACTGCCTTCGGCTCAGGTCATGATCCCAGGACCTGGGGATGGAGCCCCGTGTCAGGCTCTCTGCTCAGTAGTGAGTCTGCTTCTCCTTCTGCTTCTATGCTCCCTCTCCCTCTATGCTTTCTCATGCTCTCCTGCTCTCTCTCAAGTAAATAAAATCTTAAAAAAAGAAAATTAGAATAGAGTGGTTCTTCTTTTGAGCAATTAATTTTGTATGTGTGCATTTGTGTGTCCTTAAAACCTTCCTTTGTTTGGAATGTTTACAGTTGACTTATTTCTGTTCACTTTAGGGCAACGGCTTATCATATCTTTCTGACTTCAATATATGTGTCTATGTCCAACCCAGAGGAGATATGTAACCATAAGTATTATTTTAACACTAAAATTGACTAGGCTCCAGATTAATTATAATGCTAATCCTATCTGCCTTTTCAGTTTCAGGAGGAGGTGTAGTATAGTGGTAGGCTCTGATGTCAGATTGCCCAGGTGAAGAATTCCAGATCTTTCTTTGCTCCCTGGATGACCAAAGGCAAGCAATCTAACCTCCAATTGTCATTGTTCCCACAAATGTAAAATGGTTGGACAATAGTAGTTACTACATAGTATTGTTGTGAGGATTAAATGAATGGTTATATGTATAGTGTTTAATTTATGGCAAGTACTTAATACATTTCAGTTATGATGACCATGACAATATTCAAACAATTGAAGTGGCTCAAGAGAAGTAAAAGGTTTTCTTTAGCACACTGAGTTTTTATAGCTCTATAAAGGCAATCATGGCTTCTTCTCTCTAAATCTTTTTGGTTTTGTATTTAACACTTTTCTTTTAGGACAATACTCTGTCCTTCAGTTTCCCTAAAAGACACAGTTGCCTTTTTCATTAGAAGCTCTATTTCCTTGACAGTCAGTGCATTCTAGGCTAGTACTACCTGTGTAACAGAACATTGTGACAAATTTCAGTACTTTGTTGCCAATGGGAATTGCTGTCTGGTTCATGAGAATATGACCTTTGTTGGCCTTTTCTCCTTTCCTAGCACTCATCGGAATATATAAAATATGAAAGAGGCTCTCTTACCACAGAGTTAACTTTTAAAAAAAAAAATGTAATTAGCACATTTGAAAAATTCATTGAGCTAGTACTTTCATACAGAAACTACTAATGTGGCAGAAGTAAGACATCACATCTAGCTCAAGAGACAAAGTTATGGGCCATCCTCCTTATTCCCACAGGCAAATTTCACTATAATGCAGTTAATATAGGTCCTAAGCAAAGTCTAGAAACTTAGGTAGTCTTTGGAGTCAGATGCATCTGGGTTTGAATGTTTACTCTGTCACTTAGCTGGATGATATTACTGTAGTTGTAGTGTAGGTTTAACCTCCTTAAACTTGAGTTTCTTCAAGTAAATGAGATAATCTATGTAATATACGTAGAAGATCTGCTACATAATAAGTACTCAGTAAATGGTTGTTATTATTTTTATTACAATCTTCATGTGCTTGACTTCCTGGATTGTTTTCTCTATTTCAGACATTATTTAACAAAGAAAACATAGAGATCCATTGCTTTTCTCTATTTAATGACATTTAATTACTTTTTCTTTTTCTTTTTTCCTTCTGATATGGCCAGTGAGATGCCCTACCTTCATTCTGTGGTGTTTTCTCATTTTGTACTTTAGTTACAAAAGATGGGGAAAAAATCTTGCACAGTTCCTGGCATGTACATATATCAGCATTGGAAAACAATATTTATTGTTATAACCACTATTATCAATGTTATTATTTGATGAACAAAATTGTGTTAAGTCATTATGTAGAAGGTCTAGAATGTTAGTTACTTTTAGGTAATAGCACATCCATTGTTTCCTTTACTTGATCTTCAACAAAGACCACATCTAGTGCTCAATGTAGGGGTCCAAAGCCTTACTGTGATTCTGTGAGGTCAAAGGAAATTATGTTCTGCAATATTGGTCCAAAGAGACTTAGAACAGAATTTTTTTTATACCTTTAGCTCATTGACTTTCATGCTGAAAATGTAGGCAGCTAAATATCAGCTGAAGGGGCGCCTGGGTGGCTCAGTTGGTTAAGCGACTGCCTTCGGCTCAGGTCATGATCCTGGAGTCCAGGGATCGAGTCCCACATCAGGCTCCCTGCTGAGCGGGGAGTCTGCTTCTCCCTCTGACCCTCCCCCCTCTCATGTGCTCTCTCTCATTCTCTCTCTCAAATAAATAAATAAAATCTTTAAAAAAAATAAATAAATAAATATCAGCTGAATAAAATTGAACAGCCTAATATTAGTTTCTCAGGAGTTTGAAGAGATCATGCTCCTTACCACTTGAATGTCTTTCTAATCTAAATAAAAAGGACATACTAATTATGAATAAATTACATAAATATTTATCAGCAAGACAATATGATATTACAGATACAAGTTAGCTATGATTTTTGCATTGATTTATTTTTCTTTGGATTTTTCAATTAATAAAATACAACTGTGAATTGAATTACTTATTTGTATGGCTCACATGTGCCCATGCTCAGGCTCTTCCACCAGGTGCCATCTTGCCTGCAGCATCTTTACTGCCTTGAAAGAAGCCTCCAAAGTGGCAAAGATCTTTTAAAGATTGATGTAAGTACCTCCCAAAAGGCCTAGGGCCTGTGCCCTTAACTTAAACAATAGCTAGCTCTACCTGCAGGACCCTGCCTCTTTTGCTGGCTATAAACACTCACCAGAAAAACCCTGCCTAACTTCACACAGCAGAAAGTATAAAATAAGACAGAAAGCAAATTGCCACAATTCTAGTTTCAGAACCTATCTCAGTCTTCTGCTCTTGTCAGTTCTCTGGACTATGGCTCTTAATTTGTCACACTATAATTGACTTGCTGCTTTCAATATCTTATTTCTGCAGACTTCCACTATCATTCACATGGCAAAGGAGGCCCTAACACCAAAGAAAGTGGTCCATGCCTTAGAATATCACAAAATGTCATTGTGTGGTTTATGAACCAAATGAAATCAGCCATACAAAGGATTTTACTTCAAGCAGAGGCAAAGATCTAGCCCTTCTTAAAAGTTGACATGTGGCTCTTCCTTTTCTCTTGGAAGTTTATATATGGCTCTCTCCATCTCTTATCTAGTAATTGTTCAAAGGCATGATGAATCCATATTGTGTCTAGAAATTTTTTTTATATTTAGATCTGGAGGCACTTCTTTTTTTTTTTTTTTTTTTTAAAGATTTTATTTTATGTATTTGACAGAGAGACACAGCGAGAGAGGGAACACAAGCAGGGGGAGTGCGAGAGGGAGAAGCAGGCTTCCCACAGAGCAGGGAGCCCTATGCGGGGCTCGATCCCAGGAACCTGAGATCATGACCTGAGCCGAAGGCAGACGCTTAACGACTAAGCCACCCAGGCGCCCGATCTGGAGGCACTTCTATTAACCTGAGTGGATCTCCAATGTCCTACCAACTGGGAAGACTGTGGTCTATAAGACTGATCCTCAGAAACTCAGAAACAAGTCTCTACCCCTGCATCTTTCAGGCCTACCATAATAACTGGAGCCCCCCAAAAATGCTTAGAGGGCTTTACCTTTCCCATAGACTGTAAATGCAGAACAATAAGGAGAAAGAAATAGTAAAGAATGTAAAAGTGATTAGACACAAACAACCAATGTATTAGGATTATAATTCAACTCATAGTCATTTGTTGGTTAGTGCCATTTTTCTTAACTCATCTGTCCTTCCATATTCTGTAAGCATTCTGTACATGCTTACACCTATTATCAAACTCTTGTGCCCCAGATAACATCCTTGGACTCAACCTCTTCTCTGAATAGACCTGTGTATTTTACCTAATTCTTTGAGCTTTGCCCAATTGGGTTCCCTGGGCAATAAGATCTATTCTGCTGCTGTTCACACAATTTCAAGTTGTCACTAGAAATAGAAATATTTGTTTGTTGTCTATTTACCAAAAATTATTGTAGAAAAATGACATGATAATGTGCCTTGCATTTGCTAACAACTTAAGGAATAATGTTAACATTATTACTAGTACCAATTAATAATCAGTTAAAAATTTCTGAGTTCAGTATGGAAAGTATGTTCATGACAGTTTTTTTTTTTTTTTTTAGCTAGTGAACACTTTTAAGTGTATGAAATACAAATGTGGTGACTTGATTTTAAATTTAAATTTAATGAAGTAAATGAGAATTTCCAAGGACATAAAGCAATTATGGTAGATTTTAATATTCAATATATTTTGTCAACATTTATGTAACTATCATTCCTGGGGTAAGAACCATGTTTTATTTATCTTTGGATCTCCCATAGCACATGGAAGATACTCAGCAGATTTTAAAAAACTAGTAAACAAACAATGGAACCAAAAGAATCATATTTCCATTTGGCAAATTTACTGTGGGGTATTTCATAAGATATTTAAATGCACATAGATAAAAATAATGTTCCTCAAAGTGAATAATAGGCTTTCAAAATGTAGTTCCCATTCTACTTTCAAGCAAGCATGCTTTCTTTCTAATAGAAAAGAAATTCTAAAATTATAATGGAAGTCAATGAGAAGATATGATTCCACATACACATTGCAGCATTATTTACAATAGCCAGGATATGGAAGCCACCCAAGTGTCCATCCATAGATGAATGGATAAAGAAGATGCATATGATGGAATATTACTCAGTCATCAAAAAGAATGAAATCTTGCCATTTGCAACAACATGGGTGGAGCTACTGAGTATTATATTAAGTGAAGTAAGTCAATCAGAGAAAGACAAATACCATTTGATTTCACTTATATGTAGAACTTAAGAAACAAAACAAAGGATCAGAGAATAATCCTTTTAAATAGACACCATTATTATTTTCACTGTTTTGGATAAAGAAATTGAAGCTCAGGGAAACAAATTACTTATCCAAGATTACGCAACCAGTAAGTGGTCTAAGTGGGAATTAACACTGGTCTGTTTCATCTCAAAGTTATGCTCTACACCTCTCTAATATATTGTTGCAGATTTATAATATGGAGTAAACCATAAGCTCTGGTTGGAAGTAAGAGCTCAAATAGAACAGTGCCTGACACATAGTAGGTACTTAAAAACTATTTATCAAATTAATTAATGGTGAGGTTAATTTTCCTAAGTGTGCTAGGCAGAATTTTAAGATGGCCCCAAGATTGCCCCTCCCCCAACACATACACACCCTGTACAGTACCTGGGACTATGAATATTATCTTTTTCTTAAAGATTTTATTTATTTGACAGAGAGAGAGATAGAGAGAGCAGGAACACAAGCAGGGGGAGTGGGAGAGGGAGAAGCAGGCTTCCCACCAAGCAGGGAACCCGATGTGGGACTCGATCCCAGGACCCTGGGATCATGACCTGAGCCAAAGGCAGACGCTTAACAACGGAGCCACCCAGGCACCCTGAATATTATGGATCTTAATTCAATGATTAGGTTATGCTATTTTTCACATTTGACCTTGAGATAGGGAATTACCTGAGTGATCCTAGCTTATTCATATGAATCCTTTAAAAGCAGAGAATTTTCTCTGGCTGTTGTAGAAAAGGATGTCAGAGATGTAAAGTATGAGAAGAATTTGACATGTTGTTGCTAGCTTGAATATGGAGGGGGACATATTATAAAGAATGTGTATGACCTTTAGTAGCTGAGAGTAGACCCCAGCCTATAGACAGTAAAGAAATAGGAAACTTGCATTTATAATCACAAAGAACTGAATTCTGCAAACAACAAAGAAGATAATTTTTTTTCCCCAGAGCCCCCAGATAAGAATTCAGCTCAATCATCACCTAAATTTCAGTCTTGTGAGACTCTTGAGCAGAGAATCCAGGCAGTTGATGATTCTGACCTACAGAATGATAAGCTAATAAATCAGTGTTGTTTTACTGTTAAATATGTGGTAATTTGTTACATATCAATAAAAAATTCAGTCGTAATAATATTAAATCAACTATACTGCATATAGTTCTTATTTTATTATGAGTTTGGTATTTTAGGATTATAAGTTGGCTTTTTCTATGAAATGGTTGAACCAGTATTTTAAAATTTCATGCAGAGGGAGTATCAGTCTATGGAGATTTTATTGTCAATATTTGTTTATACATTTGTGAAAATAGTCCAATACTTTTAAAATCAACAACAAATTGAAAGAATCACATGTGCTTTTTTTTTTTTTTTACTGTAAACTCACCAAATTTCACTAACCAGTATATTTTCTCTGTTTTCTCTTTTATAGCCAACATACTGTGATTCATTGCTATTAATCATTCTGGTCTAGAATTTTTAAAATAGGCCTTTGAAAAGTTTTAATCACCATGTCCAGCTCTAACATTATTAACTGACTCTTTGGTAGCTATGATTGCAGTGTGTGAAATATAGTTTAAGAGCTACCTAGAAATGTAGTTATGTATAAGAATTCAACCTGAATGGCAATTTTTACCATGTTTTAGGAGTTATGTAACAAGTGATTTATAATATCGAATTGGAGGATTTGAGTTCTTTCCTGATGTAATTTAAAAATACTTTTCTGGGGCGCCTGGGTGGCTCAGATGGTTAAGCGTCTGCCTTCGGCTCGGGTCATGATCCCAGAGTCCTGGGATCGAGCCCCGCATCGGGCTCCCTGCTCAAGTGGGGAGCCTGCTTCTCCCTCTCCCTCTGCTATTCTCTCCACTTGTGCTCTCTGGCTCTATCTCTCTGTCAAATAAATAAATAAAACCTTTAAAAAAAAATACTTTTCTAACTTGTAGTAAAGGGTAAAGGGGCATGGTGGTGATTTCAATAATGATAGAAAGCAACAAATATATCAGAAATGATGAGGAAGTTGGTAAAACTGATGCAGGTTTTGGTTTATGCTTTAACATGGTCTGATCTAAAGCTTGGATTACAGAAATGTCATTCCAAGTTATAGTGTCAGAGGTTGAGCAAATACAGCTTTGTTTTTATTCTGATGGGAATTTCCTAAGGCTGAGAACTAGGAAGAAAATCCTCTTATAACTTGTAAACTGAGCAAATTTGATCTGGAAATCATTGAAAGAGAATAAATATGAAGCTCCAGGGTGTCATTTTTATAAGTTATTTTTATGCCCATAAATACTCTTTGAATGCAAACGCTGGCAGGTTTATTGAATACCATACCTGCAGTTTGGTTGAAATGTTACTTACAGCCCAATCAACTCCCAGTAGATTTGTCCCACAAGCACCAGTATCACTTCAAACCTGGGATAGGTTCTTGTTATAATAGGACTACTTCATCAAAGGTCTTGACTCCAAATAGGAAGTAAATACAATTGGAATAATGCAATAGCATGAATCGACTTGTTGCACAATCCAGATGATGTTAGGAAAATATTAAAATGCATATTTTTTGTATTCTTTATTTATAAACAAAGAGTGCATTATTATCTTTTCTTCTGGGAAATTCAGTATTTTTTAATCATTGTGTGTTGTTTTAGGATTTCCTACATTTAAGCTGAACAGAATATAGTATAGTTGGGTCATACAATCTATATTTTGCAGGCTAAAGGGCACCACATGATTTCAGCCAAATAAACTATTCAGAAAACAGTTTGGGGCTCTCTGAGTAATCTCAGCTTCTGTTTCTCCTTTACTAACCTCTGTCTTCTGAACTGTATTACTTAAAACTTCAAAATAAGAAGAAACCTTAATTTTCTGTGGGAACTTTTTCCTACTTACACAGTCACCCAGAAAGGACTGGATAATAACTATTTTGTGAATTTACAGGCAACAGTTAGGCAGTACCCTTGATGAAGGGTTTCCCTATGCTACGGTCATGAAAGTAAAAAAGGAAAGTCAGGTATATGTAGACAAGAGGCAACATATAATCGCACACTGATACCTTTTTGTTTATTACACTAAATTATTTTCTTAGGTAGTTGTAATCTGAAGTTAATCATGTTATTCTAAGTCTTATATAAATGAACAGACAAATCCAACTAGGAAGGCTCAAAAGAGGTATTTGAGAGTAGTCCTTTAATAGATTTAGGGAAGGAGATGATTGAAAGACAAGTCAGACTGTTTTAAACCCAATTCATTGCTTAAAATGAGAGAAGTATTTGGATTGCTTTTGTCCTGCTCTTCTTAAGCTTATTCTCCCTTCACTTGAGACCATTAAATATCCTCCTGAAATAGGGATTAACAAACTATAGCCTGTGGGCAAAATTTGGTCTATTACTTCTGTTTTTGAACATTTTTTTTTTTTAGGAACAGAGTTACAAACATTGTTTTAGTCAATGGCTGTTTTTGTACCACAATGGCAGAATTGAACAGCTGCAATTGTGTATGGTCCTCAAGTCTGAATATTGCTTTCCGACTCTACTGAAAAAGTTTGATCCCTGTTTTTAATTTTAATCTTTCAACATAGGGGAAGGGAAACAAAAATGAGAGGGAAACAAACCATGTGAGACTCTTAACTATAGAGAACAAACTGAGGGTTGATGGAAGGAGGTGGGTAGGGCATAGACTAAATGGGTGATGGGTATTAAGGAGAGCACTTGTTGTGATGAGTACTTGGTGTTATATGTAAGTGATGAATCACTAAATTCTACTCTTGAAACCAATATTACGTTATTATGTTAACTAACTAGAATTTAAATATTTGAAATAAACAACCAAAATCTTAGCCTTTCCCTTACTTTCACCTCAATTGGTTTATCTAGGAACAATTCTATCCAGAAAACAATGTAATATAAGTAGTTATTATTCATTACCCTGAGACTTAATGTCAGCTTACCCATACTTGAGGTGACTAATTTCTTAAGTATATTATTTAGTTTTATATTTATGCTTGAATCATTTGGCTTTGTAACCTGCTTCATAATCCAGAATCTAGGTCTCTCACCTTTGCTTTGGTTTGTATTTCTCTGTCCCAAATAGCATTACTGAATCCCAGCACAGTAACTGTAGCTCTACTACTCACTGGATAATTCCATCCTGCCTCTTGCTCACCTAGATTTTGAACGTCACTACCCCACAGCTATTATGCATCCATTGGTTGAGGCAAAAGGCCACCTGTATGCTTGCCTGCATTTTAAAATACAGCTATCATTCACTTTGAATGCTGTGCATTGGGTGATAAACTGGACTCTCAGAACTACTGTCTGAGTTGGCCCAAATGAGTGTTTCTCATTCAAGTGTAAAGTTCTAGTTTCAGATCCCCTTCTTCCAAATTTTCCTCATCCTGTGACAGGCAAGTAGCCATGCTAAAGCAAGAAAAAAATTATATATGTTAGGTTAGCAATTTCACTGGGGAGAAAAGAAAGATGGTTTTACCACAAGCACAGACTTATTCAAATAATATGTATGGAGAAAACAAAATAATTTCAAGCCTTCTGAAAGGGAGTGGAATAGAATCTTATCTCATTTTTAAAATTATTTTAACATTAACACTAAGTATCCAGTGTGATAAGCAATTATTTACACTAAGGAGAGAAATAAACAATTTAAAGTAATTTTGAGCCTTGGGCCTCAAAGGGGAAAATGTAGTTTTAGGTCACAGAGAATGAGTGGTCTCTAGTGGTGTGGATGGACTTGGTAAAAGAGATTGGATTGAAAAGCACAAGTTTTATTTCAATGGCACCAATATAGAAGGAAATCTCACTAAAAGTCAGGGAAAGAAAGTTACCCCCAAGCTGATTAAAATGAGTATGCCTGCCAATTCTTGTTGAGTTATAAGCATGCCCAATTGACTAGTCAAAATCCCCAGTGTGCATGAGTATGTATAGACCCTACACTATGTATATATTGCAAATGGTAAGGCTCTCCTTAAGTGTCAATAGTGGTTTAATTTTTTTTTTTTTTTAAACAGGGCATCTCATTTCACGGGATGGTTGATGAACTTTTTCAACTGGAAGTAACTATCTCTGTTCTTTAACCTTCTAGAACAGCACAGCATCACCACAGAGAAATTACATGGATTCCCGGTATCAACAGCACCTATTGATTTAGAGGCATTCTTATAGGAAATTTAGCTTTTTTTTATTTATAGGGAGAGACAGACAGAAGACAGAGAGACAGAGACAGAGAGACAGAGAGAGGAAAAAGAGAAACATTCTCACTGTCACCTGAAATTCAATGTTTTTACCAGGAATGCGTGTAGTATGTGGGAATATCTGACATACTCCATTCATTTAGCTCATTATGCATTATTGCATTATATTCTCAGAGTCATTCTCTATAAATGAATCTTAAATGAAGTCCATCTTGGTATTGATTGATGGGGAAAATATTCATAATTGTGGTATCAGACTGTGAAATCTGGTATTGTAAGCAGCTTCCTTTACTCAAACTGAATGTGAATATGTGGCAGAGAAAACTGCAACTCCTGCAGAGTTGAGGTAAAAACGGGCTCTACAAGAGTTGGCTAGATGAGCCCAAATAAGCAGCCTTTGAAGCCTCTTCTGTAAGTAGTCCCTCATGTTAATTCAGATATCATTTTCAAACCTAAAAACACGTTCAGTATACAGCTTGACCTTCCAAGTAATCTTCAGCAAGAAACCCTGGAGTAAGCAGCCTGGAAAATAAGGAGAGCTTGGCAGAAGGTAAATTGGAAAAAAAAAAAATACCCACGTATACAAAAGAGGTATGTACAAAAATTCTTCTGTTGACTGCTTATAGAAAACACACTCTTGGTTAATCACATCAAATTTTATATGCCTGAAAATGAAATTAGCTTCTTTTATTTCTTATTTATTTTTTAAATTTTATTATGTTAGTCACCATACAATATATCATTAGTTTGTGACGTAGTGATCCATGATCCATTGTTTTCATATAACACCCAGTGCTCCATGCAGTACGTGCCCTCCTTAATACCCATCACTGGGCTAACCAATCCCCCCCCCCCCCCCCCCTAAAACCCTGTTTGTTTCTCAGGTCTCTCATGGTTCATCTCTCCCTCCAATTCCCCCCGCCCATTTTTCCCTTCCTTCTCCTAATGTCCTCCAGGCTATTCCTTAT
Organism: Phoca vitulina; assembly: GCF_004348235.1. Classification (NCBI taxonomy): domain Eukaryota; kingdom Metazoa; phylum Chordata; class Mammalia; order Carnivora; family Phocidae; genus Phoca; species Phoca vitulina. The sequence goes on from NW_022589760.1 coordinate 2,569,710, forward strand.
GTTCCACAAATAAGTGAAACCATATGATAATTGACTTTCTCTGCTTGACTTATTTCACTTACCATAATCTCCTCCAGTCCCATCCATGTTGATGTAAAAGTTGGGTATTCATCCTTTCTGAGGGCTGAGTAATATTCCATTGTATATATGGACCACATCTTCTTTATCCATTCATCTGTTGAAGGGCATCTCGGCTCTTTCCACAGTTTGGCTATTGTGGACATTGCTGCTATGAACATTTGGGTGCGTATGGCCCTTCTTTTCACTACATCTGTGTCTTTGGGGTAAACACCCAGGAGTGCAATTGCTGGGTCATAGGGTAGCTCTATTTTTAACTTTTTGAGGCACCTCCACACTGTTTTCCAAAGTGGCTGTACCAACTTGCATTCCCACCAACAGTGTAAGAGGGTTCCCCTTTCTCCACAACCTCTCCAACATTTGTTGTTTCTTTCCCTGTCCATTTTTGCCATTCTAACTGGTGTAAGGTGGTATCTCAGTGTGGTTTTGATTTGGATTTCCCTGATGGCTAATGATGATGAACATTTTTTCATATGTCTGTTAGCCATTTGTATGTCTTCTTCAGAGAAGTGTCTGTTCATCTCTTCTGCCCACTTTTTGACTTGATTATTTGTTTTTTGGGGGTTGAGTTTGAGAAGTTCTTTATAGATCTTGGATACCAGCCCTTTATCTGTAGTGTCATTTGCAAATATCTTCTCCCATTCTGTGGGTTGCCTCTTTGTTTTGTTGACTGTTTCCTTTGCTGTGCAGAGGCTTTTTGTCTTGATGAAGTCCCAAAAGTTCATTTTTGCTTTTGTTTCACGAGCTTTTGGAGATGTATCTCGAAAGAAGTTGCTGTGGCCGATGTCAGAGAGGTTACTGCCTATGTTCTCCTCTAGGATTTGGATGGATTCCTGTCTCACATTGAGGTCTTGCATCCACTTTGAGTTTATCTTTGTGAATGGTGTTAGAGAATGGTCGAATTTCATTCTTCTGCATGTGGCTGTCCAATTTTCCCAGCACCATTTATTGAAGAGACTGTCTTTTTTCCATTGCATGTTTTTCCCTGCTTTGCCAAAGAATATTTGACCATAGAGATGAGGGTCCATATCTGGGTTCTCTATTCTGTTCCATTGGTCTGTATGTCTGTTTTTGTGCCAGTACCATGCTGTCTTGGTGATCACTGCTTTGTAATATAGCTTGAAATCAGGCAATGTGATGCCCCTAGCTTTGTTTTCCTTTTTCAACATCTCCTTGGCGATTCGGGGTCTTTTCTGATTCCATACAAATTTTAGGATTGTTCCAGCACTTTGAAAAATGTCATTGGAATTTTGATCGGGATGGCATTGAAGGTATAGATTGCTCTGGGTAGCATAGACATTTTAATAATGTTTATTCTTCCGATCCATGAGCATGGAAAAATATTCCATGTCTTCTGTGTGTCTTCTTCAATTTCTTTCATGAGTGTTTTGTAGTTCCTAGAGTATAGATCCTTTACCTCTTTGGTTAGGTTTATTCCGAGGTATCTTATGGTTTTTGGTGCTATTGTAAATGGAATCGTTTCTTTAATTTCTCTTTCTACAGTTGCGTTGTTAGTGTATAAGAAAGCAACTGATTTCTGTGCATTGATTTTGTATCCTGCCACATTATTGAATTGCTGGATGAGTTCTAGTAATTTGGGGGTGGAGTCTTTGGGTTTTTCACATAAAGTATCATGTCACCTGCGAAAAGAGAGAGTTTGACTTCTTCTTTGCCAATTTGAATACCTTTTATTTCTTTTTGTTGTCTGATTGCTGTTGCTAGGACTTCTAGTACTATGTTGAACAACAGTGGTGAGAGTGGGCACCCTTGACGTGTTCCTGATCTTAAGGGAAAGGCTCTCAGCTTTTCCCCATTGAGGATGATATTCGCTGTGGGTTTTTCATAGATGGGTTTTATGAGCTTGAGGAATGTTCCCTCTATCCCTATACTCTGGAGAGTTTTAATCAGGAAAGGATGTTGTAGTTTGTCAAATGTTTTTTCTGCATCAATTGAGAGGACCATATGGTTCTTCTCCCTCCTCTTATTAATGTGTTTTATCACATTGATTGATTTGCGAATGTTGAACCACCCTTGCATCCCGGGGATAAATCCCACTTGGTCGTGATGGATGATCCTTTTAATATATTGTTGGATCCTATTAGCTAGGATTTTGTTGAGGATTTTGGAAGCCATATTCATCAGGGATATCGGTCTGAAGTTCTCCTTTTTGATGGGGTCTTTGCCTGGTTTGGGGATTAAGGTAATGTTGGCCTCATAGAATGAGTTTGGAAGTTTTTCTTCTGTTTCTATTTTTTGAAACAGCTTCAGTAAAATAGGTATTATTTCTTCTGTGAATGTTTGGTAGAATTCCCCAGGGAATCCATTAGGGCCTGGACCCTTTTTTTTGGGGAGGTTTTTGATCACTGCTTCAATCTCATTACTGGTTATTGGTCGATTCAGGTTGTCAATTTCTTCCTGTTTCAGTCTTGGCAGCTTATAGGTTTCCAGGAAGGCCTCCATTTCATTCAGATTGCTCAGTTTATTGGCATATAGTTGTTAATAATAATTTCTAATAATTGTTTCTATTTCCTTGGTGTTAGTCGTGATCTCTCCCCTTTCATTCATCATTTTATTAATTTGGGTCCTTTCTCTCTTCTTTTGGATAAGTCTGACCAGTGGTTTATCAATCTTATTAATTCTTTCAAAGAACCAACTTCTAGTTTCATTGATCTGATCTACTGTGTCTCTGGTTTCTAATTCATTGATTGCTGCTCTAATTTTAATTATTTCTCTTCTAATGCGTGGCTTAGGCATCATTTGTTGCTTTTTCTCTAGTTCTTTAAGGTGTAGAGTTAGTTGGTGAATTCGAGATTTTTCTGTTTTTTTGAGTGAGGCTTGGATGGCTCTGTATTTCCCCCTTAGGACTGCCTTTGCAGTATCCCATAGGTTTTGGACCAATGTGTTTTCGTTCTCATTGATTTCCATGGATTGTTTAAGTTCTTCTTTGATTTCTTGGTTGACCCAAACATTCTTGAGCAGAGTGGTCTTTAGCTTCCAAGTGTTTGAATTTCTGCCAAATTTTTTCTTGTGATTGAGTTCCAGTTTTAGAGCATTGTGGTCTGAGAATATGCAGGGAATAATCTCAATCTTTTGGTATAGGTTGAGACCTGATTTGTGACCCAGTATATGGTCTATTCTGGAGAAAGTTCTATGTGCACTCGAGAAGAATGACTATTCTGTTGTTTTAGGGTGGAATGTTCTGTAAATATCTATGAGGTCCATCTGGTCCAATGTATCATTCAAAGCTCTTATTTCCTTGTTGATTTTCTTCTTAGATGATCTGTCCATTGCTGAGAGTGGAGTATTGAGGTCTCCTACAATTAACGTATTGTTATCAATATGACTCTTTATTTTGGTTAACAGTTGGCTTATGTATATGGCTGCTCCCATGTTGGGGGCATAGATATTTACAATTGTTAGATCTTCTTGTTGGATAGACCCTTTAATAATGATATAGTGTCCTTCTGTGTCTCTTATTACAGACTTTAGTTTAAAATCTAATTTGTCTGATAAAGGAATTGCTACCCCAGCTTTCTTTTGAGGTCCGCTGGCATGGAAGATGGATCTCCATCCCTTCACTTTCAGTCTGGATGTCTCTTTAGGTTCAAAATTAGTCTCTTGTAGACAGCATATGGATGGGTCCTGTCTTTTTATCCAATCTGCAACCCTGTGCCGTTTTGGGGGAGCATTTAGGCCATTCACGTTGAGAGTGATTATTGAAAGATATGAATTAATTGTCATCATGTTGCCTGTGAAAACGTTGTTTTTATAGATTGTCCCTGTAAATTTCTGTTGTAGGTCACTCTTGGGGTCTTTCTCCTTTTATAGAACCCCGCTTAATATTTCTTGCAGGGCCGGCTTAGTGGTCACATATTCTTTCAACTTCTGCCAGTCGTGGAACCTCTGCATCTCTCCATCCATTCTAAATGAAAGCCTTGCTGGATAAAGTATTCTTGGCTACATGTTCTTCTCATTTAGTACCCTGAATATGTCTTGCCAGGCCTTTCTGGCTTGCCAGGTTTCTGTGGATAGGTCTGACGTTATTCTGATGTTCCTCCCTCTGTACGTAAGGAATCTCTTCCCCCTAACTGCCCTTAAGATGGTTTCCTTGGTTCTAAGATTTGCATGCCGGGGTGTTGGCCTGTTTTCCTTGATCTTAGGAGGGGTCCTCTCTGCCTCTAGGACTCAAATGTTTGTTTCATTCCCCAGATTAGGGAAGTTCTCAGCCACGATTTGCTCAAATACATCTTCTAGCCCTCTCTCTCTCCACTCCCTCTGGGATTCCAATTATTCTGACATTGGAACGCTTCATGGTGTCACTTATTTCTCTGAGTCTATTTTCATGGATTCTGAGTTGTTTTTCCCTGGCCTCCTCTTTTCCCTTTTTATCTATTATACTGTCTTCCAGGTCGCTTATTCTCTCTTCTGTCTCAGTTACCCTAGCTGTTAGATTATCTAGATTGGATTGGATCTCATTGATAGCATTTTTAAGTTCTGCCAATTCCCCTTTTATTTCTGCCTTTAGAGACTCTATGTTGCCATTAATTGATTTCTCCATTCTAGCCATTGTCTTCACAATTGCTAGCCTGAATTCCATCTCCGACATCTTGGTTATATCTGCATCCATTTGTAAATCTGCAGCATAATCTCTGAGTCTTTTCTGTTTTGGGGGCTCCTCTTCCTAGTCATTCTGTTGATGGGTGTTTGAGGGAACGTATAGAGTCCAAATTATTGACCAGAACCCAGGCAGGATGCACCTGTTTTCTTGGGACCTTAGGGTTGCTGGCCTCTTGTTTTCCCAGCCTGTCTTCTTGGGGAAGGGCCTGCCGCGCTGTTACTCAGGCAACCCTGTTTGGGTGGAGTTGCCCTGCGCCTCTGTGGCAGGGGATGGGCTCAGTGGGAATCAGTCTTTGGGGCTTTTGTTCTCTGGCGCCTTTCCCTGGGGGCTTTCCACGTCTCTTCCGTGAGTCAGAGCAGAAGAGACCGTTTCCAACCCTCTGCCTCAGAGCAGAGAGACCTCAGTCTGTTCTTCAGTGAGCTCTCCAGGCCACACTGTCTCCATTTCTGTCCGTGCTGCTATAAACTGCAGCGTCCTGGGTTGTGTGCCCCTCCGCAGCGCTCCCAGTCCTGCCTCCAGGTCGGTGCACGTCTCTGCCCTTTGTGCTTCTAAAACCTCCAGCTGCTCCCAGGTCGTGCACGCGCGCGACTCCGCCGCTTGGGGTTCTGTCCTGGGGACTGCAGTTCACGTGCGCACGACTCCGCCGCTCGGGGATTCCACCCTGGGGGTTGCAGTTCACTGGCGGGACCCCGGCGCACCGGGTTTCCTTCTCGGAGGCTGCAGTTCACGTGCATGCCACCGTCGCTCCGGGTTTCTGTCCGGGTGGCTGCAGTTCACGTGGGCGCGACCCTGCCGGTCTGGTTTTCCACCCCAGGGGCTGCCCTAAAGTCCTTTCCCCAACGCTACCGGTCTGTGAGTCTGTGCCCCTTCCCCAGCGCGCGAGGCTGTCACTCACCGGCGGTGTAGGATCCCCACGTCCAGGCACCCTCCCGCCTCCGTTTAACCTCCGATATCTGCCCGCAGAATCACGGCTCCCCGCTTCGTACCTCAAAACCCACCGCCTGCGATATTCTGTTTGTAGAGATCCAGATCTTCTTACATCTCAGGCTGGTTTCGTGGGTGCTCAGAGTGGTCTGGTAGATATCCAGCTCAATTCCGGGAACCAGTTGAAATAGGGTCCCCTACTCCTCCGCTATCTTTCCCCCCTCCCCAAAAGAGAATCTTAAGCAGGCTCCATCAAATTAGCTTCTTTTAAAAACTACCTACCATTTCTTTACCTTTATATAAATTATACAACCAAGTTAAAAACACCAGAGTCACCTTGAAAATTCTCATCTTTTTCATCATTTCAATCTAATCTTTCAAGAAATGCTGTTGATTCTCCTGCTAAAGGTATATTTGTTTCATCACTATATTTTCCTGGTGGTAATTATGGACTTACTACTCATTATCTTTAACCTGGATTTCTACAATAGTTTCTTTTTCCAAATTCAAACTCCAGGAGCTGCTCCTGCCTTCCAATATCCCTCATATATTCACTGCCAGAACAATCTTGCTAGAAAATACAACCATGAATTTTATTGCTCTCATGCTTAAGAATCTACAATGACTTCTTAGTGTGTACAATATCAGATTTTATTTCCATTCTTCACACTATAACGCATTTTATCTATCCACTTACCTCTTTCCTCTATAGCACAAGCTAGTCACTCAAGCCTGGGCAACATTTATGCTATTGTACTGTGTGTGACATATTAATTCCCGTTACCAAAAATAGTAACTTTTTAACATTTGTTGCAAACTTATGCCAACCATAAAACTAAGTTATTTTCATGAATTTTCTCTAATGTTCACAAAATCCATTTAAGTAGAAATTGTCAACTTTGTGTTAATAGCTGAAGAACTTAAATATCAGATAATTAATTTGCTCAGGGTCAACTTGCTAGTAGCAGAGGGAAGATTAAAATCCACTTTGGAAGGAGAGGAGTTAAGATGGCAGAGTAGTAGGGGGACCATATGTTTGGCTTATCCCACAAACATAGCTAGATAAACATCAAATTATTTTTCACACCCAAGAAATAAATCTGAGGACTGAGAGAACAAAATGCACACCTACAGGGACAAAAGAAGCCACACTGTGGAAAGTAGGAGATGTGGAGACATGATTTAGGTGAGAAAAGAAGAGAAAAGAATCACAGGTATTGTGGAGGAGAGGAAGTCTTGATCACAGACAGGAGAGAGAGAGAGGGAGCAAGAGCAAGAGAACAGTGCACAAGGGATTGCACAAGAAAAACCCTTCCCCAAAACCATTGACTGAGAAAAAAAGAAGGGCTGATTATCACAAGTTTTACAAGCAGCAGAGCTCAAAGTCTGAAGTTTTAGAAATCCAGGCAATTGCCAGGGTGGAGGCTGGTGGGTGTAGGAGTGCTCCTGTGGGGAAGTAAGGCAGAGGCTCAGAAGCAGACAGTGTGGTTTAAAGATAACCTGGGTCACACTGGGAGAGACAGTTCCCCTTCTTGGAGGGCACTGGAAGAGGTAGCACTGCTTCTCATGGGACAAAATAACTGGCAGAGTCCCATGCACTGCCATGTTCATTAACGTAGGATAAGAGACAGTTCTGAGGGCAGCTAAGCTGGATGCTGGATTTTTGCTGCACTTTATCATAAACTCCAAGCCCCTGAGTGTTTGTACAGCTGCCTTCTAGGACAAACCAACACCAAACACAGTGTGGTGAGACCATACCCCCAGAGGATCAGCATGGGTCTGTGCCATGTCTGGTCCCTAAAACTTGGAGTTTTGGAACGCAGCCGGTGTGCCTGAGATAAAACACAGAGCACTGTGCCACCAGGTAGGCACATGGCTAGGACACAGACAAGGTTAAAGCTAAGATCTGAGGGATGCCTGGGACACACAAGAGGACTTTGCTCTTCTGTGAGGGCTTCCTGAACAGCAGTGGGCACGAACTCCCCTCTCTGGGGACAAGAGAGTGGGCTGATGACATTTTCCCACACCCATCAGTGCAAATGGACTTCAGAGAGCAGTACAGTACCCACAGTGGAGGCTTGAGATGCTTAGACCAAGCCCCACCCCCTGAGCTCTGCAGGTGTTTTTTTACTAGGGCAAGTGTGGTTGAGAGCCAGAACAGAAGTGAGCCCATTCCCCAGAAGACCAGCACAAACTCACTGCATGCATCAAGTCTACTGAGCATACAGGGCTGCAAAGCTCCAGCTCTAGTGGAAATAAGATCTAGCCTCTTTTAACTAAGTAAGCAAAGACACACCTACTTAAAACTTGCAAAACACTGGGCGAGGATCAAACACTCCCCACTACACAAGGAAAAACTCTGCAGAGGGGTGGCCTGAGGGAAAGAGCAGCCAAACCCCAATAGCAGAGTACACACAGCATACACCAGAAACACTTCCTGAAGTACAAGGCTCAGGACAGGATATGATGTCTTCTTAATATAGCCATTACTCTTAGGAACAGGAAACATAACAGGCTTTCCTAACACACAAAAGAAGACAAAGACCTAGACAAAATGCCAAGACAAAGAAATTCATCCCAAAAGAAAGAACAAGAAAAGGTCACAGCCAGGGATGTAATCAAAACAGTTACAAGTATTATGCATGAACCAGAATTTAAAACAATCAAAAAGATACTAGCTGGGCTTGAGGAAAGTATAGAGGACACCAGGTAGTCCTTTACAGTAGAGATAAAAGACCTAAAAACTAGTCAGGCTGAAATAAAAAGTCCTATAACCAAGATGCAAAACCAACTGGATGTAAGGCCCACAAAGATGGAAGAAGCAGAGAAACCAACAAGTGAAATGGAAGATAAAACTATGGAAAATAATAAAGCTGAAAAGAAGAGGGAAAGAAAAGTATTGGATCATGAATTTACACTTAAAGGAACTCAGCACCTCCATGAAGAAAAGTAACATTGGGGGGTGCCTGGGTGGCTTAGTTGGTTAAAGCGTCTGCCTTGGGCTCAGGTCATGATCCCAGGGAGCCTGGGATCCCAGGGTCCTTCTTCCTCTCCCTTTGCCTGCCACTTTGCCTGCTTGTGCTCTCTCTCTCTGTCACATAAATAAATAAAATCTTAAAAAAAAAAAGAAAATAACATTGGTATCATAAGAGCCCCAGGAGAAGAAGAGAGTGAAAGGGGGGCAGAAGGTTTATTTGAGCAAATTATAGCTGAAAACTTCCCTAATCTGGAGAAGTTAAAAGATATCTAAATCCAAGAGGCACAGACAACTCCAATCAAAAGCAACAAAGGCAGACCAACACTAAGACATATTGTAGTAAAAGATGCAAAATACAGAGATAGGGAAAAAGTCCTGAAAGCAGCAAGGGAAAATAAATCCCTAACATACAAGGAAAGACAAATCAGGTTAGCCCCAGATCTACCCACAAAAATGTGACAGACCAGAAGAGAGTGGCATGATACAGTCAGTGTACTAAATGGGAAAAATTATGCAGCCAAGAATATTCTATCCAGCAAAGCTGCCATTCAGAAAGAAAGACAGATAAAGAGTTCCCCAGACAAAGAAAATAAGGGGTTCATTGCCACTAAATCAGCCCTGCAAGAAATATCAAAGGGGACTCTTTGAGTGGGAAAGAAGGACCAAAAGTGACAAAGACAAGAAAGGGACAGAGAAAATCTCCAGAAAAAACTTTACAGGTAATACAATGGCGCTAAGTTCACATCTATCAAAAATTACTCTGAATGCAAATGGACTAAATGTTCTAATCAAAAGAGATAGGGTATCAGAAGAGGAAAAAAAGACCCATCGATGTGCTGCCTAGAGAGACTCATTTTAGACTTAAGGACACCTACAGACTGAAAGTGAGGAGATGGAGAACAATTTATCATGTTAATGGACATCAAAAGAAAGGTGAAGCAACCATACTTATAAGAGACAAACGAGATTTTAAACCAAAGACTGTAACAAGAGATGAAGTAGGGCACTATATCATAATATAGGGGTCTATCCAAGAAGAATATCTAATAATTGTCAATATTTATATACCCAACTGGGGAGCACACAATATTATAAAATAATTAATAACAAACAAATTAATAATTAATAAAGGAACTCATTGGCAATAATACAATAGCAGTAGGGGACTTTAATACCCCACTAACATCAAAGGACAGATCTCAGCAGAAAATCAACAAGGAAACAATGGTTTTGAATGACACACTGGACAAGATGGGCTTCACAGATATATTCAGAACATTTCATCCTAAAGCAACAGAATACACATTCTTTTTGAGGGCACATGAAACATTCTCCAGAATAGATCACATACTGGATTACAGATCAGGCCTCAAAAAGTACAAAAAGATTGAGATCATACCATGCATATTTTCTGACCCCAAAACTATGAAACTTGAAGTCAACCACAGGGAAAAATTGGAAAGACCACAAATAAATGGAAGTTAAAGAACATCTTACTAAAGAATTAATAGGTTAATCAGAATATTAAAGATGAAATAAAAATACATGGATGCAAATGAAAATGAAACATGACAGTCCGAACTATTTGGATGCAGCATAAGTGGTCATAAGAAGGAAGTATATAGCAACACAGACCTACCTCAAGAAGCAAGAAAATTTTCAAATATATAAGCTAACCTTATACCTAAAGGAACTAGAAAAGAAAAAGCAACTAAAGCCCAAAGCCAGCAGAAGAAAGGAATAAAAAAACACAAATGGTAAAACAGATCAATGAAATCAGGAGCTGGCTCTTTGAAAGAATTAACAAAATTGATAAACACCTAGCCAGACTTACCAAAAAGAAAAGAGATAGGATCCAAAAAAAATAAAATTACGAATGAAACGGAGAGATCACAACCAACACCACAAAATATAAGCAATTATAAGAATATTATGAAAAATTACATGCCAGCACGTTGAGCAATCTGCAAGAAATGGACAAATTCCTAGACACACATAAACAATCAAAACTGAAACAGGAAGACATAGAAAATTTGAACAAACCAATAACAAGCAAAGAAATTGAATCAATAATCAAAAATCTCCCAACAAACAAAAGTCCAGGGCCAGATGGATTTCCAGGTGAATTCTACCAAACATTTAAAGAACAGTTAATAGCTATTCTTCTCAAACTTTTCCAAAAAATAGATATGGAAGGAAAATGTCCAAACTCATTCTATGAGTACAGCATACCTTGATTCCAAAACCAGAAAAAGAACCCAATAAAAAGGAGAATTGTAGGCCAATATCCCTGATGAATATGGATGCAAAAATTCTCAACAAGGTACTACCAAAACAAATTCAACAGTACATTAAAAGAATTATTCACCATGATCAAGTGGGATTTATTCCCATGCTATAGGATGTTTCAATATTTGCAAATTAATCGTGACTACAATAATAAAAGATAGAATAAGAACCATATGATCCTCTCAGTAGAAAAAGCATTTGTCAAAGCACAGCATCCATTCTTGATAAAAACCCTCAATAAAGTAGGGATAGAGGGAATATACCTAAACATCGTAAAGGACAAAGGAAAAATCCAAAACTAATATCATCCTCAATGGGGAAAAACTGAGAACTTTTACACTATGGTCAGGAACAAGACAGGGGTGTCCACTCTCAACACTGTTATTTAAAATAGTACTGGAAAAAAAATAAAAAATAAAATAAAATAGTACTGGAAGTTCTAGCCTCTGCAATCAGACAACAAAAAGAAATAAAAGGCATCCAAATCAGCAAGGAAAAAGTCAAACTTTCACTATTTGCAAACAACATGATGCCCCATGCAAAAAATCTGAAAGACTCCACCAAAGAATTGCTAGAACTGATGAATGCATTCAGTAAAGTTGCAGACTACAAAAGGAACAGAAAGAAATCTGTTGCATTTCTATACACCAATAATGAAGTAGCAGGAAGAGAAATCAAGAAATCAATCCCATTTACAATTGCACCAAGAACCATAAGATTCCTAGGAATAAACCTAACCAAAGAAGTAAAAGATCTGTACTCTGAAAATGATGGAGCACTTATTAAAGATGACACAAAGAAATGCTAAAAGCATTCCATGCTCATGAATTAGAAGAACAAATATTTTTGAAATGTGTATACTACCCAAAGCAATCTACACATTTCAGGCAATCCTTATCAAAATATTACCAGCATTTTTCTCAGAGCTAGAAAAAACAATCCTAAAATTTGTATGGAACCACAAAAGGCACAAAATAGCCAAAGAATTCTTGAAAAAGAAAAGGAAAGCTGGAGGCATCACAATTCTGGTCTTCAAGTTATATTATAAAGCTGTAGTGATCAAAACCATATGGTACTGGCAAACAAAACAAAACAAAACAAAAAAACAGATACTTAGATCAATGGAACAGAATAGAATACTCAGAAATGGACCCACAATTATATGGCCAACTAATCTTTGACAAAGCAGGAAAGAATATCCAATGGGAAGAAGACTGTCTCTTCAACAAATGGTTTTGGGAAAACTGGACAGCACCATGAAGAAAAATGAAACTGGACCACTTTCTTACACCATACACAAAAATAAATTCAAAATGGATGAAAGATCCAAATATGAGACCGGATACCATCAAAATCGTACAGAAGAATACAGGCAGCAACCTCTTCAAACTCGGCCGCAGCAACTTCTGGCTAGACATGTCACCAAAGGCAAAGGAAACAAAAGCAAAAATGAACTATTGGGATTTCATCAAGACAAAAAGCTTCTGCACAGCAAAGGAAATAGTCAACAAAACTAAAAGGCAACCTATGAAATGGGAGAAGATATTTGTGAATGACATATATAATAAAGGGTTAGTATCCAAAATCTACGAAGAACTTATTAAACTCACCACCCAAAAAGCAAATAATTCTGTTAAGAAATGGGCAGAAGACTTGAATAGACATTTTTCCTAAGAAGACATTGAGATGGCTAACAGACATGAAAAGATGCTCAACATCACTCAGGGAAATGCAAATCAATACCATGATGAGATAGCACCTTACACCTGTCAGAATGGCTTAAATTAACAACACAGGAAACAACAGATGTTGGTGAAGATGCAGAAAAAGGGGAACCCTCTTACTCTGTTGGTGGGAATGCAAATGGGTGCAGCCACTGTGGAAAACAGTATAGAGGATCCTCAAAAATTTAAATGTAGAGGTACCCTACAATCCAGCAATTGCACTAGCAGGCATTTACCCAAAGGATGCAAAAATACTGACTCAAAGAGTTACATGCACCCCAATGTTTATAGCATCATTTTCTATAATAGCCATTTCATGGATAGAGTCTAAGTGTCCATTGACTGATGAGTGGATTAAAAAAATGTGGTATATGCATAAAATGGAATATTACTTAGCCATCAAAAAGAATGTAATCTTGCTATTTGTAATGACGGGGATGGAACTAGAGTGTATTATGCTAAGCAAATCAAGTCAGTCAGAGGACAAATACCATATGATTTCACTCATATGTGGAATTTAAGAAATGAAACATGAACATAGGGGAAGGAAAAAAAAAGAGGGAAGCAAACCATAAGAGACTCTTAATTATAGAGAACAAGCTGAGGGTTGCTGGAGGGGAGGTGGGGGGGTGATGGGGTAGTTGGGTGATGAGTATTAAGTAGGGCACTTGTGGGGATGAACATTGGGCATTATATGTATGTAAGTGATGAATCACTAAACTCTATTCCTGAAACCAATTACACTATATGCTAACTAACTAGAATTTAAATAAAGACTTGATAAAAAATATCCACTTTGGTATGACCCCAAAGCCTTTCTTTTCTGTAACACCAAAGCCTGTGAATATGTGCTTAATTTCTGCCAGTAACATTGTAACCTTTCTTACCTGTCTTTGTTTCTACAAAAATTGATATTTGCTGTTAATACCCACCTTTCCCCACCACCATCAAAGGAAACCATTAACCTGACTTCTAACAGTATACATTTAATTTTTTTAACTTTATATATATGAAATAGTACATTATATTCTTTCATGCCTGATTTCTTTTATACAATATTATATTTGTAAGATTCAACCATATTTTTGTATGTAGTTGTAATTTTTTTCATTCTCTTTGCCTTATGTAGCATTTCATTTTGTGAACATACCACAATGTACCTATTATTTGCTTATTATAAATAATGTTGATAAAGACAAAGGTTCAACAGCTACTGGACCTGTCATAAACTGCTTGTGGGAAAGTAAATTGAAACAACTTGGAAACAAGTTTGACAGTTTATTCTAAAGTGAACATATACACATTTTCAGAAAGCAATTCCACTACTAAATATATACCCAACAGGTAAATTATGTATTTTCACCAAATGACAGGGATAAGAATGTTCACAGAAGCATAAGTTGTTATCTTTTTTCAATTTAACCATTCTTCAGTGTATGTATTGGTATCAGCTTCTGGTTTTCATTTGAATTTATCTTCATGTAAAATGAAGTTTAGCACTTGAATATCGTTTTTGCTAGTTTTTTCACCAGCTTGAATATCATTTTTGTTAGTTTTTTTTAAGTCTTTTGCCTATTTAAAAAAAAAAGGACTGTCTTTCTTTTCGTATTTATTTCCAATTTTTAAAAATATATTATGGATATCAATGTTTTTAGGGGGGATTTATATATTTTGGGAATACCTTCTCCCACTTTATGGGTTATTTTTTCACTTTTTTATTGGTATCTTTTGATGCACAATAGTTCTAAATCACAATATAGTCCAATTTATCAATTTTTTCTTTATGATCGGTAATTTTAGTTTTTGTATGAAAATATGTGCCTACTCCAAGTTTATGAAGATGTTCTTATAAATTCCTATAAAAGTTCTATTTTTTAATACATCATATTTAAATACCCTGTTTATCTGGTCTTTTTATTTTTATAATGTTATATAGGAGCAAAATTCATTTTTCACTAGCCTGAATATCATTTTTTAAATTATTATGTTATGTTAATCACCATACATCATTAGTTTTTGATGTAGTGTTCCATGATTCATTGTTTGCATATAACACCCAGTGCTCCATGCAGTATGTGCCCTCTTTAATACTCATCACCAGACTAACCCATCCCCCTACCCCCTCCCCTCCCCTCTAGAACCCTCAGTTTGTTTCTCAGAGTCCATAGTCTCTCATGGTTCGTCTCCCCCACTGATTTCTCCCCTTTCATTCTTCCCTTCTTGCTATCTTCTTCTTCTTTTTTTTTAAACATATAATGTATTATTTGTTTCAGAGGTACAAGTCTGTGATTCAGCAGTCTTACACAATTCACAGTGCTCACCATAGCACATACCCTCCCCAATGCCTATCACCCAGCCACCCCATCCTTTCCACCCCCCACCGCTCCAGCAACCCTCAGTTTGTTTCCTGAGATTAAGAATGCCTGAATATCATTTTTGTTAATTTTTTAAGTCTTTTGCCTATTTAAGAAAAAGGACTGTCTCTCTTATTTCCAATGTTTTTTTTAAAATATATTATGTATATCAATGTTTTTAGGGGGGATTTATATATTTTGGGAATACCTTCTCCCACTTTATGGGTTATCTTTTCACTCTTTCATTGGTATCTTTTGATGCACAGTAGTTCTAAATCATAATATAGTCCAATTTATCAATTTTTTCTTTATGATTGGTAATTTTAGTTTTTGTATGAAAATATGTGCCTACTCCAAGGTTATGAAGATGTTCTTATATAAGTCCTATAAAAGTTCTATTTTTTAATATGTCATATTTAAATATTCTGTTTATCTGGTCTTTTTATTTTTATAATGATATATAAGAGCAAAATTCATTTTTCCACATCAGATAGCAAATTACCCCAGTATAATTTACTGAAAAAGCAGGCTTTTCACAGTGCTATGTAGTTTCAACTTCATCATATACCAGGTAATTTACATAGGTGCTGTTTGTTTCTGGACCTTCCTAGATAGTCCTTTAGTCTACTTGTCTCTTCTTGTGTCAGTATCACACTTTCTTAATTTCTGAAAGAGGTCATGTCTCTGGCATTATAAGCCCTCCAGCTTTTTTTTTCTTCCAGATTGCCTTGACTATTCTCTGCCATTTGCATTTCTTTTTTTTTTTTTTTTAAAGATTTTATTTATTTATTTGAGAGAGAGAGAATGAGAGACAGAGAGCATGAGAGGGAGGAGGGTCAGAGGGAGAAGCAGACTCCCTGCCAAGCAGGGAGCCCGATGCAGGACTCGATCCCGGGACTCCAGGATCACGACCTGAGCCGAAGGCAGTCACTTAACCAACTGAGCCACCCAGGCGCCCGCCATTTGCATTTCTATATAAATTTTTAAATCAACCCATCATACTCAATAAAAAGCCTATTGAGGTTTTGGGGAAAAGACATCTTAATATGGAGCTTTCTAATTCGTAATCATGAACTTATTCAGGCTTTTATCAGTTTTTCTCAGTGATATTTTGTACTTTTCTGTATAGCAGTCTTATATACCTTTCTTAATTTCTCCTTAATTTTTGCTAAGTTCTCTAGACTCCCTAATAGAGTCTTGCCTGCACCAATGTAGATTAAGATATTCCCAAGGATATAAGAGGAATATTTATGTAGAGGTTTGTGACTTATTCTTTATGGTCTCCTCCTTTTTTCTACCTTGCCTCCTAAATCTCAGCGAACATGTATACTTATGTATGCTTATCAGTTTCCTAGAGCACCATAAGAAAATACCATAAACTGGGTGGCTTAAAATGACAAAACTTATTCTCTCAATTCTTGAGGCTAAAAAATCTGAAATCAAGGTGTTGGAAGGGCCATGCTCCCTCTAAGGATTCTAAGAAAGAATTTATCTTGCCTCTTCCTTGATTTTGGTGGTTGATGATAGTCATTGGTATTCCTTGGCTTATAGCTGCATCACTCCAATTCCTGATTTTGTCATTACACGGCCATCTTCCCTATGTGTGTCTATATGTCTGTTTCTTCGTATAAAGACAATAAAAAATCTTTGGATATAAGGCTTAACATGATTCAATATGACCTCATCTTTATCTCAGTACATTTAAAAATGCCCTATCGCCAAAAAAGTCTCATTCACAGGTATTGGGACATATCTCTTGGAAGGACAAAATTCATACATGTATGTATGTATGTATAATGTGTGTGTATATTTTATAGTTGTTTATAGTAAGAGTATAATCAGATAATCAATAATATATGACATTTTTATCTGTTAGCTCAAATGCCAGAATCACCTATGATTTGTTTGTGTTGCCTGTTTTATTTCTTCTTGGTTATTGGTCACATGTAATTGTCCCTATTGATTTTTTTATTGGATTTTGCACATTGTATATAAAAGAGCTATATCAACTCCTGATAATGTTATCTTTTATCACAGAAGGTTTAACATTTTGTCTGTTAAGTACATATGAGAGGAGGAGTTTATTACCTTAATCAAATCAGAAACAGAACTGTGTTGAGGCTCTATCATAGTTTTGGTAAGGCACCATCTACGTCTGGTTTTTCCCATCCGGTGAATGTGACTATCCAAGGCTTTCATCTGAGAATCTATTAGGTCTTTCCCTCCTCAGGACATATTTGTGGAAAGCTTTGCTCTGACTTTCAGAGATTTTTGTTTTATCACACCCTGGTCAGCTTTAGAATTTAGCAGATGTCTCCAAGGCAATAATGGCTGTTTGAACTATTTCAAGTCTCCAACTTTGCCACTAAAATGTTTAGCAATGCTCACAATATCTGCAGGTTTTTCCATCCTCCAGGAAATGTCCTTTGCTAGGGGCCAAACCTAGATTCTTAGTCTTCTATCATGCCTAAATGGCACATACTATTAGAGAAAATAGTTCTAGGATTTCAATTCTCATCTCTTGTGTATTAAGGCTTCTATCCTGGTAGGTATTTGTCCCCAGCTGGTGGAAGACCAGAAAATTTCCACTGTATTTTTCACAGGATTCTGGCCTAATTCTTTGTCTCCTACAGCATTTATTCATAGTATAGCAAATTTGTTGGCTGTGCATTTAAAATCCTAAATTCTCCAGTTTTGTCACTCCAGCCCCATAAGGCTATCAAACTCTTTGCTGGTTTCTTTGTCCCAGGCAGTAGCCCTCCGCCTGAACTGCACCCAGATTTTTAATTCTGGCCCATACCCTGATTTTTCTAATTTCCTCAGAGAGGAGGCAATTGCAGATCCTTAGCTTCTAATTTTTTTTTTTCATTTCTGAAATGCTATTCCTTCTAATCCTCATTCCTTTTGTATCTTTCTGATGCCTTAAAAATTTCATCTGTTCTGGTTGCTTCCAGTGATATTATTGGCCTGCTACAAACTATTCCATCATACGAAAGAAAAAAAAATCATTCCTTTCTTTCTGGTATCTGTACCAGTACTTCCTGGAGTATATTTTTATCTATCAGGATCCAATTTAGGAGGAAGACACATATTAGTTTGTCTTACAGAATCTTAGGAGATGATTTCCATCATCTTGTTATGTAGCTGGCCTGCATGGAAATTAGAATATGGCTTTCTACTGTCAATGATCAAAGTTGATCATTGCATATTCTACATTAATATATTTATTTGAGAACTTTTATAGTGCTAATATCAATAGTTGTATCCTGAAAGCTGATGTAATATTGAATGCTGCCACTTTGAAGCTAGGAAATTAATCAATTTTAAATTTGATGTTTTCTACTTAAATACACTGTTTTTTTGTCTTTAGTCAATTATATTCTCTGATCCAGCCACACTAGGTCAACTTCTTCATTCTATATTGTTTACATATTTTCTTTCTTAATTACTATAGATATGCTAGCACATATATTTATCTTTACCTCTCCTGTGCCCATGTTTATTGCCTCTTTTATGCAATATAGAAAAGTCCTTTTTATGTCATATATTTCATATATAAGACCCTTGCTATTCTAATCATCACCATTCCTCCATTCTTATAGTGTCCCACTCCTACTCCCAAATCACATAACATATGTTTACATTGTTAAAGGTACTGTGATGAACACTATAATTTACACAAAAACAGCTGACACAGTTTCTGACATTAGGAATATTACACTTATCATGACGAGCATTGCATAATGCATAGAATTGTTGAATCACTCTGTTTTATACCTGAAACTAATATAACATTATATGTCAACTCTACTTCAACAATAATTTTTTACAAAAGAATATTATTAACTAATAAATATGCCTAAGAAAGTGACAATAATAAATAAGGCAAGGCATGTGTCAAAATAAAGGTGTGTGGTTTAAAGCAGAATTGAAAGGAGGGAGAAACCACATTTAATTTGGGAATCAGAAAAGGCCCTATGGAAGTGGTGTTATTTAGACAGAACCTTGAAAGATATATAATCCTGCTGACACACATTTCAAGTGGAGATTCTTATATCTTTACCAATCTTACCCTACATTTGCTTTTTACTCTCTTTTTATTGACTAGTTTGAAATGTCTCAGATTTTCATATCACTTCATTTAAATGTGCTAATGCTTAGAGTTGTTTTTTAAGAACAATGAGTTTAATAAAATGTGGATGGCACATAGTGGTTATGTATGGGGCTGGAGGAAAAGATAATTAACATTTATTGAAAACCTGTTATGTTTTTAAAATTTCTCATCCTTTCTTATATTTCCTTATCCCCAGTCCTGTGAGGTAATACTTTTATTTCTCTTTTCAAAGTGAAGATATTTGAGGCCCAGTGGAGTTCAGTAATTTGTTCAAAAATACTCTACTCATGTCAGGGTTGTGATTTTTATTCATCTGCTTTTTGCTAAGCACATACATTTTGACCAAATGATGCTGTCTCCTTACTGCACTGCGGTACATAAGTCTTGAAGGTTTGGTTTGAATTATATTGTGTAGGAAGTTAAATGTCAATCTTTTAGCAGTCAAAGACATAGTAGAAGTTTAAAGGAAGTGATCTGAGAATACAGCAGATTGGCATTTCAAACTAGTCAAGGAAAAGTGATGCAAAAGCAAATGCAGGATAGAGTTAGTAGAGATGCAAAAAAGTGAATGCTATCATAGTTGACAATCTTGTGAAAAAAGAAACCAAGAAGAGTGACAGTCCAAGGAACATTGTCAAATTATGCCCTCCAGCAAAATGTACATAAAACTTTCTTTGGGAGTATTATTGACTCATTTTCTGAATAAAAAATAACATAATTGCAATTTGACAATAAAGTAATTACTTTTTTGATAGTTATTCATATGTACTTTAATTACCTGAGTAGTAAGTTCCACTGCAGAAAAATTTAAATATATAGAAATCAAAATGAAAAACAATTGCAGTAGTTCAAATTTCTGGTATCCAAGAATTATCACAATTTTCAAAAGTTTTTTATATATTGTTTCAGGATTAAAATAAAAATGTATTTATGAAGTATGTTCTCCACACCACACACACACAAACACACACACACACACACACAAAATATGGAATTATACTATAATGTTATTTGATCATTTAAAAACTTTTTATAATGGGACTTTTGAATGCTTGTAAGAGTAAAGCTTAGAGTGATAGGAACCCTCCATTCCCTGTACCTATTGCCCTACTTCAGCAATTACCAATATACGACCAGTCTTACTGCATTTATACATCCATTTTCTATATCCATTATGATTATTTTATAATAAATCTTAGATATTATAAAACATTACCTAAAAAATTTACAGAATATATCTGTAATAGATAGGAGCTCGTTTTTAAGCAAAACCTTAAAGAAATCATCACTTTTAACCCAATTAATGATAGTTCCTTAATATAATTAACTGATCAGGAGCTGTTTGTCTTCCTCTAGCAGTATAAAAAATATTTTTAGAATTTATTTGTTTATACAAAGAACAGATTGGTGGTTGCCAGAGCAGAAGAAGGTTGGGGGAGCAAAATGTGTGAAGAGGATCAAAAAGTACAAACTTCCAGTTTTAAAATAAGTCATAGGGATGTGAAGTACAGCATGGAAAATATAGTCAATAATTTTGTATTAACTTTGAATGGGGATAGAAGGTAAATAGACTTATTGTGATCATTTTACAATATATACAAATGTTGAATGGCTGTGTTGTACACCTGAAACTATTATAACATTATATGGTAAATATACCTCAATAAAATAAATAATTTGTTTAGATCAAGATTTAAAGTCCAAGTAGTACATTGGATTAATTTCTTTGTTTGTTGTTGTTGTTATTTTTTTAATTGAAGTATAGTTGACATATAATGTTACATTTGTTTTGGGTGTACAACATAGTGATTCAAGGACTCTATAAGTTATGTTATGCTCAGCACAATTGTAGATACCATGTGTCACCATACAACACTATTACAATACTATTGACTATATTCCTTATGATGTACCTTTCATCCCTATGACTTAATCATTATGAAACTGGAAACCTGTACCTCCCACTCCCCTTCACCAATTTTGTCTATCCTTCACCCCCTCTCCTCTAGCAACCACTAGTCTGTTCTCTGTATTTATGGGTCTGTTTCTGCTTTTTTTGTTCATTTGTTCATTTGTTTTGTTTTTTAGATTCAACATACAAGTGAGATTTTAGCAACAAGTGAAGATCCTTATTTATATTCATTATTTAATAGATATGGCTAAACTGACTAGTTTTCACACCTTAAATACTTAGTTACCTTGCAAAATTATTGCTACTGAAGTTCAATGTTTTCTTCATATTTTTCTGGCCACATAGGCTTTCTACTTTGAAAAAACTCTCTTTCTTTATGCCATTTGTCATGATGTACATTTTGTTATTTCTGTTTAGATTTCTTTAGGTATTATATTATCTTATTTTATTATTTTTTTTCTGGTTCCTGTTCCACATTATTTTGAATGGTGTAACTTTCCAAGATATTTACAATCTAGTGAGAGAATCCCTGTTCAATACTCCTGTTTTTTTAATCAATTTTTCTGATTATTCTCATATTTGTTCTTAGAGATGTTAAGAATCATTTTGATCATTTTGTTAATGTAAAAAAAATTACATTGCCCTAAATTAAAGTATTATTTAAATGAACACCAACCTAATTGCAATGTTGCATCTTCTCATTCAGTTGTCTTCTTTCTAAAAATACAGAAGGTGGAGGTTAATGTCTATAGTTGGTAATAGGAACAAATGAAATGAGGCTTGGCTGAGGATTTTTTGTAAGTGAAGTTGGGATAGGTATTTTTAAGTAGATAGAAGATAATGGAGTGTGGGTGGAAGTATACCTGCATAATAATGTAGGAGAAAAAATGAAATTAAAACTCATTAAAGCTGGAAGCACCCAGGTGTTTATGGACTACACAGAATTTAAAACAACACATGTCAAATGAAACCATAATGCAGAGGAAATCCTATTCATCTATCACTAGCAGAAGAATATTAAATTATGTGGTATGTTTCTTTAACATGGTTGAAATCTGTTGGTGAATAAATTGGCTCCCGTGTTTTTTATTTAGAAATGTGTACTCACTTTTTAGAAATATTTTTTCATTATGTTATGTTAATCACCATACATTACAAATTAGTTTTTGATGTAGAAATATTTTCCCCCAGAGTTAATGATGCACTATTTCAGAACTAGTTAATTTTCAAATAAGAATATTATTAATTTATTTGGGCAGCCACAAGGGAAACAAACGAGTGCTCTTACTAATGTGAAGAATCATGGTGTAAAGTACTTAAAACATATATTGTTCAACATCACATTAGGAGAAAAACATTTAAGTTGTTTTGATAATATCAAGAAACATTACAATGTGAGAAACATGGGTGGCTCAGTCAGTTAAGTGTCTGACTTCAGCTCAGGTCTTGATCCCAGAGTCCTGGGATTGAGTCCTAAAGGGGACTTCTTTCTCAGTGGGGAGCCTGCTTCTCCCTCTGTCTGCTGCTCCCCCTGCTTATGGTCTCTCTCTCTCTGACAAATAAATAAATAAAAAAGCTTTAAAAACGTTTCTTGAGGAGGAGGGAAAAGATGGTGGAGGAGTAGGGGACTCTATTCCAACCAGTCCCCGGAATTGAGCTGGATATCTACCAGACCTCCCTGAACACCACGAAATCAGCCTGAGATGTAAAAAGATGTAAAAAGATAGATCTGGATCTCTACAAACAGAATATCACAGGCAGTTGGTTTTGAACTGGGAGAAGTTGGCGGTTTTAGAAACACAAAGGGCAGAGACATGCCCTGACCTGGAGACGAGGACTGGGAACACTGCTGAGGGGTGCACAACCCAGGATGCTGCAGTTTGTAGCAGCACAGACAGAAACGGAGTTAGTGTGGCCTGCAGAGCTCACTGAAAAACAGACTGTTCTCTCTCTATTCTGAGGCAGAGGATTGGAAACGATCTCTTCTGCTCTGACTCTCAGAAGAGTCATGGAAAGCCACCAGTAAAAGCAACCAGAGAACAAAAGCTCCCCAAAACTAGTTCCCACTGAGCCCATCCTCTGCCACAAGGGGCAGGGCAACTCTGCCCAAACAGACTTACCTGAGTAGCAGCACGGAATGCCCCTCTCCCAGAAGACAGTCTGGGAGAGCAAGAGGCCAGCAACCCTAAGGTCCCTATAAAACAAGTGCATATTGCTTGGGTTGTGGTCAATAATTTGGAATCTATACATTCCCGCAACCATCCCTCAACAGAATGACTAGGAGGAGGAACCCCCAAAATAGGAGAGACTCAGAGACTATGACTTATGCCACAAATTTACAAATGGATTCAGATATAACCAGGATGACAGAGATGGAATTCAGGGTAGCAATTGTGAAGACAATAGCTAGAATGGAGAAATAGATTAATGGCAACATAGAGTCTCTAAGGGCAGAAATGAAAGCTGACTTGGCAGAACTTAAAAGCACTGCGAATTGTATAAGACTGTTGAATCACAGACCTGTACCTCTGAAACAAATAATACATTATATGTTAAAAAAAGAAGAAGATATAGGAAGGGAAAAATGAAGGGGGGGAATCAGAGGGGGAGAAGAACCATGAGAGACAATGGACTCTGAGAAACTGAGGGTTCTAGAGGGGAGGGGGGTGGGGGAATGGGTTAGCATGGTGATGGGTATTAAAGACGGCACATATTGAATGGAGCACTGGGTGTTATACGCAAACAATGAATCATGGAACACTACATCAAAAACTAATGATGTAATGTATGGTGATTAACATAACATAAAAAAAAATCTCAGAATTGAAAAAAAAAGATTAATTTATTTGATAACAAATGCATTTTAAACCTCTATACAGAAATGATACAATAATTAAAATACAACATTTGTTACATATATGTTGGATAAAATGTTAAAGCTATAAATATGCAAAGCATTCTCTAAATAATGGGCTCAAGAAGGGAATAGGTATTTACTCATTGAACGTATTAAATGAAGTTCATACTCAATAGTAATCAGTGTCATGCAAACGAAATAAACAAGATACTGTTCTGTGATACAGATAAATATTCACTGCATAAAAAAATGCTATCAATGAGATCCAATCTAATCTAGATAATCTAACAGCTAGGATAAGGGAGGCAGAAGAATGAATTAGTGATCTAGAAGACTAATTAATAGACAAGAAGGGAAAAGAGGAGGACAGGGAAACACAACTCAAATTCCATGAAAATAGAATCAGAGAAATAAGTGACACCATGAAACGTTCCAATGTCAGAATTATTGGGATCCCTGAGGGGGTGGAGAGAGAGAGAGGACTAGAAGATACATTTGAGCAAATCGTAACTGAGAACTTCCCTAATCTGGGGAATGAAACAAACATTCATGCCCTACAGGCAGAAAGGACCCCTCCCAAGATCAAGGAAAATAGGCCAACGCCCCGGCATGTAGGTGTAAAACTCACAAATCTTAGAACCAAGGAAACCATCTTAAGGGCAGTTAGGGGGAAGAGATTCCTTACGTACAGAGGAAGGAACATCAGAATAACGTCAAACATATCCACAGAGACCTGGCAAGCCAGAAAGGGCTGGCAAGACATATTCAGGGTACTAAACGAGAAGAACATGCAGCCAAGAATACTTTATCCGGCAAGGCTGTCATTTAGAATGGATGGAGAGGTGCAGAGCTTCCAAGACCAGCAGAAACTGAAAGAATATGTGACCACAAAGCTGGATCTGCAAGAAATATTAAGGGTGGGGGTTCTATAAAAGGAGAAACACCTCAAGAGTGATATAGAACAGAAATTTACAGAGACAATCTATAGAAACAAGGTCTTCACAGGCAACATGATGAAAATAAATTCATATATTTCAATAATCACTCTCAAAGTGAACGGCCTAAATGCTCCCATAAAATGGCACAGGGTTACAGATTGGATAAAAAGACAGGACCCATCCATATGTTGTCTACAAGAGACTCATTTTGAACCTAAAGATACATCCAGACTGAAAATGAAGGGATGGAGATCCATCTTCCATGCCAGTGGACCTCAAAAGAAAGCTGGGATAGCAATTCTTATATCAGACAAATTAGATTTTAAGCTAAAGACTGTAGTTAGAGGCACAGAAGGACACTATATCATTCTTAAAGGGTCTATCCAACAAGAAGAGCTAAGAATTGTAAATATCTATGCTCCCAACATGGGAGGAGCCATCTACATAAGCCAACAGTTAACCAAAATAAAAAGTCATATTGATAACAATACGTTAATTGTAGGAGACCTCAATACTCCACTCTCAGCTATAGACAGATCATCTAAGCAGAAAAACAACAAAGAAATAAGAGCTTTGAATGACACACTGGACCAGATGGACATCATAGATATATACAGAACATTCCACCCTAAAACAACAGAATAGTCATTCTTCTTGAGTGCACATGGAACTTCCCCCAGAATAGACCACATACTGGGTCACAAATCAAGTCTCAACTGATACCGAAAGATTGAGATTATTCCCTGCATATTCTCAGACCATAATGCTTTGAAACTGGAACTCAATCACAGGAAAAAATTTGGCAAAAATTCAAACAGTTGGAAGCTAAAGACCACTCTGCTCATGAATGTTTGGGTCAACCAGGAAATCAAAAAAAATTAAACAATTCACAGAAACCAATGAGAATGAAAACACATTGGTCCAAAACCTATGGGATACTACAAAGTCTGTCCTCAGGGGGTAATACATAGCCATCCAAGCCTCACTCAAAAAAAATAGAAAAATCCCTTATTCACCAGCTAACTCTACACCTTAAAGAACTAGAGAAAAAGCAACAAATGATGCCTAAGCCACAGATTAGAAGAGAAATAAGATTAGAGCAGAGATCAATGAATTAGAAACCAGAAACACAGTTAATCAGATCAACAAAACTAGAACCTGGTTCTTTAAAAGAATTAATAAGATCGATAAACCACTGGCCAGACTTATGCAAAAGAAAAAAGAAAGGACCCAAATTAATAAAATTATGAATGAAAGGGGAGAGATCACGACTAACACCAAGGAAATAGAAACAATTATTAGAAATTATAATCAACATAAAGTATCATATCTGCAAAGACTGAGAGTTTGATTTCTTCTTTGCTGATTCTGATGCCTTTTATTTCTTTCTGTTGTCTGATTGCTGTTGCTAGGACTTCTGATACTATGTTGAATAGCAGTGGTGATAGTGGACATCCCTGCCATGGTCCTGACCTTAGAGGGAAAGCTCTCAGTTTTTCTCCATTGAGAATGATATTGGCTGTGGGTTTTTCATAGATGGCTTTTATGATATTGAGGTATGTACCCTCTATCCCTATACTCTGAAGAGTTTTGATCAAGAAAGGATGTTGTACTTCATCAAATGCTTTTTCTGCATCTATTGAGAGGATCATATGGTTCTTGTTCTTTTTTTTTTTAAAGATTTTATTTATTTATTTATTTATTTGAGAGAGAGAGAGAGAGAAACAGCATGAGAGGGGATAGGGTCAGAGGGAGAAGCAGACTCCCCGCTGAGCCGGGAGCCCGATGTGGGCCTCGATCCCAGGACTCCGGGATCATGACCTGAGCCGAAGGCAGTCGCTTAACCAACTGAGCCACCCAGGCGCCCCGGTTCTTGTTCTTTCTTTTATTAATGTATTGTATCACATTGATTGATTTGTGGATGTTGAACCAACCTTGCAGCCCAGGGATAAATCCCACTTGGTCGTGGTGAATAATCCTTTTAATGTACTGTTGGATCCTATTGGCTAGTATTTTGGTGAGAATTTTTGCATCCATGTTCATCAAGGATATTGGTCTGTAATTCTCCTTTTTGATGGGGTCTTTGTCTGGTTTGGGGATCAAGGTAATGGTGGCCTCATAAAACGAGTTTGGAAGTTTTCCTTCCATTTCTGTTTTTTGGAACAGTTTCAGAAGAAGAGGTATTAATTCTTCTTTAAAAGTTTGGTAGAATTCCCCTGGGAAGCCATCTGGCCCTGGGCTTTTGTTTGTTGGGAGATTTTTGATTACTGCTTCAATTTCCTTAGTGGTTATATGTCTGTTCAGGTTTTCTATTTCTTCCTGGTTCAGTTTTGGTAGTTGATACATCTTTAGGAATGCATCCATTTCTTGCAGATTATCTTATTTGCTGCCATAGAGTTGCTCATAATATGTTCTTATAATTGTTTGTATTCCCTTGGTGTTCGTTGTGATCGCTCCTCTTCCATTCATGATTTTATTTATTTGGGTCCTTTCTCTTTTCTTTTTGATAAGTCTGGCCAGGGGTTTATCAATCTTGTTAATTCTTTCAAAGAACCAGCTCCTAGTTTCATTGATCTGTTCTACTGTTCTTTTGGTTTCTCTTTCATTGATTTCTGCTCTGATCTTTATTATTTCTCTTCTCCTGCTGTGTTTACACTTTATTTGCTCTTCTTTCTCCAGCTCCTTTAGGTGTAGGGTTAGTTTGTGTGTTTGAGACCTTTCTTGTTTCTTGAGAGAGGCTTGTATTGCTCTATACTTTCCTCTTGGACTGCCTTTGCTACATCCCAAAGATTTTGAACAGATTTGTTTCCATGAATTTTTTTAATTCTTTAAATTTCCTGGTTGACCCATTCATTCTTTAGTAGGATGCTCTTTAGCCTCCATGTATTTGAGATCTTTCGGACTTTCCTCTTTTGATTGAATTCTAGTTTCAAAGCATTGTGGTCTGAAAATATGCAGGGAATGATCTCAATCTTTTGGTACTGGTTGAGACCTGATTTGTGACCTAGGATGTGATCTATTCTGGAGAATGTTCCATGGGCACTAGAGAAGAATGTGTATTCTGCTGCTTTGGAATGGAATGTTCTGAATACATCTGTGAAGTCCATTTTGTCCAGTGTGTCATTTAAAGTCTTTATTTCCTTGTTGATCTTTTGCTTAGATGATCTGTCCATTTCAATGAGGGCGGTGTTAAAGTCCCCCACTATTATTGTATTGTTGTTGATGTGTTTATTTGCTTTTGTTATTAATTGCCTTATATAATTGGCTGCTCCCATGTTAGGGGCATAGATATTTACAATTATTAGATCTTCTTTTTGGATAGATCCTTTAAGTATGATGTAGTATCCTTCCTCATCTCTTAATATAGTCTTTGGTTTAAAATCTAATTTGTCTGGTATAAGGATTGCCACCCCAGCTTTCTTTTGGTGTCCATTAGCATGGTAAATCATTTTCCAGCCCCTCACTTTAAATCTGGGGGTGTCTTTGGGTCTAAAATGAGTCTCTTGCAGACAGCATATTGATGGGTCTTGTTTTTTTATCCAATATGATACCCCGTGTTTTTTGATTGGGGCATTTAGCCCATTTACATTCAGGGTAACTTTTGAAAGATATGAATTTAGTGCCATTGTATTGCCTGTAAGGTGACTGTTACTGTACATTGTCTCTGTTCCTTTCTGGTCTATGTTACTTTTAGGCTCTCTCTTTGCCTAAAGGACCCCTTTCAATATTTCTTGTAGGGCTGGTTTCGTGTTTGCAAATTCCTTTAGTTTTTGTTTGTCCTGGAAGCTTTTTATCTCTCCTTCTATTTTCAATGACAGCCTAGCTGGATATAGTATTCTTGGCTGCATATTTTTCTCATTTAGTGCTCTGAATATATCATGCCAGTCCTTTCTGGCCTGCCAGGTCTCTGTGGATAGGTCTGCTGCCAATCTAATGTTTCTACCGTTGTAGGTTACAGATCTCTTAATCTGAGCTGCTTTCAGGATTTTCTCTTTGTCTCTGAGACTCATAAGTTTTACTATTAGATGTCGGGGTGTTGACCTATTTTTGTTGATTTTGAGGGGGGTTCTCTGTGCCTCCTGGATTTTGATGCCTGTTTCCTTCCTCAAATTAAGGAAGTTCTCTGCTATAATTTGCTCCAATATACCTTCTGCCCCTCTCTCTTTTTCTTCTTCTTCTGGGATCCCAATTATTCTAATATTGTTTTGTCTTATGCTATCACTTATCTCTTGAATTCTGCCCTCGTGGTCCAGTAGTTTTTTATCTCTCTTTTTCTCAGCTTCTTTATTTTCCATCATTTGGTCTTCTATATCACTAATTCTGTCTTCTGTCTCATTTATCCTAGCAGTTAGAGCCTCCATTTTTTATTGCACCTCATTAATAGCCTTTTTGATTTTGACTTGGTTAGATTTTAGTTCTTTTATTTCTCCAGAAAGGGTTTCTCTAATATCTTCCATGCTTTTTTCAAGCCCAGCTAGTATCTTTAAAATCGTAATTCTGAACTCTAGTTCTGACATCTTACTAATATCTGTGTTGATTAGGCCCCTGGCAGTCAGTACTGCCTCTTGTTCTTTTTTTTTGAGGTGATTTTTTCCATCTTGTCATTTTGTCCAGAGGAGAATAGATGAATGAGAGAACAAAATGCTAACAGGGTAAAAATGACCCCAGAAAATGTACACTAAACAAATCAGAAGAGACCTGAAACCGGGGGAAAAGAAAGGGAAAGAAAGAAAAAACAAAAAACAAAAAAGAAAAAGAAAAAGATTAAAAAACAAACAAGCAAACAAAAAAGAACCAGAATATGATCAAATATGATCAGGGTGGTGCATAGATCAGTGCTATACACTAGATTTGGGGCGTATTTTGTTCTGTTAGAAGAAAGTGCCTCCCAAAATTTTTAAAGAAAGAAAAACTTATATATGTACAAAATAAGGGTAAATACAATGAAGGGATGGAATATGACTGTAAAGATGAAAATTATGAAAGATTTTACAAACGGAATTGATAAGATAAGAAGTTGGTTGAAAAAAGAAAGAAGAGGATTTAAAAAATAAAAAGGGTGAGAATGTGATCAGGCAGGAGTCTAGAACAAAGCCATACACTAGAGATTTATGGTATATTTTGGTCTGTTAGAAGAAACTGTGTCCTAAAATTTTAAAGAGAGAACAACTTATATATATATACCAAAAATAAGGTTAACTACTCTGAAGGGATAGAATATGACTCTTTCAGAAAGTCGTCACTTTTCTGTTCAGAGAGTTGCTGCTCTTCTTTTCTTTGATCTCTTGTTGAGTTTGTAGGTGTTCAGAATGGTTTGATCCCTATCTAGCTGAATCCTGGGACCAGACGAAATTTAGGTCTCCTACTCCTCTGCCATCTTGCTCCTCCCCAGTAAACTGCCTTTTAACTGGCAATCAGGGTTTCCTACCAAAGGCAAGAAAAGTAAACAGTTTCCATTGTTTGTTAAATTGACCTCTTACAGAAAATAAAGGAAAATTAGTCCAAATAAATCCTGTAGTCAGTGGACCTGGAGTCAAGCCATATGAAAATATGTCACACTTTTCTGTCAATCTCTTCACACTTAAAACTATTTTAATAGATATTTTAAGCACATAATACAGAACTTAAAATGTATTAAAATATATTATTAACAGTCATTCTTCCTTTTTCTATTCTACAACCATCTAGTTCCCCTCCCCAGCATTAATAACTGTTATGTGTTTCCTGTCTCTCCTTCCAGAGGCAATTTATGCTTATATATGTCTATATGTATAGTAACTTTGCCTTTTTTATTCAACTATTTATATTAATATATACAAACACACATAAATATATAGCATTTATGTTATATATAAACATATATGTGTGTATACATAAAGTTTTTTACATATGAACAAGTATGACTATATATTTAACTACCCCCACATTTTTTACATAAGAGGTTACATATTATATACAGTTTTTTTTATTTATTATGTTCAATTAGCCAGCATATAGTACATTAGTTTTTGATGTAGTGTTCAATAATTCATTAGTTGCTTATAACACCCAGTGCTCATCACATCACGTGCCCTCCTTCATACCGATCATCCAGTTACCCCATCCCCCCATTTGCCCTCCCTTCTGTAACCCTCAGTTTGTTTCCAGAATCTCTCATGGTTTGTCTCCCTCTCTGATTTCTTACCATTCAGTTTTCCCTTTTCCCCTATGGTCCTCCTCACTATTCCTTATATTCCACATATGAGTGAAACCCTATGATAATTGTCTTTCTCTGCTTGACTTATTTCACTTAGTATAATCCCCTCCAGTTTCATCCATGTCGATGCAGATGGTGGGTATTCATCCTTTCTGATGGCTACTATTCCATTATATGTATGTACCACATCTTCTTTATCCATTCATCTGTTGAAGGGAATCTCAGCCTCTTCCAGAGTTTAGCTATTGTGGACATTGTCCTGGCATTTCCCCTTGCATTGTACAAACTGCTTTTTTTTGTTGTTGTTGCCTCTCTGCACAGGCTGTGATCTCTTTAAAGTCAGTGACCCAGTTATCACTCACCCTCCTGGCTTGCCCAGTACTGAGTCAGCAGACTTTGAAAGCTCTAGCCACCAAGTCCCACTGTTTTTTTATAAACTCATGGAATTCAGCCCGTCTGGTTAAGAAGCCAAATGTGTTACAAGAATTAGTCTTTCTTGGGTGAGTTCTCCGGTGTGAGGGCCTATTTCTCTTCTCTCTCTGAGCATACACAGCTCCATCCCTCCTGCAGGCAGCCTCCCTCCACTTTTCTGACCTTAAATTTTCAGCTGCAGCTTCTTCTCTGTATTTAGTTGTGCAGTTTGTCCTTCCCAGTCTTCAGATCACTCTCTAGTTTGTTGATTTGGATGTGGATCATATCTAGTTATAAACGTGGAACAGGGTGAACTCAGGATCTTCCTACTCTCCCATATCCCTATGTTCCTCTCTCCATTATATTAACTCTTCTTTACATATTTGGTAGAATTCACCTGTGAAGCCATCTGGTCCTGGACTTTTGTTTGTTGGAAGTTTTTTGATTACTGATTCAATTTCTTGTTGATAATTGGTGTATTCAAATTTTCTATATCCTCTTGATCAGTTTTGAGGGATTATATGTTTTTAGGAATTTATCCATTTCTTTTATATTGTCTAATTTGTTGGCATGTAATTTTTTCATAACAGTCCCTTATAATCCTTTTTATTTCTCTGGTGTTGGTTGTTATTTCTCCTCTTTCATTTCTGATTTTGTTTATTTGAGTCCCCTCCCTCACTCTCTCTTTTTTTTTTTCTGAGTTTAGGTAAAGGTTTATCAATATTATTGATGATTTCAAAGAAACAGCTCCTGGTTTTGTTGACATGTTCTATTTTTTTTGTTTCTATTTTGTTTATTTCTGCTCTAATGTTTATTAATTCCTTCTTTTTACTTGTTTTGAGGTTTGTTTGTCATTCTTTTTCTAGTTCCCTTTGGTGTAAGTTTAGATTGTGTATTTGCAATTTTTCATGCTTCTTGAGATAGGCTTATATTCCCTCTTAGAACAGACTTTGTTGTATCCTGGAGATTTTGGAAATTTGTGTTTTTATTTTTGCTTGTTTCCATGTATTTTTTGATTTTCTCTTCGATTTCTTGATTGACTCATTCATTACTTAATAGCATTTTATTTAACCTCCATGTATTTGTGGTCTTTCCAGATATTTTTCTTGTGGTTAATTTCTAGTTTCATAGGATTGTGTTTGGAAAAGATGCATGATATGACTTCAATCTTTTTGAATTTGTTAAGATTTGTTTTGTGTCCATCTGATATGTGATCTATATTGGAGAATGTTTCATGTGTGTTGAAAGAAATGTGTATTCTGTTGTTTTAGGATGAATGTTGTAAATACATCTGTTAGATCCATCAGGTCCAATGTGTCACGCAAAGCCACTGATTCCTTGTACATTTTCTGTTTGGATGATCTACCAATTGAGGTAAGTGAGGTGTTGAGGTCCCCTACTATTATTGTATTACTATCAACTACTTCTTTTATGCTTGTTAATAGCTGCTTCATCTATTTAGTTCCTCCCATTTTGGGTGCATAAATATTTATAATTTCTATATCTTCTTGTTGGATTGTTCCCTTTATGATTATATCTTTTGTTATAGTCTGTTTTAAAGTATTTTTTGTCCAATATAAGTATTGCTACACTGGCTTTGTTTTCATGTCCATTCATTGCATGATAAATTATTTGTTGTACCTTCACTTTTAATCTGCATATGTCTTTAGGTCTGAAATGTGTCTCTTGTAGGTAGCATATAGATGGGTTTTGCTTTTTTCTCCATTCTGTCACTCTATGTCTTTTGATTGGGGTGTTTAGTGCATTTACAATCAAAATAAATATCAATATGTATGTATTGATTGTCATTTTGTTACCTGTTTATAATTGTTTTTGTAGTTCATCTCTGTTCCTTTTTTCTCTTGGTCTCTTCTCTCATGGTTTTCTAGCTTTCTTTAGTGATATACTCTGATTTCTTTTTCTTTATTTTTTGCATATCAGTTGCTGGTTTTAGATTTGTGGTTACCATTAGGATTATATATAACATCTTCTGCATATAGCAGTCTATATTTTGTTGATGGTTGCTTAAGTTTGAACCCATTCTTCACTCCCCCCACACATACACCATGTTTTAGTTTTAGGTGTATGGTGTCATACTTTACATACTTTTAGTTTTGAATCCCTTGACTTATTTTTATAGATATACTTACTTTTAATGCTTTTGTGCTTCCTACTTTTCTTATGGTAGCCTACTTATGGTCTTTCCTTTCCACTCAAAGACTTCCTTTTAATATTTCTTGTAGGCTGGTTTAGTGGTGAAGAATTCCTTTAACTTTTGTTTGTCTGGAAAAGTCTTTTTCTCCCTGCTATTCTGAATGATAGCCTTGCTGGATAGAGTATTCTTGGTTGCAGTTCTTTTTTTTTTTTCCCCAACATTTTGAATATATTATTCCACTCCCTTCTGGACTGCCCAGTTTCTGCTGAAAATTCAGCTGATAGCATTATGGCTTTTCCCCAATATGTAACTGCTTTCTTTCCTCTTGCTGCTTTTTAAATTCCCTTTATCACTACTTTTTGCCATTTTAATTGTCTTGGTTTATGTGTCTTGGCTTGGACCTCCTTGGGTTGATTTTGTTGGGGGCTCTTTGTGCCTCCTGCATCTGGTTTTCTGTTTATTTCCTCAAATTAGGGAAGTTTTTAGCTAGTATTTCTTTCAATAATTGTTCCACCCCCTTTTCTCTCCCTTCACCTTCTGGGATCTCTATCATGTGAATGTTATTATGCTTGATGGTGTCACTGTGTTCTCTTAGTCTATTTTCATGTTCTTCGTATTTATTCTCTCTCCTCTTCAGCTTGATTCCTTTATATTACTCTGCCTTTCAGGTCACTGATCCATTTTTCTGCTTCCTCTAGTTTACTATTTTTCCAACTAGTGTATTTTTAATCTCAGTTATTGAGTTGTTCATTTCTGATTGCTTCTTTTTCATGTTTTCTGTCTCTATTTTGAGGGTCTTACTGAGGTCCTCCAGTCTTTTCCCAAGTCCAGTGATTATATTTATGACCATTAGTTTAAATTCTCTATCAGACATATTATTTAACTCCATTTCATTTAGCTCTTTTGTGATATTGCCCTGTTCTTTCATTTGGGACATATTCCTCTGTCTCCTATTTTGTCTAAATCTCTGTGTGTTGGGAAAGTCAGCTACTCATGTTTCTATGTTTTCAGAAAGTCAGCTATATCTCCTGCTCTTGAAAGTAGTGGCCTTATGAAGAAGAGTTCTTGTCATACCCTACAGTGCAGTGTCCTCTGTTAACCAGAACCTATCATTTCAGGGATGTCTCCTATGTGTGTTGCGTGCACTTTACTGTGGCTGAACTGCATCTGTCTTCAGTCTAGCATCTGCAGTGGCTCTCTTTGCCTGATGTGGTCAGAGTTTGGTCCCTGTGCTGTTAGTGAGATGGTCTGGGGCTGCCTTGGGCTTAAATTGAGCCAGACCAGGCATTTGCCAGAGATGAGTATCACCAAATTGCAAGGTGCTTTCCCTGTGTTGTCCTTGGAGAAGCTTTCATTGGTGAGCTTGGCCTGCAGTCAGACCTGATGTTTACCTCCAGACCACGGGTGAGCCTGCAGTTGAACTGGTATGTGCAGTTATCTTTCCATTTCACTGGTGGAGGTGTCATTTTGGAGAGTTGCTGGCCCCTGTCAGGGCTGCTTTCACACTGCTAAGCTTGTGGCACTTCTCTGGATGGGCTGAACCCAAGGGTATATTGGAAGGGTCAGGTTCCAAGAGAACACATGGACAGGGCATGCAGTGCCAGCAAGGTCCGCCCTGGTCTGCTATGGGAGGGGACCTCAAGCTTCCTGGAAAAACTCTTGCCAAGGTCCTCTGGGTTGCAGGGGCAGGTCCACAGGAGAATGTGGGGGTAGGGCATATGCTGTTAGCAAGCCAGTTGGAGAGTGTTGATGCTGTACTCGTTCCCACAGGTGTCCAAGTATCTATGTTGGGATCTGGGAAGGGAAATGACACACACCAGCTCTTTTGTTCTTGGAGAAGTCTTCCAAGGATACCTGTTCCTCTAGTACATTATGAGATTGGTAAATAGATCTTCCAGTTTACCCAAGGCATTTTTCAAATTGCTTCCTTTATGCTATATCTCAGTGGGGCTGTTTGTTGTGCTGTCTCTTTAAGGGCAGGGACTCTGCTTTCCAGGCTCTCCTAGAGCTGAGTCTGCTGATTTTTAAAGTTCTAAGTGTTAAGCCCCACTGATTGTTAGGCCGCTCTTGTTTTTAAAGCCAAATGTTATGGGGATTTGTCTTCCCCATGCAGGTCCCCTATGCCTGGAGTGCCTGGGTATGGGGGTCTTGTCCTTGGTCCGTTACATGCCCACTGTGTGGTTCCATTCTGCAGATAGTCTTGCCTCCTAACCACCTCTCCACCCTTCCTACCCTCTTTGATATGAACTCTTCTATAAATTTAGCTGTGTAGAGGCTTTTCTGCCAATCCGTGGGTCATTTTCTGGGTTACTTACACTGATATGGTTGTTATCTATATCTCTTAGTTGTATCCATAGGATGAGATGAGTTTAGGATCCTCCTAGTCTGCCATCTTCCCTGGAAGTCTTCTTTTTTCTAGCACTTCCATCAGTTTTTTTTTTTTTTTTTTTTTTTTTTTACCACCACACGTATTTTGATAGGTATGTTAATGCATACATATTTAGAATTATTTAGACGTTGTGCATATTTGACCTCATTTTCATTATATAATAGCTCCTTTCATCCCTGACAAGCTTTTTTGTTCTCATATCTGCTTTGTATTAAATTAATATATCTACTTGGGCTTTCTTTTGATTAATGTTAATATGATGCATGTTTCTCCATTTCTTTACTTTCAACTTTTCTGTGCTTCTATATTTAAAGTGGAATCCTTAAAGAAAACATATAATTCTCATTTTTTTAATTCATTCTGACAGTGTCTGTCTTTAAATTGGTGTATTTAGACCACTCATATTCAAAATGATCATTGATAGAATTAGATTAACCTCTACCATGTTTATAACTATTATCTTTTTATTGTATTTATTTTTTGTTTCCCCCTGTTTTTCTGCCTTGTATGGTTTAAATTGGTCATTTTATATAAACTTATTTTATCTGTCTCTTAGCATATTGTACTTCTTTAAAAATATTTTTATTAGGTGCCCTAGAGTTTGCAATTTGTTGTTTTAAGAAGTCCACCCGCATATAACAGTACATCACTTTACATGTACTGCAAGGACCTTCTAACAGTATTTCCAATTCTTCTCTCCCATCCCTTGTGACATTGTTGTCATTTATTTCACTTATCAATATGCTGTAATTATCCATTATATTATCAATCTGCTATAGCCATACAATACATTACTACTGTTACTGATTTCAAGAAACAGTTATTTTATTTCAGTTAAAAATAAGGAATTTTAAAAAAATTTTACCTTTATTAATTCTCTAATACTTTTTCTTTGTTTATATAGATCCACGTTTTGACCTATATCATTTTTCTATTCCCGAGTAGCTACTTCTAACACTTATTTGCAGGACAATTATGCTAGTGATGAATTCTCTCACTTTTCAATTGTCTGAGAAATCTGTTATTTCTCCTTAACTTTTGAAGGATAACTTCACTGAATACAGAATGCTGTTTGTTTTTATTTTCTCACTTTAAATATTTAATTCCACTTATTCTAGTTTCCATGATTTCTGATGAGAAATCCATGGAAATCTTATCCTTGTCACTCTATAAAGCATTTTATTTCTGATGACCTTTAAGATTTTGTCTTTTTCTTCAGTTTTCTACAGCTTGAATAAAATATGCCTAAGTGTATTTTTTTATATTTATCATGCATAGTGTTTTCTGAGATTCCTGGGTTTGTGGTTTGGTGTGTAGAAAATCCTCAACCATTACTACTTCAAATATTTATTTTAATCTTATCTGTATTTCTTCTCCTTTTGGTATTCCCATTACTCATTGCATCTTTTGTTATTTATCCACAGTTTTTGATGTGTTGTTCTTTTTAAAATTATTTTCTTCTTTGCATTTAATTTTCAGAAGTTTCTACTGGCCTGTCTTCATGTTCATTGATTCCTTTCTTAACAGTGTTCAGTCTACTGATGAGCCTGTAAAGGCATTCTTCATTTTTGTAACAGTGATTTTGACTTTAATACTTCATTTTGATTCTTTTTTAGCATTTAAATCTCTCTGCTTCTGGTACCCATCTTTTCTAACATGCTATCTACCTTTTCCATAGTACCTTCAATTTATTAATCAAGTTATTTTAGCTACCAGTTGATAATTCCAACATCTTTGTCATATCTGAGTTTGTATCTAGTAAGTGTTATTTATTTACAGAATGTGTTTTGCTGTATCTAGTAATGCTTGAAGCCAGACATGTATCAGGGAGGGGAGCTAAGATGGCAGCATAGTAGGAGGACCCTAGGCTTGCCTTGTCTTTCATATATAGCTAGAGAACTATAAAGTCATTCTGAATACCCAAGAAATGGACCGACAGAACAAACTGCACAAGTAGAGGGAAAGGAGAGACCACATCGAGGAAAGTAGGGAGTGCTGAGAGGAGGTTTGGGGAAGAAACAGATCATGGGTGTTATGGAGAGGAGGGAGCCCTGGTCATGGAGAAAGGCATGAGAGAGACTGGAGTGAGCAAGGATACACACAAAGAGAACACTTCTCCAAAGCCATTAGTTGGGAAGATGAGAAGGGCTGATTTTCATGAGTTTTTGAAATCATCTGGGATCAAAGACTGGAGTTGTAAAGGTTGGTGGTCTTGGCTGGGATAGAGCCCTGAAGATGCTGCTCTACTCCTGGAGAGAAGGCCCACAAGCAACCCTGGGGCAGACTGCATGATCTGAGGATCACCTAAAGCACAAAGGGAGAGACTTCACTCTACTTGGAGAACATCTGTGAAAGGTGGCATTTGCAGAATGCCTCTCTGGGGACAAAAGAGCCAGTGGATGCCATTTTCCTCCTCTGCCCAAAGACACCTGCTGAGGGCAGCTATCTCAGACACTGGTTGTATAGTCTGGTTTTCTCCAAATCCCACACCTCTACGCTCTGGTACAACTGCCCTTCTGGGTCAAAGCTGCATCAGTTCCAGTGTAGTGATTCCCACCCCAGAAGAACAATTCAGGTCCCTGCTACAACAGGTCCCTAAAGTTTGGAGTTATAAATTCAGCAGGCTTGGCTGGGTTGGAGCTAAAGTACACTGTGCTGCTCCAGGCAGGAAGCAAACAAGAGACAGAAAGCATGAAAACAGCCATAAAAAACAAAAACAAAAACAAACAAACAAAAAAACAATGCCTGGGAGGCAAGAAGGGAAATTATCCATTCATCTGGGAGTGCTTTCCTGAGAGCAGCAAGCACAGAATCCCCTCTCCTGGGACAAAGGAGTTGACTGGTGCCATTTCTTTCCCCACCCCTCAGCATAAACCAACTTTAGTAAACAGCACCAACACTGTTTGAATTACTTATACTAAGGCCGCCCCCACCCCCCCACCACACACACACACACACACACACACACAATCTGCTTGCACTAATTTTTTGGGGGGCAAGTATGCCTAAGAACTAATGCATTAGGTCCCTCCCCCAGAAGAACAGCAGAAACCCTCACATGCACCACATCTATAAACCATAGAGTTCTGCAATGCTTCAATTCTAGTATAAGTATCATCAGTTCTCATTTAACAAGCAAACCAGAGAACACCTAGTTAAAACCTGCAACACTATGGCAAGGTCCAAACACTGCCCACTGCAGGCAAGGAGAAACTACAACTGACTGACCTGAGGGATATAGCAGCCAAAATACAGCAGCAGAGTGCATGCAGCTTATAATAGACACTCCCTGAAGTGCCAGGCCCTGAACACTATATGACTTCTTCTTCATAAAGCCATTACTCTCATGAGCAGGAAACATAACAGGCTTTCCTAGCACAGAGAAAAAGACAGAGACCTAGACAAAATGCCAAGATGGAGGAATTCTTCCCAAAAGAAAGAACAAACAAAGGTCATGGTCACAGATCTAATTGAAACAGATGTAAGTGATATGCCTGATCCAGAATTCAAAGCAACAATCATAAGGATACTTGCTGAGCTTGAGAAAAGCATAGAAGATATCAGGGAGACCATTACCACAGAGATAAAAGAATTTTAAAAAAATCAGGCAGAAATGAAAAATGCAATAACTGAGATTTGAAACAGACTAGATGTAATGACCACAAGGATGGAAGAATCAGAGGATCAAATAAGTGATATAGAAGACAGAATTATGGAAAATAATGAAGCTGAACAAAAGAGGGAAAGAATTATGGAACATGAGAGTAGACTTATGGAACTCAGTGACTCCATGAAGTGTAATAACATTTGTATCACAGGAGTCCCAGAAGAAAAATAGAGAGAAAGGGGGCAGAAAATTTGTTTGAGGAAATCATAGAGAAAATTCCATAATCTGGGGAAGGAAACAGACATCCAAATCCAGGAGGCACAGAGGACTCCCAACAAAATCAACAAAAGCAGGTCAATATCAAGACAAATGATAATTAAGTTTGCAAAATTTAGTGATAAAGAAAAAAATCCTAAAAGCAACAAGGGTAAGATTTCCTAAACTTACAAGGGGAGACAAAGAAGATTACCAGTCTATCTCTTCACAGAAACCTGGCAAGCCAGAAGGGAACAGCATGATATAGTCAATGTGCTGAAAGGGAAAAATCTACAGCCAAGAATATTCTATCCAGCAAGTCTATCATTCAGAAGAGAAAGAGAGATAGTTTCCCAGACAAACAAAAGCTAAAGGAGTTCTTGACAACTAAAACAGACCTGCAAGAAATATTAAAGGTGACTCTTTGAGTGGGAAGGAAAGACCACAAGTGACAAAGAATAGAAAGGAATGGAGAAAATCTACAGAAACAACAAAACAAATAATAAAATGGCACTAAATACATATCTATTAATAATTACTCTGAATATAAATGGACTAAATGCTCCAATCAAAAGACATACGGTGTAAGAATGGATTAAAAAAAAAAAAAAGAGACTCATTTTAGACCTAAAGACACCTGCAGATTGAAAGCGGGGGGAATGGAGAAACACTTATCATGCAAATGTATGTCAAAAGAAAGCCAGAAAAGCCATACTTATATCAGACAAACTGGATTTTATTTTTTTAAGATTTTATTTATTTGTCAGAGAGGGAAAGAGAGCAAGAGCACAGAGAGGGGGAGCAGCAGGCTGAGGGAGAAGCAGGTTCCTCACTGAGCAAGGAGCCTAATACAGGACTCAGTCTCAGGACCCTGAGATCATGACCTGAGACGAAGGAAGATGCTTAACCCACTGAACCACCCAGGCATCTCTGGACAAACTAGATTTTAAACTGAATTGTACAAGAGATGAAGAAGGGTACTATATCATAAAAGGGGTCTATCCAACAAGAAGATCTAAGAATTGTAAATATTTATGCACCCAACATGGAAGCACCCAAATGTATAAAACAATTAATAACAAACATAAAGGAACTCATTAATAATAATACAGTAATAGTAGGGGACTTTAACACCCCACTTACAACAGTGGGCAGATTAACTAAGCAGAAAATCAACAAGGAAACAATGGCTTTGAATGACACAATGGACCAGAGGGACTTAATAGATACATTCAGAACGATTCATGCTAAAGCAGCAGAACACTCTCTTCAAGTGTGCATGGGACATTCTCCTGAATAGATCACATACTAGGTCACGAATCAGATCTCCACTGGTACAAAAAGATTGAGGTCATACCATGCATATTTTCAAACCACACTATGAAACTTGAAGTCAAACACCAGAAAAAAAAATTGGAACAACCACAAATGCATGGACGTTAAACAACATGCTAGTAAAAAATGAATGGGTCAACTAGGAAATCAAAGAAGACATAATTAAATACATGGAACTAGATGAAAATGAAAACACAACAGTCCAGAATGTTTGGGATGTAGCAAAAGCATTCATAAGAAACATATAGCAGTACAGACTTACCTCAAGAAGCAAGAAAAAAACTCAAATGGACGATGTAACCTTACACCTGGAGGAGGTAGTAAAAGAACACCAAACAGAGCCTAAAGCCAGCAGAAGAAGGGAAATAATAAGGATTAGAGAAGAAATAAATGATATAGAAACTAAACAAACAAGCAAACAAAAACAGTATAAAAGATCCATGAAACCAGCACATGGTTCATTGAAAGAATTAATAAAATTGATAAACCCTTGGCTGGGCTTCTCAAGAAGAAAAGATAAAGGAAGCAAATAAATAAAATCATAAATGAGAGAAAGAAATGCCACAGAAATACAAACAATTCTAAGAGAATATTAGAAAAAATTGTATGCCAACAAATTGGACAATCTGGAAGTAATAGGTAAATTCCTGGAAACATAAACTACCAAAACTGAAACAGGAAGAAATAGAAAACATGAACAGACCAATAACCAGCAAAGAAATTGATCAGTAATCAAAAGTCTCCCAACAAACAAAAGTCCAGTGCCAGATGGCTTTACAGGGAAATTCTACCAAACACTTGAAAAGCAGTTAATATCTATTCTTCTCAAACTATTCCAAAAAATAGAAATGGAAGGAAAATCTCCAAACTCATTCCACAAGGCCAGCATTACCTTGATTCCAAAACCAGACAAAGACCCCACTAAAAAAGAAAACCCTGATAAACATGGATGCAAAATTAACAACATACTAGCAAACCAAATCCAACATTACATTAAAAGAATCATTCACCCCGATCAAGTGGGATTTATTTCTGGGGTGCAGGGGTGGTTCAATATATGCAAATCAATCAATGTGATGCTTCACATTAATAAAAGGAAGGATAAGAACCACATGATCCTCTCAACGGTTCCAGAAAAAGCATTTGACAAAGTACAAGGTACATTCTTGGTAAAAACCCTCAACAAAGTAGGGATAGAGGAAACATGCCTCAACATCACAAAGGCCATATGTGAAAGACCCACAACTAATATCATCTTCAATGGGGAAAAACTGAGCACTTTTCCTCTATGTTCAGGAACAAGTCAGGGATGTCCACTTTCACCATTGTTAATTAACATAGTACGGGAAGTTGTAGCCACAGCAATCAGACAACTAAAAGAAATAAAAGGTATCCAAATTGACAAGAAAGAAGTCAAACTTTCACTCTTTGCAGATGGCATGATACTCTATACAGAAAACAAGGAACACTCCACCAAAAACCTACTAGAACTGATACACAAAATTTGGTAAAGTTGCAGGATCCAAAGTAAATGTACAGAAATCTATTGCATTTCTATATGCCAATAATGAAGCAGCAGAAAGAGAAATCAAGAAATCAATCCCATTTACAATTGTACCAAAACCCATAAGATACTTAGGAATAAACCTAACCAAAGAGTTAAAAGGCCTTTATTCTGAAAACTATAAAACACTGATGAAAAAATTGAAGATGACACAAAGAAATGGAAAAACATTCCATGCTCGTGAATTGGAAGAACAAATATTGTTGAAATGTCTATAGTACTCAAAGCAATCTACATATTTCATGCAATCCCTATCAAAATACCACCAGAATTTTTCACAGAACTAGAAAAAAAATCCTAAAAAATCTATGGAACCACAAAAGACCCCAAATATGCTAAGCAAATTTGAAAAAGAAAAGCAAAGCTATAGGTATCACCATTCCATACTTCAAGTTATATTACCAAGCTGTATTGATCAAGACAGTATGTTATTGGCACAAAAACAGACACATAGATCAATGGAACAGAATAGAAAACCCAGAAAAGAACCCACAGCTATATGGTCAACTAATCTTCTACAAAGCAGGAAAGAATATC
Source organism: Phoca vitulina (assembly GCF_004348235.1). Classification (NCBI taxonomy): domain Eukaryota; kingdom Metazoa; phylum Chordata; class Mammalia; order Carnivora; family Phocidae; genus Phoca; species Phoca vitulina. Next base: position 2,612,944 of record NW_022589760.1, read on the forward strand.
CAGTGGAAAAAAAGACAGTTTCTTCAACAAATGGTGTTGGGAAAACTGGACAGCCACATGAAAAAGAATGAAACTGGACCACTTCCTTACACGATGCACAAAAATGAATTAAAAATGGATGAAATATCTAAATGTGAGCCTGGAAAACATCAAAATCCTAGAAGAGAACACAGGCAGTAATCTCTTTGACATAGGGTGTAGTAACCTCTTACTAGATGGGTCTCCTGAGGTAAGGGAAACAAAAGCAAAAATAAACTATTGGGATTTATTCAAAATAAAAATCTTCTGTACAGTGAAAAAAAAATCAACAAAACTAAAAGGCAACCTACAGAATCAGAGAAGACTTTTGCAAATGACATATTTGATAAAGGGCTAGTATCCAAAATATAAAGAACTTATCAAACAAACACCCAAAAACAAATAATCTAGTTAAAATATGGGTGGAAGGCATGAATAGACATTTTTCCAAAGAATGCATACAGATGGCTAAGAGACACTTGAAAAGAAGCTCAACATCACTGATCATCAGGGAAATACAAATCAAAACTACAATCACAGGTCACCTCACACCAGTCAGAATGGCTAAAATTAACAACCCAGGAATCAACAGGTGTTAGTGAGGATACAGAGAAAGGGAACCCTCTTGCACAGTTGGTGGGGATGCAAACTGGTACAACCACTCTGGAAAACACTATGGAGCTTCCTCAAAAAGTAAAAAATAGAACTACCCTTAGATCCAGCAATTGCACTACTAGGAATTTACCCATAAAGTACAAAAATGCTAATTCAAAGGGATACATGCACCCCTGTGTTTGTAGCAGCATTATCAACAATAGCCAAATTAAGTAAAAAGCCCACATGTCCACCGACTGATGAATGGATAAAGAAGAGGTGGCATAAATATATATAATGGAATATTACTCAACCATAAAAAATAATGAAATTTTGCTATTTGCAATGATGTGGATGGAGCTAGAGAATATTATGCTAAGCGAAATAATTCAGTCAAAGACACATACCATACGATTTCATTCATTTGTGGAATTTAAGAAGTAAAACAGATGAACATATGGGGGTAAAAAAGAGGCAAACCAGAAAAAAAACTTTTAACTGTAGAGAACAAACTGAGGATTACTGGAGAGGAGGTGGGTGTTAAATGGGTGTTAAATGGGTGATGGGTTAAGGAGGGCACTTGTAGTGATGAGCACTGGTTGTTGTATGTAATGAATCACTAAATTGTACACTTGAAACTAATATTACACTGTATGTTAACTAACAGGAATTTAAATAAAACCTTGAAAAAATCCATACATGTTTCAAGTATTAGGAACTGAATAGACGTCTCACATGATGGTTTATGTTCATTTGGCTAGGAGTTGGATTTGTTTAATTTTGGCTGTAGCTAGATGTACCAATGACTTCAAATTCCTCTAACGTCATTTTCATCTCCTCTCTTGACTTTGGACTACTCCTCAGAGAACGTCTAAATTTTATAGCTATTTCTGCTCTGTGATTATACTGGAGCTCTGTTGTGTGAAGGTAAGATGTGGAAGAGGGGAAACATTCAATTACATTATGATTAAATCTCAGTCTTTCAATAGACATGTGTCCTTATGGGTTGACTTTCAAATGCATTTCTTGGCTTTTCCCCTCTTAGGTGAGGAGCATACTTTGCATGTATGTCAAAATGGTCGCTCTTCTCTCTGAGTGAGGAAGCAAGAAGATGATCTAAACTATCAGATATTCTCCTGATGTCAAAGGACTATGTAAGAGTGTGATTTTTTTAGACTCAGGAAACTAGAATCAGGACAGGTGGAGTCTATTTTTCCCGACTCATTGATTAGTTATTAATAATAACTATTAATAATTTATAGATAAAAATTTGCATATAATTATATAATATATGTATCTAATTTATATAATTAATATATTAGTAATTATTAATTTCCTGTAAATGTTACATGTTTACATTATTTCTGATTTAGTCTCATCTCCACAGCTTCTCAAGACTTCATGTTTAATGGAGTCCAAGAAAGCTTCAACTACTACTCTTTAATACTTTTCCTGTTGTAGAAAATAAGTCATCACTGGTTTTGTATTTCAGGCTATCCAACTTATTTACCAGGTTTTACTGAGATCTTTAGCCACAGGCATTCTGTCTCCTTGTAGTATTTCAATTCTACTTGACCACCAATGATTTTGGCAGTCTTTCTCCAGATTTGCCATTTGGAATTTGAGATATCTCTTATTTTGTTGCAAATTAAGTTTGTTTTTCTGTTTTTCACTCTTCTCCTTGTTTGCACTGATTTATAAAGAGAAAGGGAAAAAAATACCAGGTTAACTTCACCATTTTTAGCTATGTCTTTACGTACACTTTTCATTGGTCTTGAGAACATAATGGGAATTTGGTTTAGAAGTATAGAATTGAAGAGGCTGTAGTGTTGAGACTCAATAATTATTATTTTTTGTATTTGTTTGTTTTTCTATTTAAGTTTCCCTTAGAGTATTGCAAATGCTCTGAGCACATGCAGGGAGAAAATGTTTCCGCTACATCAATAAGTTTCTTTACATTGATAGCCTCACTTAAACAGTGAAGTTATGTACAGTAATTTAGTAAATCGAAATGTTCATACATTTCTGGCCTTATGTATACTTCTGACAACTAGAACACCAAATTAATAATAGTAAGTAATTAAGGATGTAGCACAAAGCCCAAATGTAAGCAGTTATGGGAAGCAGTGTATTTGTAGGTTAGTTTCAAATACAGCCTCATATTGATGCTCATGAGAGTAGACAGTATAAAATAATCAAAGGAACATATCCAAGATGCTTAGGACTTATTTTCATAAGTATTTTTTTTTTTTTAAGATTTTATTTATTTATTTGACAGAGAGAGACATAGCGAGAGAGGGAACACAAGCAGGGGGAGTGAGAGAGGGAGAAGCAGGCTCCCCGCAGAGCAGGGAGCCCGATGTGGGACTCGATCCCAGGACCCTGGGATCATGACCTGAGCCGAAGGCAGTCGCTTAACCAACTGAGCCACCCAGGCGCCCTTTTCATAAGTATTTTTGTTTTAAAGTGGTATTTACTTTTCTGTATCCTTTCAATTCATCATAAATTTCTATGATTCATAAATATATATTACAAGTATTTTGGGGAAAAAATGTAACTGGGCTTTCTTTTTTCCATTTGTGAAAAAAAAGATACTGATGTAATACGTTTAACTTTAAAGGAGAAATTCTTGCATTTAAAGGTAACTTCTCATAAGAGAATTTTGAGAAGTATGTTTGACAGATTAAAGTCCATTCAAAAATAGCAAATGTCACAGTATCCTTCTTGAGTACCAGACTTTTTCCTTAATCAAATACAATCGTCAAATAGTAGATTTTTCCTATAAAGAATTTCAAGATGAAATTTTTTTTAAAGATTTTATTTATTTATTTGACAGAGAGAGACACAACGAGAGAGGGAACACAAGCAGGGGGAGTGGGAGAGGGAAGTTATGTACATAACTTTCTGCTGAGCAGAGAGCCGGATGCGGGGTTCGATTCCAGGACTCTGGGATCATGACCTGAGCCGAAGGCAGATGCTTAACGACTGAGCCACCCAGACGCCCCTCAAGATGAAATAATTTAAGTACAATATTATTTTCTCCTAGGAGCAATTTCATAATAAGAGATTACATTACTGGTAAAGGGTACAATGACCATACTTTTTTTATAAATGTATTAAATCAATTATCAGTGATGCTTGTATAATGTAGGGTTTGAGTTTTTTAAATGATTTACATATCCATTCAGTAGTTAATTACAATAATAAATTACATTTATTTGTTTGTTCTTGTACTTTATATAATTGGAAAATACAGTAGGTACTTTTTTGTGTCTAAATTCTTTCACGCAGCATTACATTTGTAAGACTTACCCATGCCACTTGGTGTTGTTGCATTTTTTTATTTATGATTGCTATGTAATATTTTATTCTGTGAATATACCAATATTTATTCATTCTACTATATATAAACAACTTCAAGTTTGAGGGTTTTACAAATAGTGCTGCCATAGATGTTCTAATTCATATTCTTTGGTGAGCAAAATGTAGGCATTTCTGTTAATTACATGCCAAAGTGCCAAAGTAGAATTGCTGGTTTAGAGTAGACATATGTTCAGCTTTAGTAGGTACTACCAGTTTTCCAAAGCAGTTGCACCAATTTAGACTTCCACCAACAGAGTAAGAGAGTTATAGTTGTTTTATATTATCCTTGCCAACATATATTTTTTATCTTTTTTATTTTAGTTATATTGGTGGATTTGTAGTTTTTGTGGTTTTAATTTGCATTTTTCTTGATAACTGATAAGCTTTGCACATTTTCATGCATTTCTTAATCACTTAGATACCCACTTTTGTGAATTTCCTGTTCAAATCTTCTTTCAATGTTTCTATTTAGTTGTCATAAATCACATTTTAGTAAATATGTAGATCTATTTCTGCACTTTCTCTTCTCTCTTATTGGCCAGTGTTCTTTGTTTGCAGTAATCAATAATTATTGAATATATGAGTGTATGCAAGGTTTATTTGCACATGTGTAAGAATAAAACCTCAAGGAAACAATAGGGCATTGTGAAAAATTTGGTTTATTTTATAACCAAAAGTAATAGGAAGCATCTCATTATTTATATCCTCCAGAAAATATCCTACATTTGTGTGATAAAATTTGTTTAAGTAATACCGTGTATACATTCAAGAAATTTTGACAAACATGAACCAAGGTCCATAAAATTGTGCATTGACATCTTCTCTCTATTTTTTGCTCATAAATTATTAGTAGCTTATCAGATTTCTGTTGTACTTTTCTCTCAACTTGAGAAGCTCCAAAAACTCCATCACTTTAAGGGCTTATGAGGTATAAAATAACAGCATTATTCTTTGATATTCACATTGTGTATATGCATCAGTTGTGTATTGATATGTAAAAGAAATCAAGCATAAATAATTAATCCCATGAAGATTTTTTAAACAATTGCTTATTGACATTCAGTCAACAGCGCTCTATTTTTTTTTTTTTTTTTTTTAGGTGAATCAATGTGGGCAGTGTGCACTTGATTCATTTATTCCTTCTACAAATATTTATTGAACACCTACTTTGTCCCTGTCCCTGGCAATTCAACATTAAGTGAGATAGACAAGGTTCTTGTCTTTTCATTGTGTATATTCTAGTGTTGAGGGAAGACAGATAATAAACAAATATACAAACCAACACGCTAACAAATAATGAGAAGAGTAGCAGAGAATATCTACTATGCATAGAAGTTTAAAAGAATAATAAGGTGTCTTATTTGCTCTTTAGTAAATATTGGTTAGGAAAGGCTTCTTTGATGTGATATTTAAGCTGAGATATGAAGAGTGAGAAGGATCCAGCTATAGTAGTTTTGGAGAAAAGGGGAGGGTGTTGGTGGATTCCAGGCAGAAGTAAACAACTAATGCCAAGTCCTTCATTTGTTCATGTAATAAAATAAGTCCAGTGTGGCTGGACCATAGTAAGTGAGTGTAAGAGTGATATGAGATGAACTCATGGACATGACCAGAGAAAAGATTATATAAGACTTTGCAAGCTAAAAGGACTTTAGGTTTTAAGTTTGGTAACAAGTCTTTAGAAAAAAAAATGATCTGGAAAATGACGTGAATACAGAATAGAGATGGGCATTCCTGATGGACTGACATAAGACAGTTTTTGGAGAAAAGGGAAAATGCTGTGTCCCACTTGAACTTGGAAAAGAGGTTTAAAACTCAATGCTGTTGACAGAATTTGAGATAGACAAATGTGACAGAGTTAGAAAAAGTTCTTCCCACACAAGTAATCCTGCCTACAACCTAACTGCTTAAATCTCCACAGTGCTGGAGGAGTAAAGTTTCTAAAATACTAATCTGAACATAGCATTTCTGTGCTTTGGTCCCTTACTGGATTTAATAATTTTCAAGGCCCATCATGATCTTTCTGGAACATGCATTTCTAGCTTTCTTTCTCAATCCACTACTTTCTTTTCACTCCACATATACTGGCCTACTTAAAATTTCCTGTGTTACCTTGAACTCTGGTGCTCCTTAGCATATTCTTTCCCGGGCCTGAATTTTTCTAGTACTCCTGCTTTTAACCTAGCACAGATGAAAGCCTTTTCTGACCACCCCTGTTTCTAAGGATGGCATCCACTATATTTAATAAGCAGTATGGCACAGGCACCAAACCAATCAAAATAGATGCTGGCTGTAGAGATAATATTTTTAAAGCCATTGAAATAGGGCCTGACAGGGGCACGTGGGTGGCTCAGTGGTTTAAGTATCTAACTTTTGATTTCAGCTCCAATCATGATCTCAGTGTTGTGGGATTGAGTCCCACATTGGGCTCTATGCTCAGTGCAGTCTTCTTGTGATTCTCTCTCCCTCTTTCTCTTCCCCTCTCCCCATTCTCTCTCTCTCTCTCTCAAATAAATAAAGTTTTCTAAAAAATAGGGCCTGATACCTGATAAACACCATATAACTACTTGCTGTTATTATTATATGAAGAAAAAAGTCAAAATATTTTATTGTTATAGGCTTGTGGGCAATTTTCTCTTGGATTTTTCTGTTATTTTAATATAACATTCATTTTGCAGTATGAATGAATAGCTGAATCACATAAATATGTCAAGACATTCATAAAGAGTATGGATGGGATGAAAAGAAGAGGTATTTAACCAGAATGAAGGTCAACATCAGTGGCTACAGAGAGAGGGAGTGTTGTTAGATTATGGGGTTTGAATTGTCTAATGATAAGTTTGGATTTGATTCAGTAACGACAGAATACCATTGTAAGAACGTGGTCACAGAGGATTACAAGTTGTAACTGATGCTTGAAAAGATAAATTTGACAATGAAATAGAGAGTGGATTCAAGGGCAAAGACACTGGAGACTAAGAATTTAGTTTGGAGATTATTGTAATCTTGCAAACAAGACAAGAAATACTGGAAACCAGAATTGAGACAAAGGACTAAATCTGATTGCTATTAGAAACCATGCTTCCTTTAGTAGAGAATGAGAACAGAAGAAAGTTGAAAGACAAGGACACAGTCAAATAGGATAGCAATATTTATGTGCCTATCTATACTAGTTAACCTCTCAGAAGCCTTATTTCCCTTGCCCAGAGCCAAATAACTGTATTAAGAATGAAGGAAATATTAAGAGGAAATAGCTGACATAATCATCTAAACAAACCTAAAGGTCATCACTGTGAAAAGGATTATAGTTTTCTAAATACATATCTATATATGTCTTTGATCACACACATACAAAGTAGAAATATCTGCAAGTTACATGGTATGTTTTATGATGAGTTCTGCCAGTGAAAAGGTGAAACTGAGGGTTTGATAAAAACTAGAAATATATCATTTCTGGGTAAGTAGTGTAGGCTCCTGAAAATTGTTAGAACTAATCTTTAAGAACGTTATATGTTATTTGTAAACCCTAAGTGAATTGGGTTAATAAGTCCAATCAGGTTTTCAGTTTTATAAGTTGATAATTTCTCTGGAAGCCAGGTGTTGGAAATTTTCATTGCCAAGTGAAACTTTCTAAGTTGTGTACATAGATTAGCTAGATAACACAGTAGAGAAGAAATACCCTTAAGTATATCTGGATGATTCAAACAAAGTCTAATCAGCTGCCAGAAAGCAGAAGCCTATATAAAAGTGCTGGAATGTTCAGCTAATGTCACCAAATGAAAACATTAAATAGTCTTTTTGGACAGGGTTCATAAAGGAGTGAAAAAACTTAGTGAACCAACTCTTCACAATTTGTTAAGGTTAAAATACTGACAAATGGTGGACTTACTTGCAAAAATAATGGAATCTCAACTGTCGACATTCCTTAGATTTGAAGTTGTTGAAATTTAATCTCAACTGACACCAAAAAAAGGCAACTTCAGGAGCATTTGGCTTTTCCATGAGTTTATCAAATACTGGATGTGTTATTTTTTATTTTTTGTCTATTTCTTTTTGTTTCCTTGTAAACATTGATTTTCTTTCTAGTAAACTTTCCTAGTAAACACTCTTGGCCAGTTGTGGTGATATGATGCCAACACGTAAGTGTTGTTTTGCAATATATTTGGGAAACAACTTGGGAATGTAGCAATATAATCATCAACCATTATAACTTGATGAATATTCTATTTCTAAGCAGTCTGTGTTTCCTGCAAGGCCCTCTGTGTTTAACAATGAACATTGGCAGTAACCATGAAACAGTGCTCTTTGATATACTTAAACATTCTGAATGAAGCTTTTTTTCTTTATTTTTAAGGCCTGGAAAGACATTTACATATGGCAGAATTAAAAGTCTGAAATGAGTGTCTAGATTTAGCGTTGGTAGTTCAGTTTTATCCCCATTGTAGGCACTTCTATGCTTCTGGGAAGAATTCCAGAACCACCAATTATGTCAAAATATGTTTTACTAAGATATAGTAAGGCATATAGTGCAGAATTCCATGTTGTGTATTAAATCCTTGCCCTCCTTCCTTCTGAGTGCTTCTTAAAATAAATTAACTTAAACTTCTAGAAAATGGAAAGAGGAAAATGATCTCCCAAGTTTGGGGTGGTGAAATAACCTCCTTGCTTATGATGACAAGTCATCAGGACAGTGAAGTATTATCTCACTGGTGTTTGTCTACTGGTCAAACTAGAAAGCAAAAGAAATTCTTCTTATACAGGGGAAAACCAACCAAAAAACCAAAACCCCCAAATCAACACATAAACTCATTATATTAGAAATATTTGGCATGAAGCAACAAATGATACTGAACACATGTACATGTACACTGAAGTAAGCCTTTGGAAAAGAAATGGAAGGAGACACGGGCACTGAATATTTATATGAAAAAGAAAAGCATCTGAAACTTAAATAAAAAGTCAAATGTCATTTTGAGTAGAATTGCTTAAGTCCATTAATACTTTAAAGAAATTTCTTGAGCTGATAGTAAAACCTATGTAAAGTAGAATGAGAAGTCATTTATAATAACTAGGTACCTGAGGACTATCTTTTTATGCACCTGAATTTGTTCTGACAGAAGAAAGAGAGGGAGAAGTTCAAGCTAAAATCAAATAATAAAAAGAACAATGGCCATTGATGTATCTTTCCAATTAGAGAACAGTAATACAAATGTATCACATTTCAATATCAAGAACTCCAGGGAACCAATAACCTATAGAAGCTGAAAACTTATATTCTACTATGGGAAGAAATATTCTAGATTTTTTTCCCTTTGGAATTTGTATTCTATTTTTAAATGTTGTAAAATAAGTTAAGTAGAAATAAATTAATAGAAAACAATTATCTTGGTTTCAGTTTTTGATTTAGGAAAATAATTTCCCACTCATGGGAAGAAAGCAAAATGCATAACAAAATATAAAATTCAGGTTTTCTTTTTCTCAGAAAGTCCCATTTTCCTTTTGATTTTACTTGCCTAATAATATTTAAAAGTGAGGACCAAGAAAATAAAAAAAGTGATAATAAACTATAATTTAATGGTTTACTCAGTACCACATTTATTATTCTATAATTCTTCAATATTATTAAGATAATCTGTTTGTTGAATTTAGGTAGGAGTGTGTAAAACAAATTCAGGGGGATAAAAAAATAAAATTTATGCACACTAGTAATTTTTAAAATTAATTAGAGTTGTTCTAAAAATACTGCTGACTTTACCTCTTGTTGCCTACAATTAGAAAAAAAAAGTTTTATATCACATCACTGAGATAATTCTGTATTTATTAACTGACACACATAGCATATCCAAAAGGAGCCCTGAAAATGTGATATTCCTTCCCTCTCCAAAGTATTTCATTTATAAACATTGTTTAGTGTGTATGGTAGGTGGAATATGACCAAGAAAAATATAGGGTTTTGGTCAAGTGTTTCTATGATACTGACTCGAGCATCTGACTATCGACACATTTCAATGTTCTTTACAAACATTGTATCAGAGAAGAACAGGAACAAGTTCCATGCCCAGGTTCTGCGGATAATGTGACCAACTATACCAGTTTGCCTGTGACTGAAGGTCTTCCCTGGGATGTGGGGTTTTCGGTGCTAAACCCAGGACTTATCTTGGAAAACTGAGATGTTTAGTGTGGTAGACTAAATTCTGAGATAAATCTTAAGACTTGATATATATATCCTCTATGATTTCCATACCCCTTGAGCATAAGCAGGAACTGTGAATGCGATAACACTATCATGATTAGGTTACTAACCAGTTGACTTATAGCTAATCACAAGGGAGATTATCCTGGGTAGGTGTGGTGTGATCCTGTGGGCTTTTCAAAAAGGGACTAAGCCATTCCTGAGAAGAGATATCCTACTGCAGACCTTGAAGAAGCCAGCCACCATGAGTTCTATAGCCATAGCAACAAGGAACCTGAACTCTGCCAACAATCAATGAGCTTGGAGTAGGAACTTGAGCCCCAAATGAGATCACAGCCCCAGCCAACACCTTGATTTCACTCTGGTGAGATGCTAAGCAGATGACCCAACTAACCTGTTTCTGGACACCTGGCCCATGGAAATGTATTTTTTCAAAACCACTAACTTTGTGGCAATTTGTTACATGGCAATAAAAAACTAATAGTATTTGTTTTTCCACTCCAGAATGGAACAAAATTTATGGACTTGTCACCATTTCTTATACTTAAAAAAGGTCATTTTTCTTGACTTATAGCATTTTTGTTCTAGGAATCATATGCTTGAAGTGTAACAGAGCCAATTACCATGCATAAACAACCAGGAAGAGTACATAGAATGAGCAGAAGGTGCCAGGAAGGAAGTGAATAAGAGTGGCTTTTCAGCAGGAATGAATGGCCTCCCATGTGGAAAAGGAGCCTTGACTAGAATATACAGCAGGGAGGGGTAGCAAAATGAAACACATTTTTTTATTAAACAATGTAAAGAGCAGTGATTTTCAAACTCTGGTTGGCAACCAACCAATGAATTGTAAAATTAATTGAGTAGGTTGAAACTAGCAATGCAAGATGTAATAGACTGGACTAGACTACAAAATAAACAAATCTTTTTTGGTATGTTCTTTTTTAAAATAATAAATTGGTGTCATGGGGATACATAAATGCCTTCTCAGAAAATGATGATACACACACTTAGGATATAGAAACTTACCTGAAGTAGGGACCACATAGGGCAGACAAGATGCAGCATATATTAGCTTAGTTTTCTCATGGCTCCAGTTCCCTAAGATTACATTGACCACACATGATGTGGCTCTGGTAGGTCTGAGAAAATGGCTGCATCTGAGAAAATAGTGAAACATTTTTCATATACCAAATTTTTATCTTTGGGACCTACCTCACTTTTCTGAAAGAATTTTTCCTGGCGATCGTGTATTTTGCTTTAAAGAGACTGTTTATAAACCCATGTTCTTTTAGTTCTTGAACAAAATAATGGAAAACAGCCACATCCTTATCTGGGGAAATAGTGTCTCCTGCTTTCAGGTACTCCATGAAGCATTTCCTGAGAACTTCCTAGGTGCCAAATAGTGGGCTAGCCACTTTATAGATTTTAACTCAGTTAATTCTCACAACAAGCAAGTTAGGTAAGCATTGTTATTTTCATTTTGTAGATGAAGAAATAAGGCTAAGAGTGGTTAAGTAATTTGTACAAAGTCACGGTAAGTTGTAGAGCTGGGATATTCTGTTAGTCAGGGTTCTGTGGAGAAACAAAACCAATAGAATGTGCATATTTTGGGGGAAAGATTTATTATAAGGAATTGGCTCAGGCAATTGCAATGGCTTGCTAGTCCGAATCTGCAGTGTGGACTGGCAGTACTGAGACCCTGGAGAGCTCATGGTGCAGATAAAGTCCAAAAACAAGCTTCTGGAGAATTCTTTCTTTCTCTGGGGGGTTTTGTTGTTGTTGTTGTTGTTCTATTCAGGCTTTCAACTGATTGGATGAGGTCCATAAACATTATGAAAGGCAATTTACTTACTCAAAGCCCACTGATTTAAATATTAATCTCATCCAAAAACACCCTTCAAGTTCACACATAAAATTAACCATCATGAATATCAAACCAGGAAGTCCAACTACACAGAGTTCTGAATATTTTTGAACATTTAACATAAAAATGTGTATTATTGAGTATTTCCAAAGTTATTTAAACCTCAAAAATCTTATGAAGTGAGTACTATTATTATCCTTATTTTACAAAGAGAATGAGTCTCGGGGAGGTAAGAATTTTGCATGCAGGCACACAGCAAGTAAATGTTAGAGCTAAAATTTGAGTACAAATATTACCCATCTTTGCTTTTACAAAAGACCTACATTAGTATGCTAACGGCTTTTTTCTGTAAAAGTGAAAATCCTCTCAGATTTACTTTGGTTAGCAAAAACAGGTATTAATGCAGGTCTTTCTTAAAAATGAAGTGGCTTAATGCAAACTTTTGGAAACCAGGGACTACTCTTCGCTTTATGTGATATAAAAAGGTTTATGAAACCTTTTGGCTTATGAAAGGTTTCACAGGAATGCTCTAATTTTGAATAGTGGGAGAAACCTGTATAGGTTTTCTAGATAAAAATCCTGCTCTTTCGCTGTGAATTGTGCAAGACTGTTGAATCTCAGATCTGTACCTCTGAAACAAATAATGCAATATATGTTAAGAAAAAAAAAGAAGAAGAAGAAGATAGCAGGAGGGGAAGAATGAAGGGGGGGAAATCGGAGGGGTAGACGAACCATGAGAGATGATGGACTCTGAAAAACAAACTGAGGGTTCTAGAGGGGAGGGGGGTGGGAGGATGGGTTAGCCTGGTGATGGGTATTGAGGAGGGCACTTTCTGCATGGAGCACTGGGTGTTATGCACAAACAATGAATCATGGAACACTACATCTAAAACTAATGATGTAATGTATGGGGATTAACAAAACAATAAAAAAAATAAAAGTAAAAAAAAAAATCCTGCTCTTTCTCTTCTACCATACCATATCCAGGGTAATTTGAAGTGGTTGGGATTTTTTTTTAATAAGGAGTAGTAGAAAAATGCATTATATAAATAATCTGTAGCTGATTTTACTAAAATTTAATGACCATATTTATCTATACATATGATTGTGTTTATACCATATATAAAATTAATATATATTTATACCATAAACTGTTTTCCTTTGAGAAATGTTCTTTGTTATACTCTGGAGATCATAATTAAAATTAATGTGTGAGCATGCATGTGCTAATTAGTCTTCTAAGAGTTACACATGTGCTATGATTGTCCCCATTTTATTTTATTTTATTTTATTTTTTAAAATTTAAATTCAATTAATTAATATATAGTATATTATTAGTTTCAGAGGTAGAGTTCAGTGATTAATCAGTCTTATATAATACCCAGTGCTCATTACATCATGTACCCTCCTTAATGTCCAAAAAATATGGAACATTTCACGAATTTGTGTGTCATCTTTGTGCAGGGGCCATGCTAACCTTCTTTGTATCATTCTAATTTTAGGATATGTTCTGCTGAAGTGAGCACTGTCCCCATTTTACAGATGAGGAAAATGAGACAGTGATGTGTGTGGCAGAGCCAGGACTCAAATCCAGGCAGTCTTATTTTGGACCCTAGGCTTTTTACCTGTATAATGTACTACCTGTGCTAATAACATGCAATTTTGGAGAATTACTACTAGTAGTAAGCATAAAAAGTCAGGACATGGCATTTTAATCACATCTGTGAAAGGTACAGAACCATAAAGGAGGGGAAAATAAAAGCAGTTAGGGAAGTTTCAAAAAAAAAGAACAGAAGGAAGGAAGAAAGAAAGAACAAAAGAAAGAAAGAAGAAAGAAAGAAAAAAAAGAAAGAAAGAGAAAGAAAGAAAGAAAGAAAGAAAAGAAAGAAAGAAAGAAAGAAAGAAAAAGAAAGAAAGAAAGAAAGAAAGAAAGAAAGAAAGAAAGAAAGAAAGAAAGGAAGGAAGAAAGGAAGAAAGAAAGAAAGAAAAAGAGTGAATTTGTGTGGATCTAATTTTAGGTAAAAATTCCATATTTCTAATTGATGGTGAAAGAGTGGATGGAAGTCCCAGTTCTGGAGACATTTAAAATCTCATAGTACATTAGCAAATATGGCTTGTCAGGGAGTTGGAATTCTTGTCCCCTCAAAGGTTCTTCTAGCTGGACTAAGAATCAGATTAACATGAGACAGAGTAACAGAAAAAAAAAAAAAATCATGTGTAATAGGTGTACATACAGGGAATCCACATAGACATGGAAATTCCAAAGACAGACAAAATGAGGTATAGATGCCATTCTGAACTAAGAAGAAGGGGGTAAGGGTCTGGGATTTCAGAGGAAAGGAATACATTTCACAGGGTGATAAAAAGAGCAGTTGTTCACTAATTAGATGTTTGTCCTATCATACAGATGGGTCATTGAGATAAAATTTATCTCAGCTAATAACCCTTATTCTGGGAAAGACCCCCAATTTAGATTGTTCTATGTAGTTAAGGGGGGGGGCGTTTCTCTTAAGCCTGCAGAGTCTCAAGTGCTTTCAGCTCAAAATAGTCCACATGCCAAAGTGACACATTATGGCAGGAGGACCTGTCCTGAACCCCTTCAGTTCCCCCATCTGAAACGTCCTTGGGGTTTTCACATATTAAAAGTTGAGCTGGTAGGTGGTTTCATCTCCTTGATCTAGTCTCTTAGTTCTGACAATAGGTCAGTTTAGTTAAATTCATTTCAGGAGGTAATGATGCAGGTTTATTCTCAAAGTTAGGCCTATGGTTCAAGTAATCAGGTGTTAAATAAGACGCATTTCTATGGAAACAAAAGAAAAACAATGGTTAATGTTTGGATCAAATGTTAAGCCTGTTTCTGAGTTCTGAGGGTAGCCAGTTGATAAGACTTGTAGATGTCAGACTTGAAACATCTTCAGATAGAGTGAGGACAGCTAGTGGCAACTTGACTGATCTTCCTTGCTTATAGTTCAAATGTCTCTGGTGATCTTTTGAGTGGCCCATAGAGCAACAGCACAAAGATTGTCTATGCATGAGCTATTATGGTTATTTCTTTACCCTAAGTCATTTATATTTAGTTTGCAGAGCTCCAAGAAAAAGAGATATTTTAGTTCTCAAATGATTTCAAGTCAGTGGCCTAATATGTGATCGATTCTGGAGAATTTTCCTTGTACACTTGCACGTGTATTCTGTTCTAGGATGGGGTGTTCTGAATATATCTGTTAAATCCATCAGTTCCAGTGCGTCATTCAAAGCCACTCTTTTCTTGTTGAGTTTCTGTTTAGACTATCTGTCCCTTGATGTAAGTGGTGTGTTAGAGTCCCCTTACTGTATTGAATTACTATTGATTTCTTATTTTATGTTTGTTATTGACTACTAAGTATTTGGGTGCACCCATGTTGGGTGTATAAATATTTACAATTGTTATATCTTCTTGTTAGTTTGTTCTTCTTATTATTATATAGTCTCTGTCTTTGTCTCTTGTTACTATCTTTGTTTTGAAGTCTATTTTATCTGAAATAAGTATTGCTACCATGGATTTTTTTTTTTCACAACCATTTGCATGATAGATGCAATCTATCTGCTTTGCTTTCAATCTGCAGGTGTCTTTGGGTTGGAACTGAGTTTCTTGTAGGCAGCATACAGATAGGTCTTGTATTTTTATACATTCTGTCACCCTATGTCTTTTATTTGGACCATTTAGTGCATTTATATTCATAATAATTATTGATAGGCATGTATTTATCGTCATTTTGTTTCCAATTTTCTGGGTGTTTTTGTAGTTTTCTTTGTTCCTTTCTTCTCTTGCTCTCTTCTTTCATGATTAGTTGACTTTTTCTTTAGTGATATATTTGGATTCCTTTCTTTTTAATTTTCGTATATCTATTACTGATTTTTGATTTATGGTTACCATTTGGTTTGTATATAACATCTGCATATAGCAATATATATTAAGTTGATGGTAACTTAAGTTTGAACCTATTCATTTCTCCACATTGAGGTATATGGTATCATACTTCCTTTTAATTTGTGAATCTCTTGACTGATATTTGTAGATATATTTATTTTTGATGCTTTTGTGCTTCCTACTTTCCTTACTCTTGCTTATGGTCTTCCCTTTCCACTCAAAGCTTCCCCTTCAACATTTCTTGTAGGGCTGGTTTAGTGGTCATGAATTCCTTTAACTTTTGTTAATCTGAGAAGCTATTTATCTCTCTTTCTATTCTGAATGATAGCCCTTTAAAAATATTTTATTTATTTATTTAAGAGAGAGAGAAGAAGCAGGGGGATAAGCAGAGGGAGAGGAAGAAGCAGACTCCCCATTGAACAGGGAGCCCAACATGGGGCTCGATCCCAAGACTCCAGGATCATGACCTGAGCCAAAGGCAGGCACTTAACTGACTGAGCCACCCAGGCACCCCATCTGAATGATAGCCTTGCTGGATAGACTATTCTTGCCTGCAGATTTTTTCCCTTTCATCACTTTGAATATATCATGCCCCTTTCTTCTGGCCTGTAAAGTTTCTGCTGAAAAATCTGCTGATGGTGGGAATATAAATTGATGTGACCACTATGGAAAACAGTATAGAGGTCCCTCAAAAATTAAAAATAGAGTTACCATAAGATCAAGCAATCTTACTTCTGGGTATATATTCAAAGGGAATGAAATCAGGATCTCAAAGAGATACTGCACACCCATGTTCACTGCAGCATTATTCCTAATAGCCAAAATATGGAATCCAACTAAGTGTCCATCAATAGATGCATAGATAAAGAATATATGGTATATGCATATAAAAGAATATTATTCAGCTTTAGAAAAAAAGGAAATCCTGAAATTTGTGGCAACATGGATGAACCTGGAGGACATTCTGCTAAGTGAAATAAGGCAGTCACAGAAGGACAAATATTTTATGATCCCACTTATATGAGAAATCTAAAATAGACTCATAGAAGCAGAGAGTGGAATGGTGGTCACCAAGGGCTGGGTGAGGGGCGAACAGGGAGGTATTATTCAAAGGGTATGAAGTTTCAGTTATGCAAGATGAGTAAGTCCTAGAGAGCTGCTGTATAGCATAGAGCTTATAGTTAACAATACCAAATTATATACTTAAATATTTGCTGAGAGTGTATCTTACTTTTTTTTTTTTTTAAGATTTTATTTATTTATTTGACAGAGAGAGACACAGCAAGAGAGAGAACACAAGCAGGGGCAGTGGGAGAGGGAGAAGCAGGCTCCCCGCCGAGCAGGAGCCCGATGTGGGACCTGATCCCAGGACCCTGAGATCATGACCTGAGCCAAAGGCAGATGCTTAATGACTGAGCCACCCAGGCATTCCATTACTTTGTATTCTTATCACTAATAATGATACTTATAAAGGGGGCAGGAGGAATCTTTTGGTGGTGATGGAAATGTTCAAGGCAGAGATTGTGATAATGGTTTCATTGATGTGTATTTATCTCCAAACTCATCAAGTTGTATACATTAAATACATATGACTTTTTGTACATCAATCATACCTCAATAAAGTAGTTTAAAATTGAAAAAAAATCTGCTAATATCCTTATGGGGGGTTTCCTTTGTATGTAACTATCTTCTTTTGTCTTGCTTCTTTTAAAATTTTGTCTTTGTCACTACTTTTTCCATTTCATTTTTTAAAAGATTTGTTTATTTATTTTAGAGAAAGAGAGAGAGGGGGTAGGGCAGAGGGAGAGAGAATCTGAAGTAGACTCCCCACTGAGCATGGAGCCTGACTCAAGACTCAATCTTGAGACCCTGATCATGACCTGAGCTGAAATCAAGAGTTGGCCACTGAATCAACTGAGCCACCCAGGTGCCCCTGCTTTTTCCATTTTAATTACTATGTGTCTTGGTGTGGACTTCCTTTGGTTGATTTTGTTAGGAGCTCTCTGTGCCTCCTGGATCTGGATTTCTGTTTCCTTTTCCAGATTTGGGAAGTTTTCAGCTATTATTTCTTTAAATAAATTTTCTGCCCTTATTTTTCTTTTCTTATACTTCTGGTATCTTTATAATGATAAGTTATTATACTTGATGTTCTCGTTGAGTTCTCCATGTCTTTTTTCATTTTGCATATTTTTTTTCTCACACCTGCTCAGTTTGTTAGTTTTCCATTACTCTGTCCTCCAGGTGGCTGATTTGATCTATTTCCTTTATTCCATTTAGTGTATTTTCAATTTAATTTATTGTGTTCTTCATCAGTGATTGGTTCTTTTTTTATCTCAGAGTTAAAGGTCTCATTGATGTTTTCTACTCTTTTCTTAAGTCCAGTGAGTATTTTTATGAACATAAGTTTATCTCTTAGGCATATAAATTATCTCTGTTTTGCTTGGGTCTCTTGTGGTTATTTTGTCCTGTTCTTTCATTTGGGACATATTCTTCTGTCTTTTAATTTTTCTTACTGTGTCAGCTTCTTTGTATTAAGAATGTCAGCTTTCTCTTGTTGTTGAAAGTAATGGCATTATGAAGAAGGGGTCCTGTATTGCCTTGCAGTGCTCTGTCCCCTGTTCACCAGAACCTGGCCCTTCAGGGGTATCTCCTATGTGTGATGTGTGCTCACTGCTGTTTTAGCTGAGCCACTCTTTTCTTTAGTTCAATTGTCTGCAATGACTCTCTTTGCTTTTTGTGGACACTGTTTTGTCCCTATCATGTTAAGGGCCCCTTCTGTGGCTGCCTTGGTCTTGAGTTCAGTCAGACTGGGTGTTTATCAGGGATGTAGTAGTACCAAACTGCAGGGCACTTTCCCTTTGTTGTCCCCTGAAAAGCTTTCATTGGCGAGCAGGACATATTGATAGATATTTATTTATTGCCATTTAAGCAAGGTATCAGGATGAAATTTCCAAAGGGGCTTTATTGGCTCCATAACATCAACCTTTGTTCCTTAAAGCTCTCTGGACATATCTGAGTCTATGCAGATTCTTCTCAGATGACATTCAAGTCAAACCCTTATAATATAACAAGTGTTTCCAATTTTATCTTGCCATAAGAACAGTTTCTTATTGAACTTATGCAAATAAATATATTGCCATAAAAATATAAGAATACTCATGGGGAGTTTCTGAGTTCTGGAGGGTTCAGGGAGGGAGAAAATATAAATATTTCAATTTTTTTCATAAAGGTATATTTTATCAAATTGATGTAATTTAGTTAGCTTAAGAGAAAATTTTCTTAAATCTAGAAAACAAAACAATTTTTAAAACATCAGCAATGTTTCAAACAAAATGTCATAAAAATTATAATTATCTTCAATTTAGTCAAGCCCATATTATTAATTCTTGTTCTTCTTGAATCCAGTTTTTCCACTACTTCTGGAAATCTTTCCCTTATTATCTTAAGGTTATCAAAAACCTGTACTCAGATTTTTTTTCCATGAGTCTCACTAAAGATGAAGCACATTTTCAGGAAAAATTTATAGAGGTACCTGAGTAAAAGTATAACTGTCTGGAAATGATAAGACTTAAAAATTGCCATTGTTAAAGGTCTGATTAGAGTTCATTATAATGCAATTGACAAGAACTTTGGTTATTTTTGTGATGTACAATATTTCAAGATAATAACATACAAGGACATCAAATTTGTAGGAGTTTCAAATAATTTTAGAACACTGGTTTTAATAATATATGTATATAAGCATAATCTAAGAGGGTTTAATATCACTTATTTGACAATGCTTTCCATGTAATTTAACATACCCTATAAGCCTAATTAGTTTAATTTCTCACAAATATTTTTTCTCATGAAATGTTCCAGGATTTCATTGGAAAATTTCAGTTAGATTGTGGTCAAAAGACTACATTTTTAATGTTTGATTTTGGGGAATTACATCAAAAGAAAACATCAAAAAGTTTGAACATTTGATTAAATAAGATTGCAATCATTATGAAACAATTTTTAACTATCCATTTAACCAAAGTGATTAAAAAAATCAAAGGAAAATACAGAAGGTTACATAGTTGTCAGTAA
Source organism: Phoca vitulina (assembly GCF_004348235.1). Lineage (NCBI taxonomy): Eukaryota > Metazoa > Chordata > Mammalia > Carnivora > Phocidae > Phoca > Phoca vitulina. The sequence continues at coordinate 2,632,954 of NW_022589760.1, forward strand.
AACTTAGTTCTTTTAATATTAAGAGTAAGTTTTCTTAAGTAATCCAAGACCTGATAAACAGGAAATTATTTTGGCAAACAGAATCCTTGTTTATGTTTGTTTGCTTGCTTGCTTTTAGGCAGATTAATTAAAAGGTAAAGAAAAACTTTAATTTACAATTCCTTATAAAGAGCAGAGCAATAGTTTAAGAAAACTTTGCCCTTAACAAAGAGAAAACAAAGACTTTGCACTAGTGTACTTTGATGTTAAAACTCATTTACTTATTTAAATTTATCTTAATGTTAGCCGGTATTGACCACACATAATATTTATTTCCAAATATTCTTTCTTTATAAATCTACAACTTTCTTTTTTACTGCATTCGGATTTTGTCCAAAATTTTCTCTCTTTAAATAACCAGGCTTACTTTAGGACCAAATTATTTTCTTTTTCTTCAACAAAAATGTATGCCCATCTTTCATACCTTTCTTACCAAAAACATGTATCTTACTTTCCTCACATACAGAGTTGTTATTTCCAGTAGTCTTAATTACATTTATAGGAATTTGTAATGCTTGGAAACTTTAATTTCTAGTGAAAACTAAGCAGTACGCATTTCTGAACTGTTACACCAGAATTCCTTAGATTGGCAAATTTATGAATATATTTCATAATTTTTAGAAACGTATATATTCTTTCATAGTACAATCTTTTAATAAAGCATAAGATATATTTACTAACAGACCCAATTTTTTTAAAGATTTTATTTATTTATTTGACAGAGAGAGACACAGCAAGAGAGGGAACACAAGCAGGGGGAGTGGGAGAGGGAGAAGCAGGCTTCCTGCAGAGCAGGGAGCCCGATGCAGGGCTTGATCCCAGGACCCTGGGATCATGACCTGAGCTGAAGGCAGACATTTGATGACTGAGCCACCCAGGCACCCCTAACAGACCCAAATTTATCTGTAGTTTCTCTATAATCAGACAAAAGTAGATAAACCATGTTCAGTACTTGGTGTTTCATTATTCTATCTTATTTGAAAATGATCTAGATTATCAATGAATTTATTTTTACTCATCATTCTGATGTAGGAAACAAAGACAGAAGAAAAATTAAATTTCCTTACTACCTAGAGTCCACTGACAAGTCCTTGAAACAGGCAGAGTGACATTCCTCTAGGGACTCAACTGCCTTGATTTTTATTATTATTATTATTATGTTATGTTAATCACCATACATTACATCATTAGTTTTTGATGTAGTGTTCCATGATTCATTATTTGCATATAACACCCAGTGCTCCATGCAGAACGTGCCCTTTTTAATACCCATCACCAGACTAACCCATCCTTCCACCCCCCTCCCCTCTAGAACCCTCAGTTTGTTTTTCAGAGGCCATCGTCTCTCATGGTCCATCTCCCCCTCCAATTCCCCCCCTTCATTCTTCCCCTCCTGCTATCTTCTTCTTCTTAATACTTTGTTAAGGCAAAAGACAATCTTAGCCCCTCCCCCAGGATCCTATAAGTTTACTTTAACATATAAAAATTCCTTTGGAAACTTACTTTATCTCTAAACCTCCCAATATACATGTTGGTAATCATCCCCCAAGCACATGGCCCACCGATATACATCTGAAGGGTCTCATAACTAAGGTTTTATTAGACGGTAATAAATGACCTTTTCCAAACAATAGCTAGCCCCCTCAAGGTCCTGGAAACCTTGGTTCCAAAATTCCTTAGAGACTTACCCTATCCCAAACCCCCTCCCAACTTGAAAGTATGTTAATAGGCCACTCCTCATGACCCCAGTGCAGCTCTTTCTGCCAACAGGTCCTGTCCCAGTGCTTTAATAAAATCACCTTTTTGCACCAAAGATGCTGCAAGAATTCTTTCTTGGCCATTACCTTCGAACCCTAATGTCTTTCCTACATCACTTCAATTTAGCAAAATTTTAAAATTTTAGGTTACCAGAGATTTTGGAAGGTATTTAAAAGTTTACCTACAAATATTGTTATTTTATTTACATCTATTTACTTTACTTGTTTTTAACAACTATGCCCAGACTACCCACAAAAACATGAGGCATTAGACAAAACCAATCATTATTCTAAATTTTTCTTTCTTTCTGACAATTTTTGCAACAGAAATTATTTGCAACTTTGAAATTATTTGACTTTTAGTAAACACAAGCAGAATAAAATTTTATATTTAATGTTGATAACTCTAAAGACATGTTTAAGTAAACCACAAAACTTAAATTAGTTTTTAATATCGAATATTTTCCCAAGTCACATTGATGAGGGTGCAGGAGGCTAGCTAAGGACAAAGCACAAGCTGACACCCTGCAACCTCCTTCCCCACTCCTGGGTGGGATTTGTGTGACATTTCTCCAGGAAGCTCCCAACTGTCTTAATGTTAATGCCTTGCTAGAGGGAAAAACAACCTTAACTTGACAATGGCAAGGCATGGCAAGACATCTGGAATCCTGTGAGTCTTCTTTAACATATGAAAATACTTTTGAAACCTCCCTTTTCCTTACCTCCCCCAACTCCCAAGTATATAACCAGCCACCCCTCACAACCCCAGGGCAGCACCTCTTTCTGTCCATGGGTCCTGTCTCCGTGCTTTAATAAAACCACCTTTTTGCTTCAAAGGCATCTCAAGAATTCTTTCTTGGCCATCGGCTCTGGACCCCACCCCAACAAACCTCACCTATATTCCAAAACCATGAACTTGAAAAAAACATTTGGGTTAAGTACTATCTTTCTGATTTTTAGAATGGACAATCCTTAAAAGTGGTTGCCTTCAAACCAAGTAAACAGAGCTCTTTTACATATTAATTTTAGCAGTACCATTTTTTTTTTAAGATTTTATTTATTTATTTGACAGAGAGAGAGAGAGAGAGATATCACAAGTAGGCAGACAGGCAGGCAGAGGGAGAAGCAGGCTCCCTGCTGAGCACAGAGCCGATGTGGGGCTTGATCCCAGGACCCTGGGATCATGACCTGAGCTGAAGGCAGATGCTTAACCATCTGAGCCACCCAGGCGTCCCTTAGCAGTACCATCTTGAGGTAGAGAAAATATTTCACATTTACATCATACATGCACACACACACACACACAGACAAAATATAAATAAAATTTTAATTTTGTTTCTGTTAGTATTTGTGGAGAGGACATTATAGGCCCAATTTTTATTTTTATTTTATTCTTTAAAAGATTTTATTTATTTGCCAGAGAGAGAGCACAAGCAGGAGGAGAAGCAGGTAAGAGAAGCAGGCCCCCCACTGAGCAGGGAGTCCAATCATGACCTGAGCAGAAGGCCGATGCTTAACCAACTGAGCCACCCAGGTGCCCCCATAGGCCCAATTTTTAAATTCTTCCATGTATTTGTTTATCTATCTATCATCTATCTATCTATCTATCTATCATCTATCTATTTTTATGAAAAACTTTTTCCTAAAATTTGCATGCCAAAGGATAGCTTTTAGGTCTTAGAGAAGATGGGATTAGAAAATTTATATCAAATGCAGAAAGAGAGTATCTAAGTTTTCTACAAGGTAGATATTTGGAGCATATCTATTTATTAAAAGAGGTGCTAGAGTCTGTGCATAAAATCCTTTTCAGCAGTTTGTATTTTTTTTTTTTTAAAGATTTTATTTATTTATTTGAGAGAGAGAATGAGATAGAGAGAGAGCATGAGAGGGAGGAGGGTCAGAGGGCGAAGCAGGCTCCCCGCCGAGCAGGGAGCCCGATGTGGGACTCGATCCCGGGACTCCAGGATCATGACCTGAGCTGAAGGCAGTGGCTTAACCAACTGAGCCACCCAGGCGCCCCAGCAGTTTGTATTTTAAAAAGGCTTCTTTCCTCCCTCCCTTTTTTATCTTTATTTTCCCCTTCAGTCTAGGGAAATTGTGGGCTGTGTTTACATTTCAAAGACACGATAAGATTTATAATTTCAAGGGACAGAGGAAAAAATGTAAAGAAATCTTTTTTTTTTAGAGTTTCAGAATAATTGCTACTTAAAATCTACCCTTTTCTAAAAGTACAGAATAATTTTGTTCCAATGTACTGATTTTTTTAAAATATCCACAAACATTTTGAGAGGAATATGCAAGGTTTGGTAAAGATAGGTGGACTTTAACTTGTTTTTAGAGTTGTATTTCTGGTTTTGCAGAGATTGGTAAAATAAAGACAGTTGATCCTAACTCTCCAAAGAACTGGATGGCAACCTGAATATCAAGGGACTGACCCATATTTTTAACTAAATTTACTTCTTTATATCAGGGAGAATTTTTAACTAAAATGGGAATCAGAAGACTTATGCCTTTATGAAGTCTGTATGAAGCATTTTTTAAAAAGATGTTATTTACTTATTTGACAGAGAGAGAGAGAGCGAGCACAAGCAGGCAGAGGGAGAGGAAGAAGCAGGCTCCCCGCTGAGCAGGGAGTCCAGTGTGGGGCTCAATCCCAAGACCCTGAGATCATGACCTGAGCCAAAGGCAGATGCTTAACGGACTGAGCCACCCAGGTGCCCCTGTATGTAGCATTTTAACAAAAGCTTTTTTTCTGGGTGTATAATTTAACCTCAGCTTCTATTAGCCCCTGAATATTGGCCTTTTGTAGATCATTTCTAAGAAGGCCTAGGAGAAATTTTGGTCATCTATTTCCTCAGAAGAGAAGGTTATGAATATAGCCAAATAATCTTTTGAATGTAGAGGTAAAAGGGCTTTGTAATTTAAAAGTTCTGATGTTGTCCAGGGGACAGAAATTTTTTTGTGATGGGAGTTCTAGGATACTCTTTCAAAGGACATTGTATAGGAGTGCTTGAGGATAGACAGAGCCTGATTACAGAGCCCTAGAAGGTAAGAGCAAAGTGAGCTTAGTTGTCAGTCTTGGGTGCTTTTGTTAAATTCATTTTCTGGCTTTCAGAATTTACATGAACAACCTGTATGCTTTGAACCTAGAGATTAGGCCAGAATGATCTCTGTAAATATTGCAGGGAAAGGGAAGTTAAAATAAACACATAGGCCCAACTTTAAGAAGGGGAATTTACATTGAATGGGGACATTTCTTTTTGTTTTAAGTCTAACTTCTTTCATCTTGTCAAGGAAATCCCTAAGGCTAGCCATTATACTAATAAGACAATTGAAAGCTCTTTATATTATATATAAAGAGTGTGTGTGTGTGTGTGTGTGTGTGTGTGTGTTAACATAGCCAATTTAAAGGATCCATCATTTGGCCATTGACAAGTAGGATCTCTTAATAGTGACTCAAACCAATAAGCCTTTTAGGGGCTTAACCAAAGACTCAGGAGGCATCCAGAGAGGACGTAGATGATGTAGCCCCTGTGATCCAAAAGTTTACTCCCAAAATTAGTCTAAGAAAGCAAAGACCTTTGTTGCACAGACAGGAAGGATGGTATAGTGAAAATGGTGGCTTTGGTCTTCCATGAAATGCCTCCAGTCACAATCCCACTAATCTGTGAATTGGACAGGTACTTCTGGAATGGGACTTTCCAGCATTAACAAATAACAAAGGTTGAGATGACAAAAGTTCTTATGGGCTGGAACCTCTCATGACAAGCACCTCTGAGAGCTGGCACAGCAGACAGAAAAGAAACTTGGATTCCCAGTCTCTTTGACTGGCTATGAAGGTGCACTCTCAAGGTAAGTGCTCTCTCCAGATGGTGGAGACCAAAGAGAATATTCTTACTGGTCACAAAGCCAAGCTCTTAAGACAGAGAATAAGACAAAAGGAAAATTCTAAAAGTTCTAAAAGAACCAAAGTTTTGGTTCTTTTGGAGCTGATACCTAGGAAGGGTATGTTATAGGGTTGGGGATTATGTGTTTTTTACACTGTACCTTGATGCACAGAAGTTTTCTTGAGGTTGGCAGGTGACCTAGTGTCAATATAACCCATTCTATGGCCAACTTATTCTATCATGGGAGACTTTTTGAAGTGGTGAGTGCTCTAACAGCTTTTAAACGCTTGACCCATGCCCACCAATTTTGCAGCTTTGGCTTCCAAGATGTCCCTTAGCAACAGATGAAAAACAACATAAAAAACACTGGCAAAGGAAAACAAAGAACATCTCTGGATGTTCTGGAAATAAATCAGTAACCAAAGAGTACTCTACCAAATTTAACCAGAGTTGCTAGGCCCAAGGAACTAGTTCTACAGATATTTTCTCCTGCTAATCTAGATTTAGAAAGAGAGAAAAAGCACTCTCGCCACTCTTGCTCCATCAGACTCTGCAGATAGACATTCCAGGAGGCTGGCAGGGTAAGAAATCTTATCTTTTGTCGTCTGTATGTCAGGATCTCTCACCCGGAGCAGTGTCCAGGGTGAGCAGTATCCAGCAGGTTACAGTCATCCTGCCAACTATGCCAACTGTTGGGGAATAAGAATTCCTGTCCCCTCAAAGGTCCTTCTAGCTGGACTAAGAATCAAATTGACATGAGACAGATTATCAGAAAAAAAATCCAATTTAATAGGTGTATATACAGGGAATCCACATAGACATGGAAATTCCAAAGACAGGCAAAATGAGGTATAGATGTCACTGTGAACTAAGAAGAAGGGGGTAGGGGCCTGGCATTTCAAAGGAAAGGAATGCATTTTACAGGGTGATAAGAAGAGTAGATGTTTAGTAATTAGATGTTTGTCCTTACAATATAGATGGGTCTCTCAGATAAAATTTATCTCAGCTAATAACCCTATCTGGGAAAGACCCCCAATTTAGATTCTTCTATGTATCTAAGGGAGGAGCAAAAGTTCTTTTGAGCCCACAAAGTCTAAAGTGCCTTCAGCTCGAAATAGTCCACATGCCAAAGTTGGGGGGGGCTGCCAGGAAACCCTTCAAGATTTTTGGAAAATCCTTAGTTGTAAAGATACAGGACATAATTCTGTTCATAAAATTGAAAGATCTGAATTCCTTCTTATAATATCTTTTAATTGAGCATTTATATGATTTTAAAAAGTAGTGATCTTTTTACATTGTCTCAGGTTTTGAGATCTTATGATAGAAGGCTTTGTAAGCCCTTTTCATTTAATACTCTTCTGAAGACTGTTATTTATATTGATATTCCAGTTCAGGTCAGAAATTTGGTTAAATATGAGAACACTTAGTTCTAGGAAAGGGGGTTAAGTGAACAGATAGAAAGTATGAAGTCCACCCCAGCCAAATTCCGGTCTCTGTGCACTTCTTGACTTGTGTGGTTTTTAATAACATTATAGAATCCATAGTCAACATTGTTCCCACCCATCTATGCACTCTGTGAAAAATGGATACATTTAGGAACCATGAAGAACTATGTTGTTGCCTTATTTTAATATATCAATGGATAGATTTCTCCCTCATATATTATTTGCATATGTATAAGCATTCCTTGAAGGTATTGTGAGTTGGGTTCCAGACCACCACAATAAAGCAAATATCAAATTAAACTGAGTCAAATGAATTTTTTGGTTTCCCAGTGCATATAAAAGTTATGTTTACACTATACTGTAGTCTATCAAGTGTGAAATAACATTATATCTAAAAAACAGTGTACATAACTTTGGGGCACCTGGGTGGTTCGGTTGGTTAAGTGTCTGCCTTCAGCTCAGGTTATGATCTTTTGGTCCTGGGATCTAGGTCTGCATCGGACTTCCTGCTCAGCATGGAGTCTGCTTCTTTCTCTCTCTCTCCCTCTGCCCTCCCCACTGCTTGTTCTTTCTCTCTCTCAAATAAATAAATAAAAAATCTTAAAAAAAAGTGTACATAACTTAATGAAAAATATTGCTAAAAATTGCTAATTATCATCTGAGCTTTCAGTGAATCATAACCACTGATCATTGATCACCATAATAAATATAATAATAATAATAATAATGAAGCTTAAATTCCATGAGAATTACCAAAATGTGACACATAGACCCAAAATGAGCAATGCTATTGGAAAAATGGTGCTGATAGACTTGTTTTATGCAAGTTTGCCACAACCTTCAATTTATAAAAACAAAAACAAAAACAAAAATCAAAAAACATACTATCTCAAAGTGCAATAAAGCAAAACACAATAAAGTGAGGTGTGCCATATTTTCAATCTGTGTACATTTATTCTCTCTCTCTCTCTCACACACACACACACACACACCACACACCTAAAGGATTCATTCAGAATGGTAAACAGAGATAACAGAGATTAATGACGTTTGAAAGAAAACTTTTTGGAATAAAGTTTTTCCTTTTTTTTCTTTTTCCCCATGTAGGCTACATTGCTTGTAAACAATTGGCTTCGGGTATTTATATGAGCCTCCACCTCCACTGGGCTCTCACAGACTTTCCTTTCAGTAATTTTTATGAAATGGAAAGAATGAAAAAATGGTGAAATAACACTGTACCCTTAATTAATAACACCACCAACAACATTCCACAGAGGAAAGAGAAATATTGAGTTACAAAACAAAACAAGAAACTCAAATCAGGTGCTATAGAAAGAAAAGGCAAAGAACTATATTATTAGTGAAAATCCTGGAGTAACAGCACAAATGGTAGTTGATTTAGTATTCTCTTTAAAGTGTTCAGCCCTTGAAAAGATGAGACAATTACTTTCTTCACAATTCTAAACTGTAACATTTCTTTCTGCTCCAGCTCTTTGGGACTTATGTAAATTTATTTATGCAAGTATGCGTTATGTATCTGCTATTATATTTAGTTTCCTTCATTATTGGCTTTATACCGCAGGCATTCATTCACCTGGAGCAGGGGAAGACAAAAAATAGGAAGGGAGGTGGGGAGGTAGAAAGGAAGAAACCGAGTAAGGAGTGTTATTATAAATGAGAGGAATTTAGTGGTGCCTACCCCAAGAAAACTTTTTAAGGCCTCTGAAAGTGGTAACAGCATGTTTTGTACTGCTAAGAAAGTGCTTCTAACTTATGTGAAGTGACATAGAAGTCAGACATTTCATGGACTACCCCGAATGTGGGGATTCTTGCTATTAACATTTTCTTTATCCTTTGTAAGTTAAAGATTTTTGTTTTTGCAATGGTATGTTACCCATAAATTGTTGTCTATTTGGGTAACTATTATTAATTTTAGTTCAGGCTTTAAAAGTATTCCTTCCATAGGAAAATGAATCAGGTTGTACAAGGGAATTAATTTCTTATTTTTCCCTTTTCCTCACCCAAGAAAGTAGCAACCATGAGGGACATTCCTTTTTAATTATTTTGGCTCCAATTACACAGGTAATTACAGAAACAGTATTTTGCATTGGCTGTAGGCATATTTTATACTTTTAAATATTAAGAGACAAGGATATTCCAGAAGGGTATTCTTTAATGGGGGACCTATGAGGGAGGAATGTGCTACAGTTTAATTTATGAACTATTCCAGAAATTCTAATGCAAACTATAGCCAGCACAGATGATTTGCCGTAGAAGCACCTAACTCTAGGGAAGATGTAAGCTAAAGAATAGCCCCTGTTTTTTTTTTCCTGCCATATGAACACTTGGCTCTCTCTTCATGGAACATTGATACCTGACCATTTTCTTAGGCAAAACAGAGGAGAACTGGCAGTAAACAGCCTCCCACAGTCTGGATTCATGGCCTCACCCTTGTTTCCAACATTCTCGGAGGACTTCTGAGCAAGGGATTTCTCACGTTTCTCATTACTGCCTCAGGCATTTGTACCACGTGGAGGTTGCAAATTACTCTTAAGATTTAGTCCTTGCAAGCTAGGGAAAAGGGGAAGGTAATTGGATTCCTCCCATCTTTCCCAATTTAATGCAAATTAGATCTAGTGCAAATCCTATATTATTTTCAAAAAGCATGTCTAATTGATCAACCAACATAATCTCAAGTACTATTCATACCTTTTACACCATTTCAAGAAATAGATAGGTATATGTATTAAACTATACAAAACAACACTGATTGTAAGCCCAGGGTCCTAGTGGAATTTACTGAAGTTTAAATAATATGGTATTATACCAAGTAGACATGCTAATACAAAAAGAAATCTTAATCTATATTTTCATTCTCTTTGCCTATGTACTGTTGATTCCTACAATCTGTGTAACATTTGAAAATATATAAACAGTTACAGAAGATTTGATCAACAACTAAAGAGGTGTATAGATATTGAGGCAATCATCTGTGAAAGAGACACACTGATAGAAGCAGAGTTCCAGTGTCATAAAGAGATGAGAAGGGAAAAAGTTAAAAATCAAATTTCAAAATAGCCATAGACCATAGCTCACTCCATCCTATCTTCCTCTGCCATTCCTAAATATATTGTCTAGGAAATCACACTCTGGCATACTTTGAAAAGAGAAAACAAACTTGAAAACAATTGAGAACCTTTTAAAAGCTCCCAAAACTTTTAAAAGTAAAGTTTCCATTTCGGATACACTCAAACCAAGTCCAAGACAACTATTCTTTGCAGTTCGGGGAAGGAGAAACATGGGTGGTTTCCTTACACACATCCTGAATGAAAAATAAACCCATTAATTAAAGCATTAAATAAATTCTTTCACAGCTTGTGTGGAGGCTATGCACTGTATTGTTATCAAAAATGATGTCTTTTATCGTTTCCAAATGGGATACAGGTTAAATTTAACACAAAATTGGAAGTTTATGCTTAGTTTAAAAGACATCTATTTGTGAGAGAGAACACTCTCCTCTGTAGCATCCTGGGCTGGGGAATGAAGGGCTGGAATCTGGGCTAAGCTACAAAATGAACACCTGAGACTCCACTTCAGGAAAACTTTAATCTAGAGATTTCAGGGAGATAAAGATGTTACTAAGTGGGCCAGATGCTGGTATTGAAAGTCAGATTGCCTTTGCTATCCAAGTAATCTGTCTTTATTTGAATAGCTGGCAAATACTTTCCTGACAATTATCAGAGCATTTCTGGAAGTGTTTATGAGTGACACATTTTACTCATCAAGAAATTAATGGATGGTATTGTGATTGCCAAACTAAGATTGTACACACAAAACCACAATAAAGAGAAGGAATTTGTTCCCTCTATAAATGTTTTCTTTTCTCCTCTTTCTTTCTTTTTTTTTTCCTTTTCTTTTTTCTTTTTTTAATTTTTTCACATGGTTTTCTTGTGTTGTGCAGAATTCAACATGCCTTGTAAAAACAGCTGTGAGGGGATTGGGGATTAATTCTCATAAAGAAAAAAATGTAAATAATCCTGCAGGTGACAAAATAAGTAAGGAGACAGGTTAGACTATATTATTAGCCCTTCTTCAAAATCCTTTAACTATATATTGTGCACAGAATAGTGAATCTATTTCCCCATTGTGGTGAAAAAATAACTTCTGAATGGCACATGTATTCTTTGATGATTAGAGACTTACATGCCTCTGGAGTTTCAGTAGAGGAAATAATATGATTGACAAAATTAGTCCCAAATGATTGGATCTTACAATTTTATTTCAAGTTTGGTCTAATTAAATGTTTGAAAAATTGAAGAGTAGTATAAATCATTTAAACTAGTCATCTTGCCAAATTTCTTGTAGTTGTTACAGGGATATGTGGACTTTTCTTTGCTGATAATAGCAATGGAAAGCTTGGATTTTAAATAAAATTCTTTACTACAAGGAAATAGAGCTTTTTAGAGAAATGGCTGATCTAGGATTGGGTCACAGAAAGTACTAAATAAGTCTGGATCGTCTTGCTATGCAAAGAAGTAAGGAAATGCTCAAAAAAGGTTGGGAACCTGTTGAAAGGACATATGAGCCAACTTGCAGGATCTTCCAATGCTCAATGTTGGAACAATTTAAACAACAAAATTAATAATAGTAATGGAATATAACCTGTAAAATAAATAAATATCCAAGAGTTCATATTGGTAAATATTACTAAAATAAATGGGAAAGTAAAGAAAACTCTTTCTTAGGATAGTATTCCAACGGATAAATGGAAAATGAATGATGGAACTAGAAAATTGTTATTTGGTATGTCATAATTGCCATAGGCAAGAATCATCAATGGGTGCTAAAATTGTACACAAAAAAATGGTTAGAATATTTGCATAATATCTTTCTATAAGATAATTATCAATTACAAAGAGAAAAATAGTAAGGTAGACACTACCTTAACCAAGTAATCAAAGTTAAAATCACCACAATAAGAGATATCAATATCATATACCTGCTGATATGATGCACTGAGAAAGTCACAGTCTTAACTTCTGTGGTGTTACTGTCAAAAATGCATAACTTGATGATAAACATGAGTAGACATCAGACAAACTCAAATTAAGGGATATTTTACAAAATAACTGGCCAGTATTCTTTACAAATGTCAAACTCATTGTTATGGGCTGAACTGTGAACCCCTCCTCCAAATTCATTTGTTGAAGTTCCAATTTCCAGTACCTCAGAATATGACTATGTTCAAAGATAGGGCCTTTAAAGAGGAAACAAAGGTAAAATGAAGTCTTTAGGGTGGGTTCTAATTCAATATGACTGGTATACTTAAAAGAAGAGATTAGGAGACAGGGCACAGAAAGAAGACCATGTGAAGACCCTGGAAGAGAATGGTTATCTACAAGCCTAGGAGCAACACCTTAGAAGACATCAACCCTGCCAAAACCTTGATCTCAGACTTCTAGGCATCAGAACGGTGAGAAATAAATTTATCTTGTACAAACCACCCTTTCTGTAGTACTTTGTTATGACAGTCCTAGGAAATTAATACAGTTAAACACAAAATGAGACTGAGAAATTGTCCCATATTGAAGGAAAGTAAAAAAAAAAAAATGACAACTAAACATATGAGATACTCAAATATATGCTGGAAAATAAAAATGGCATTTGTGTGGCCCAATTGGTGATATTAAATGAGGCCTGCAGGCTAATTAATAGTGTTGCATCAGTATTCATTTCCTGATGTTGATACGTATATTGACCAGAGGGAACTGGTATAATGTGGTCATGTAAGAGAGCAAAGTTTGGGGAAGCTAGATAGAGGGTATACAGGGAATTTATGTATACCATTTTACAAATTTTTCAAATAAAATAAAAAGTTAAAGTTAAGGTAGTTTAAAAATAAAAAAATCCTAAAAATAGCTTATTACTTTTAAATATTGATTGAAAGAAGTTTGTTAGAATTTATTCTTGCAATTTTGGGTACTTGGTTTTTATCATAGTCGTGAGAAGCAAATAATGACCTGTCTTCCTATTCAATTCTTTTTTTTTTTCTTTTTTTATTAAAAAATAAATTTTTAATAAAAATTTTAAAAAATATAATTTTATAAAAATTATATAAAAATAAAAAATTTTATAAAAAATAAAAAATTATTTTATACCATATTATTAGTTTCAGAGGTAGAATTTAGTAATACATCAGTTCCATGCAACACCCAGTGCTCATTACTTTGAGTGCTGTCCTTAATGCCCATCACCCAGTTACCCATCCCCCTATCCACCTCCCCTTTGGCAACCCTCAGTTTTTTTCCTATAGTTAAGAGTCTCTTATGGTTTGTCCCCCTCTCTGTTTCATCTTATTTTATTTTTCCTCCCCATCCCATATGTTCATCTGTTTTGTTTCTTATATTCCACATATGAGTGAAATCCTATGGTATTTGTCTTTCTCTGACTGACTTATTTCGCTTAGAAAAATACCTTCTAGTTCAATCCATGTCACTGCACATGGCAAGATTTCATTCTTTTTGATGGTTGAGTAATTTTCCATTACATACCACATCTTCTTTATCCATTCATCTGTTGTTTGACATCTGGGATGTTTCCATATTGTGGCTTTTGTGGACATTGCTGCTATAAACATCAGGTTTCATGTGCCCTTTCAAATCGCTATGTTTGTATCCTTTTGATAAGTACCTAATAGTGCAATTACTGGGTCACAGGGCAACTCTATTTTAACTTTTGAGGTACCTCCATGCTGTTTTCCAGAGTGGCTGCACCAGTTTGCACTCCCACCAACACTGTAAGAAGGTTCCCATTTCTCCACATCCTTGCCAACATCTGCTGTTCTTTTAGTTTTGTTGACTGTTTCTTTTATCGTGCAAAAACTTTTTATCTTGATGAAGTCCCAATATTTCACTTTTGCTTTTGTTTCCCTTGAATTTGGAGATGTGTCTAGGAAGAAGTTGCTGTGGCCTAGGTTGAAGAGGTTGCTGCTTGTGTTCTCCTCTAGGATTTTGATGGATTTTTGTCTCACATTTAGATCTTTCATCCATTTTGAGGTTGTGTGTGTGTGTGTGTGTGTGTGTGTGTGTGTGTGGTGTAAGAAAATGGTCCAGTTTCGTTCTTCTGCATGTAGCTGTCCAATTTTCCCAACATCATTTGTTGAAGAGACTATCTTTTTTCCCTTGGATATTTTCTCCTGATTTGTCAAAGATTAGTTGACCATAGAGTTGAGGGTCCATTTCTGGGTAATCTACTTTGTTCCATTGGTCTATGTGTCTGTTTTTGTGCCAGTACCAAACAGTCTCAATCACTACAGCTTTGTAATACAGCTTGAAGTCTGAGACTGTGATACCTCCAGCTTTGGTTTTCTTCTTAACATCCCTTTGACTATTTCAGGTCTTTTCTGGTTCCATACGGATTTTAGGATTGTTTGTTCCAGCTCTATGAAAAATGCTGGTGGTAATTTAATAGGTATTGCATTGAATGTGTAGATTGATCTTGGTAGCATAGACATTTTAACAATATTTGTTCTTCCAATCCAAGAGCATAGAATGTTTTTCCATTTCTTTGTGTCTTCCTCAATTTCTTTCATAAACTTATTCTATAGTTTTCAGAGTACAGATCCTTTACGTCTTTGGTTAGCTTTATTCCTAGCTATCTTATGGTATTTGGTGCAATTGTAAATGCGATTGATTCCTTTCTGCTGCCTCATTGTTAGTGTATAGAAATGCAACTGACTTCTGTGCATTGATTTTATATTCTGTGACTTTGTTGAATTCCTTTGTCAGTTCTAGCAATTTTTTGGTGTAGTCTTTTGGGTTTTCTACATAGAATATCATGTCCTCTGTGAAGAGTGAATGTTTGACTTCTTCTTTGCCAATTTGGATGCCTTCTATTTCTTTTTGTTGTCTGCTGGGGCTAAGACTTCCAGTACAATGTTGAACAACAGTGGTAAGAGTGGACATCCTTGTCATGTTCCTGACCTTAGGGGGAAAGCTCTCAGTTTTTCCCCATTAAGGATGAGATTTGCTGTGGGATTTTTGTATATGGCTTTTATGATATTTAGATATGTTCCCTCTAACTCTACACAGCAGAGACTTTTTTTTTAATCAAGAAAGAATTCTGCATTTTGCCAAATGCTTTTTCTGCATCTACTGAGAGGATCATATTGTTCTTGTGTCTTTCTTTTATTAATGTGGTGTATCACATTGATTTGCAGATGTTGAACCATACTTGCAGCACAGGAATAAATCCCACTTGGTTGTGAAGAATAATCATTTTGACGTACTGTTGGATCCTATTAGCTAGTATCTTGGTAAAAATTTTTGCATTCATATTCATCAGGGATATTGGTCTGTAATTCTCCTTTTTGGTGAGGTTTTTGGTTTTGGGATCAAGGTAATGCTGGCCACATAGAATGAGTTTGGAAGTTTTCCTTCCATTCCTATTTTTTAAAGCAGTTTCAGAATAGGTATTAATTCTTCTTTAAATGTTTGGTAGAATTCTGCTGGGAGGCCATCTGGCCCTGGACTCTGGTTTTGGGAGATTTTTGATTACTGATTCAATTTCCTTGCTGCTTATGGGTCTGTTCAGGTTTTTATTTCTTCCTTTCTCATTTTTGGTAGTTTATATGTTTCTAGGAATGCATCCTTTTCTTCCACATTGCCTAATTTGTTGACATATAATTGCCCATAATATTATTTTATAATCGTATTTCTTTGGTGTTGGTTGTGATCTTTCCTCTTTCATGAATGATTTTATTTATTTGGATCCTTTCCTTTTTCCTTTTGATAAATCTGGCTAGGGGTTTATCCATCTTACTAATTCTTTCAAAGAACGAACTCCTAGTTTTGTTGATCTGTTCTATTTTTTTATTTCCATATCATTGATTTCTGCTCTAATCTTTATTATTTCTCTTCTCCTGCTGGGTTTAGGAGGAGATTTGCTGTTTGCTCATCTTTTTTGCTACTCTTTTTCCAGCTCCTTTAGGTGTAAGGTTAGGTAGTATATTTGAGACTTTTGTTGTTTCTTGAGAAAGACCTGTACTGCTGTATACGTCCCTCTTAGTACCACTTTTGCTGCATCCCAAAGGTTCTAAACTGTTGTGTTTTCATTTTCATTTGCTTCCATATATATTTTTTTAAATTTTTCTTTAATTTCCTGGTTGACCAATTCACTCTTTAGTAGGATGTTCTCTAACCTCCATGTATTTGTGTTCCTTCCAAATGGTTTCTTGTGAATGACTTCACCTTTTAAATCATTGTGGTCTGAGAATATGCATGGCATAATCTCAGTCTTTTTATACTGGTTGAGCCCTTATTTGTGACCCAGTATGCGATCTATTCTGGAGAATATTCCATGTGCATTCGAGAAGAATGTATATTCTCTTGCTTTAGAATGAAATGTTCTGAATATATCTGTAAATCCATCTGATTCAATGTGTCATTCAAATCCCTTGTTTCCTTGTTGATATTCTGTTTAGATATCTGTCCATTGCTGCAAGTGGAGTATTAAAGTCCCATACCTTTATTATGTTATTATCAATGTGTTTTTTTAATTTTGTTATTAATTGGTTTATGTATCTGGGTGCTCCCAAGTTAGGGGCATAAATATTTACAATTGTTAGGTTTTTTGTTGGATAGACCCTTTTATTTTGATATAGTTTCCTTCTTCATCTCTTATTACAATCTTTAGTTTACAATCTAGTTTTTTGATATATGGATTGCTCCCCCAGCTTTCTTTTGATGTCCATTAGCATGATAAATTTTTCTCCACTGCCTCACTTTCAATCTGCAGGTATCTTTACATCTAAAATGGAACTCTTATAAGCAGCATGTCAATGGGTCTTTTCTTTTTTTTTTTTTATCCAATCTGATACCCTATGTCTTTTTATTGGAGCATTTAGTCCATTTACATTTAGCGTAATTATTGAACTATGTGAATTTAGTGCCATTGTATTACCTGTATAGTCACTATTTTTGTAGATTGTTTCTGTTCCTTTCTGGTCTTTGTTACTCTTGGGCTCTGTCTTCACTCAAAGGATCCCCTTTAATTTTTCTTGCAGGGCTGATTTAGGGTTCACAATTTCCTTTAGTTTTCGTTTTCCCTGGAAACTCTCTCTGTCCTTCTATTTGGAATAACATCTTGCTGGATAAAGTATTCTTGGCTGCATATTTTTCCTATTTATCACATTGAATATATCATGCCAGTCCTTTCTGGCCTGCCAGGTCTCTGTGGACAGGTCTGCTGCCAGCCTTATATTTCTACCCTTGTAGATTAAGGATCTCTTGTTCTTATCTGCTTTCAAGATTTTCTCTTTATTTCTGAAATTTGCAAGCCTCACTATTATATGTCAGGTGTTGACCTATTTTTATTGACTTTGATGGGGGTTCTCTGTGCCTCCTGAATGTGAATGCCTGTGTCCTTCCTCAGATTAGGGAAGTTCTCAGCTATAATTTGTTCAAGTAAACTTTCTGCCCCCCCTTTCATCTTCTGGGACCCCTATTATCCAGATATTATTTTGCTTTATGGTAACACTGATTTCTTGAAGTCTCCCTTCATGATCCAGTAGTTGTTTTTCTCTTTTTCTCAGCTTCCTTATTTTCCACCATTTTGTCTTCTCTATCAGTGACTCTCTCTTCTGCCTCATTTATTCTTGCTGTTAGAGCCTCCATTTGTGACTACATCTCAGTAATGGCATTTTTAATTTTGGCCTGATTAGATTTTAGTTCTTTTATTTCTACAGTAAAGGATTCTCTAGTGTCTTCTATGCTTTTTTCAAACCCAACTAGTAGTCTTATAATCGTTGTTTTGAAAGTACTGACATCTTCCTTATATCCATATTGATTAAATCCCTGGCAGTGAGTACTACCTCTTATTCTTTCTTTTGGGGTGAGTTTCTCCATTTCATCATTATGTCCAGAAATGAATAGAATAAAAAGAGAGAAAAGTCAAAAATAAGAATAATACCAGAAAAAAACAAACAAAACAAACCAGAAGAAAACAAAATAAGAAAAAAAATCAAACAAACAGCAAAACAGAACAAAGCACTAAACTATATCCTCGGCATATTTTGGTCTGTTTGTTAAAAAAACAAAGCAAAACAAAACAAAAAACTAGATTCCAAAATAGGAAAGAAAAATGTTATATATATACCAAAACTAATAAAGTTAAATAAAATACAGTGAAAGGAAACCAAAAGTAAATATACATATGTAATATATAGAGAAAAACAAAAATTAAAAAAGAATTGAAGAAAATGAGAAAGTAGCTGAAAAAAAAAATAAAACTGAAAGACTAAGGAATAAAAAAAACCCCAAAAAACAAAAAAACAAAAAAACACACAAGAATTCTATATACTGTTTTCCCCAAGACATGAAGTTTTGCAGTTCTCTATGATTGGTAAACTTGGCACTATATAGTTGTTCTTCCTGTTCTTCTGGGTGAGGGTCTTGTTGCACTGATTCTCAGTTGTCCTTGCCCTGGTGGAATTGCTCCTCCCTTGTCAGGGACCCGGGCTCAGTATAAGCCACTCTGGATTCCACAATATGGTGTTGTTTTTTTTTTCTTTTCCCTGAAGGCTTTTAGCACTGATGGAGGGGCGAATGAAAATGGTGGCACTCCAATCTCTAGACCCAAAGCTGAAAGTTCGTGCCCCTCAGTCTTCAGTGAGCCCTCATGGAGAAGCTCACTCTTCTCTCCCTGGTTTCTGACCAAACTCTTTGTTCACCCAGCCTGTGACCGAGGGTATTTATCCCAGGAATGCAACTCAGTTCGAGTCTCCAAACTTTACAGTCTTGCAGTGGGGACCCACACCAGGGGGAGGGAGGGAGGGAGGACCACTGTGCTGTGGTCCATAGTTTATGGCAACACCAAGCAGAAAGCCAGCACCTAGACTTGCTATTTTCAGCTGGCTTCCCCACTCTGATGCTTGGGAACTCTGCTGCCCTCAGGCACCCCCTTTCTTCATGTGACCCTGGGGATCCTGAGACCATGCTTTTTCATGTGGGATTCTGCCCCACTTCACCACCTGAGCACTTTTAAACTAGGGATGTCCCCACCCTAGCAGATTTCTAAAAGTTCTGATTTTGCACTCTGCTTCTTATAATACTTTGTGGTAGCCTCCTTAAGTAGGCTCCCTCCCCTCCATATATCTTCATATATATCACTCTGGATTCACATCTCTGCATCTCCTACCTTACAAAAAGTGGTTGCTTTTCAATTTGTAGAATTGCAGCAATTCTTTTCTCAGAGCTCTGATTGATTTTGCAGGTGTTCAGAATGATTTGATAACTGTCTAGCTGAATTCCTGGAACCAGAAGAAACTGAGGTCTGCTATTCCTCTGCCATTTTAACTCCTCTCCTTCAATTCCTTTTTAAAAGTTTCTTTATTTTCCAGGCCTGAATATTTTGTATTATCTCTACTAAAGAAGAATTTCTATATCTCACGTTTCATTGTACATCTCATTAAATTCCTTTAAGCTGGTCTAGTTGATGTCCAGGGAGTACAGTCACAAGAGTACAAGTTTATTACAAAATAATTTATAATTATTAAGTATGTCTTTGCACAATTTCATTCAGATAATATTTATTGAACATTTAATATGTGCAAGACCTTGTGAATAGAGAGACAAATGAAAAATAACCTGTGCCCTACAGGAATTTATAGTATAGAAGGTGAAAGAGAGAAGAGAAAGGTGGAAAAATTAACTTTTATTGCATATCTACTAAGGGCAACAATTTTGGAAAGACACTATTAACTTCAATTTTACAGATTTGGAAACTAAAACTAAGAAATCTTTCTGTTGGAAATAAAATATGAGTTAGCTCTGAAAAGAAGAGTTAGAATTGGCGACATGTTTAAGGGAGAAATTGCATCCCAGGGAAAACAAATGAAATGACTTGAAGGCATTGAGATCATGCTGTATTTAAAGGACTTAAGAATTTCAGTATGGCTTAAAAAAAAGAATTTAAGTATGGATTTCAGTATAGAATGTTTTTAGATTAGTAACAGGAGATTAAGCTGCTTCAGTAGACAGCACCTTATAGCAGGGTATTGTATGTTATCCAAAGAAATTTAAACTTTGCCCTAAGATGAGAGAGTGTAATTTAAATATTTTAAGCTGGGAAAGAGAAAATATTGGTTATGTAAAGATTGACACTTTTTGAATTTAGATTCTCAATATTTCCTTTTTCTTAAGTATTACAAAAAAACAATGAGCTCCTTTTTAAATTACTTACCAATTCATTATATATAGCTTCAAATTGACATTTCCCTCCTGAATCTTGTTTCATCCACATTCCAACAGGAGTTTTTGTTTTTGTTTTAGTTTTTTTTTTTTAAGATTTTATTTATTTATTTGACAGACAGAGAGCACAAGTAAGCAGAGTGGCAGGCAGAGGGAGAGGGAGGAGCAGGCTCCTTGCTGAGCAGAGAGCCTGATGTGGAGCTTGATCCCAGGACCCTGGGATCATGACCTGAGCTGAAGGCAGATACCTTTAACCAAATGAGCCACCCAGGCACCCCCCAACAGGAGTTTCAATTAAAGAGCCATAGGAGACTTGTAAAAATGATCATTTTATGAAAAAGAGATGATTTACTTTGTGATTTCCCTTTGGGCAACCTAGAAACAAGTTTACTCTTGCCTGCTCCCTGGCATCCAGGTATCTCCCAGCCAGTTAAACATAAGTCTTGAAGGAACTCACATCAGTTTATGATTAAAACAAAACAAAAAACTGGTGGTTCTTACTCAGGGATATTTGTGAATTCCCAAAAATTGGAAGGAAATTTTTGTATGGTATATGTACATTTTTCCTGTGTGAGACTCAAACTTAACGAGATTTTTTTAATTTGTCTAAAATTTAAATATTAAGAACTACCATGAAGATAATTTGAGATTCATCTGGTTCTAAAATCAGATCCTGTAGTTTAAATTCCAGTTCTCTACTGTAATTTTCAGATGGCCTTATGTCTATGTATCTGTCTATGTATAACATTTTGAGTAATGTTATATATAGAACTGTGATGAAATACAGTATATGGTTTTGTTATAATAACAGATTACCTTGTAAATCTACCAAAACCATAAAAAATATCTGATCACTCATGGTAATACCTTAGTTTATATTCTTATTAGAATAGAACAACAACAAAAACTATATAAGGAAGACCAAATGCTGCTTAGATCTAATTTATTTCACTCCTCCCTTTGCATTTTGACATTTTCATGGGTACAAATAGTTATGGTTAAACAATGGTTTAACCTCATCTAATAATATATATTATAGATAAATTCAGAAATTATGACACATTAATTATCATCATTATGGATTACAGAAAACATATAATAAGATATGTTAAAAGCCTCTATCATTATTTATAATATGCTTTTTTTTAAAAAAGATTTTATTTATTTGACAGAGAGAGACACAGCAAGAGAGGGAACACAAGCAGGGGAAGTGGGAGAGGGAGAAACAGGCTTCCCGCAGAGCAGGGAACCCAATGCAGGGCTCAATCCCAGGACCCTGGGATCATGACCTGAGCCGAAGGCAGACACTTAACGACTGAGCCACCCAGGCGCCCCATAATATGCTTTTTTTTGGTAATGAAAAAGGTAAAATTGAAAACATGCATATATCTTTTAAAAATAACATAGATGGATAAATAAGAATCTATGAAATTGGTTACCCGTAAGTCATGTGTGTGTGATACTTTTCTGTGGAAGGAATGGGGAGGAAGTAAAAATCATTGTGTTGTTGTATATATACAAAGAATAAACTTAAATAAACTAGAATGGGGTAAAACTCTTTAAAATTGAAGGCAGGTAGAAACAGATGTACCCAGGTGTATATCAAATGAATAACATAATCAAACGTCAAGGGAATGAAGAACTAACCCATGCAACATTTCAAAATAGTACTTTGACTATATATAGTACTATATATAGTACTTTCAGTGTAAGGGGATAAAAGAACTTCAAATAGAATTGCAAATAATTCTTGAACACCTTTCAATAGGCAGATAAAAGATATAGATAGAAAGATAGATAATAGATAATAGGTAAATATTCTGAAAAGAGTTTCTATGTATTGTTGGATCAATCAAATATGTAAATGTGTACTTTATTTTGGAGTGGGAGCTTGAATTTTTTATTATGGAAGAGAGGAGATACAACTGAATTAAAAAGGTCAAGAACTATGTGGGGATAGACTGGAATTGGAGATATAAGTATAAACCTGTGATTTTCTAGCTCTGTCAACTGAAAGGGCATAAAAGCAATAATATTCTGCATAGCACTCAGATTTCCATTTCTAACTATCAATCCCCACTAATAGGAGCTCTTTGAAGAGATTTCTATGCCGGGGTTGACATCAAGTAAAGCATAAGATGAACCTGGAACATCTTGTGCCACTAATTAAAGAAAGTATTCAAATAATGATGAGGGCATATCAAAAATATAGCTTGAAGGGGTTCCCACTGGTCAAATCTAGGGCAATTGGAGGAATGTAATATAACCTATCTATTTATTTTTTTTAAAATAGGAATCTGAGTTCATGTTGATCATGAATAGATAATAAATACATAAATTAAGAGGGGTAGGAAAGTGCTTTCTTACAGTAGAACACTTACTAATAAATGTGAAGGAAGTAGAAGTGTTGGGGAAAAATCACCATTGTATAACCATTATCTTAAAGATTGGTTCAGGCAAGAATAATTAGTGGATGTCAAATCCAGGGAAGAAGGGTGAGAGATTGACAAGGAGCTGTGTAATGGCATGGCCTCAAAGAGTCTCTACAAAGACAGATTATTACTTGCAAGGGAAAAGGTAGTAACGATACAGTGGAGAAACCTAACAATGTCTTGACCTGGTGACCCAAATTAACATCAATAAAGCACAAATTGTCATTGTGTGCTTCTAGTTGTGACACATTGAGAAAGTGAAGACAGCATTATGTAGTATTCTGGCTGTGGATACAGATGAATGATAGATTAGATAGATGATAGATGATAAATAGATGATAGATGATAGATGATAGATTAGATAGATGATAGATAGATGATAGATAGGGATAGATAGATAATAGAGAAAGGGCACAAATAAAGCAAAAATTTAAAATTTGGAAAATCTAGATAAAATATATGTGGGTGTTCTTTGTAACATTCTTGATACTTTTCTGTAATCTTGGAATTATTTCAAAATTATTTCAAAAAATTTTTTAAAAGTGTATAAGCTAGTAAATCTTAAATGTTCTCATCACAAAAGAAAAAAGAAATGGTAATTATTGAACATGATGGAGGTGGCAGCTAATGCTATGGTGGTAATCATTCTGCAATATATAAGCATATCAAATCAATAGGCTGTACATCTTAAACTTACACAATGTTATATGCCAGTTATATCTCAATAAAGCTGGAAAAAAATTCCCACATGGGAGACACAAATCTGAACAATAGCCCCCTCAATAAGGAACTATTTTATATTTTAAAGCATAAAAAACAAAATAAAGTTCATAAGGCACAGAAGCCATTCTTCCCCCCATCTCTCTAATTATGTTTGTTAAAAGCAATCTTTGGTATAAGTAAGCTATAAATATTATTAAGGAGCTTTCAATTATCAGTAATATTTTAATGTATAAGGCTTATATATATATATATATATATATATATTTCACACAATCATTTTTATTTTTCCTTATAACGCTCTTATGATCAGAGATATATAGTTTTCTTCACCTTGGAGTTGACACAAATCCAGGTGCAAAAGAAGTTTTGTTGGATCTTCAAATGTAAAATTAATGTTCTTATTAATTTCACATTTTGTCATAATTATATTTTCTTGATGCCCTTTTTTTGTAGGAGTGAAATGAACACAGTTCTCTTATTTTAATGTTTTTTTGGTGTGTGTGTGCATTTAGGTTTGGAGTCATTTGTGGTACCATTCTATATGTAAACTGTCACATTTCACTGGAAAACATGAGCTCCTGTCTAGAATCCAGAAGACATACACTTGGCTTTATTCTCTAGCTGGTTTATATATGAAATTCTAAACCTGCTTTTTCATTACATATCTTTGGCATTTCTCCAAATAGTTCATTGAACCATTCATCTATTTCCTCTAGTAGAGTTTTAATATGAGATAGTGATCAATTCTATACATTGGGGTACAAGATTCAGAATTAAGAAGGGATAAGTGTAAACAGCAGAGAATAAGTTACAAATGAATGAGTACATAGGAAGCCATATGACCTTAAACCTTAGACACACTGATTTGTTCTGTGGTCTGTCTACTTGCAACATTTCAGTATAACCTGCCAAAGAAAAACTTGTGTGCTAACATTTGTTTGCTCCTCCCTCTTAATTTTCCTGAGCCCACCACCTGGTGTTCCAAATACATTTCTTTGGATCAGAAAAAAAAATCATAAATAAGAAGAGTTGAGCCCCTTTATTTGATCCCCATACTTGCAATTCTCTCAAGCCAAACTTTTCTTTCTCAGATCACTCATTCTGCTTGGAGTTTTGGGAAATATATGATCTCTTGTGCATATCTAGAGTTGGTTTCACCTCTGCCAGCTTTATCCCAAAACATCTTTGTTTCCAGCCTGAATTTGTAAAATTCTATCTATCTGACTGAGTGGCCTTTCTGAATATTCATTGGCTACTTCGACAAGTTCTTAGTTCCCTGAAATTTCTGTGATTTTACTCTCTATTAATATTTCTGTTTTTTGTTCTACCACCCAGAGGGAAAAATAGTGCATAATTTTAGATTTCAGAGTTTTTCTTTTCATCTTCCTTTTTTTTTTTGTTTAAACTTGCCTCATGTGGCAATAAATGCTTCCCTTTTCTCCAAGGAGTTATTAAGAAACCCCACATTTACATGATTAAAGCAGTAATCTTCCTTAGCATCTCTTTTAAGATTGCCAGGTGGTTATAACACATTCAGTCAGAAGATAATATCCACTGTGGTTTTTACTGATTCTAGCCACCTGCATTACCCTCCTGCTTCCTTTTGTTCTCTCATACCATGCATTGTTCTAATTACCTCCTTTTCTTTTTTTTTTCCTCTTTTCACACTTTTTAAAAATGCCATAGATAGGAGACTGTATCAAGAATGGGAACCTCTTCCCTTAATCTCAAAATGTTCGGAGACTATTTATTTCCCCCCCACCCCACGGCAATACTTTTGGTCCTAATTGGAAGAAAGATTAATCTAGCTGTCAGTTCATCTAATTGCTATGAAAACATAATGGAGTCCTTATTAAGTGTCAGTCTATTTCTGTCAGTGATTTTAAGTCTCAGGTATTTTCATCATGTGAAGCAGATTTATTTTGTATAGTACTTAACATATAAGGCAAGTCATGAGGAACTGTGAAGAATTAATATTAGGCAGCTCATTGTCTCAAAGTAGTCCTTCTTAAACTGTGGACTTGTCATTTCTCATAATCTAGAGGGATTAGGGACACGGATGAAAGGCATTAAATGAAAACAGCATGATTTTAGCACATACAAAATTATTGTGGTGGTAGGAGGTGAAGAAGTCTGTTCCTCGGCATCTTTACTGCCCAACTAGACCATCATCTCTTGGCAGCCCTGAGTTAAAGAACAGGCTTGCAGATGAAATGTGAAATTGATGAATATGGCCACCTGTCCTAGCATTTTAGATAGACATTGTGAATTTGTACCAATGGCTTGACAGTTGGAACATTCAACTCTCAGAAAGAGCTCCTGCAGTTTCCCTTGCATGCTTCACCCTGCCTGATGTGGATATCCAAATTTCTAGTTGTTTCACCAAGCATTGTAGGATTTTTCAGCCTCACGTATGGTGGCTCAGCAACTTGGCTTTAACTTGCAGCTCAACAGACTAGCCTGTGATAGGAGCAGCTAAGAGCATTGGATGTCTCTGCCAACTCTGCTGCTGTATATGCATGCTGCAGCTGATTGGGTCAACCCAAATTTCTGTGAATGCAATATTGCCATTGAGTGTGTAGACACAATCCAAATGTCCATGGTATGTATTGATATCTAAAATCCAGAGAAATCCCATTTTTTATCATTAAAAAAGCAATAGCCAATGAATTTAAATCAGGATGAAACAAACGTAATATTACTCTAGTGGCTTTAATGTTTTTGTGCCTGGATTGAAGTCTCCAGTAATTTGTGACTTTACTGAGATGCCGTTATCTTAATATCCTGGGAAGAATTCTCATAAGGAAATTCCTTAAATTTACCTGGTTAGGCTGCATATCAACAGAGAAAAAGGTATATTATTACATTGGGAAAAAAAATCATCATTTTTTTCTTAAAGTTTTACTATGGGGTAAGATTCTGATGGCATTGCAGTAATTAATTTGTTATCTTTATTATACAAGAGGTGAACAGATTAAACAAGCTAGCTTGCTATCTACCAGATAACAGAAAAAAGTACTTTTATTTTTCCTGATTACTATCTATGCAGTAATTATACTTCTTCTTTATACATAATTAAAGTGAAGGTGGATTTCAGTTCATTCTTCTCAGTGGTAAAATTATCAAGTTTTCTCATTATTTTCTGTATTATAGAACTATTTCAGATCCCTGTCACATTCCATTTAGTAAATACAAAATAGCTCTGAATTAGAGTTATCACAGTCTGAGATTTTTATACTATTAATTTTTAAGGTAAAAATCTTTAGATGGACATTATCCAAGCTGAAAATGAATCCTTTTGAAAGAATCCAATTGTTTTTTTTTTTTTTTTTCTTCATCTAGTTCTAAAGTCTCTTGCCCATTCACAATCTCTGTTGTTGGTAAGGTCTCCTTTTTTTAAATTAAGGTTGGTTAATTTGTTCAGGTTCTGACACAGCTTTTTCTCACTAAACAGTAAGGTTGAACTATTTATCATTACTCTGGGTGTGTGTTGCATGTTTTTTTGTTTATAGGGGTAAGATGCTCATTTTTGGAAACAGAAAAATCTTCTGCTCATATTGCACAGTAGAAATATGCACATAGTAAAATAAAGTTTTTAATCACGGATTATTGGTGAATTTGCTTTGAAGAGAAACTCTATACTCTAATTATGTTCATGAAGTAGGAGTCCTATTATAAAAGAACCTTTCCCTTACAAAAGGAGCCAGTCTTACTGGAGTTCCCTTTAGAGACACATTTCTGTGGATTTCTATGATGCACTGTGAATACTGTTTTGATGGCAAATTTTAGCATCCATACTTTTTTTTTTTTTTAGCACCAGATCACCTTGTAATACTAATGCCTTTGTGCTCCTAGAAAACTGCAAGATTAGATGATTCTAAAGAGAATTGACTTTGGGAATACAACTGCCATATCTTGATTCTAGTGGATACCCCTGATACGAATTATTTCAGTGTAATACTGCTGATTCCTTTACTTAATGGTTCATAGTGCCTTGTTTCTAGTAGTTGCTCAAAAATGTTTGCTAAAATTAATCTTTTATACAGTATTTGCTCTGTGAGGATGCACTGTTATTGTTTTGTTTTTGTTTTGCATAATTGAGTTATGGCCCTATTTATCTGCTGCAAAAGATATAGGCTAAAGTGATCTTAAATTTCTTCAAGCTCCTACACTTCATGTAGTCAATATGCATTTTCCCAGTCCATCCCCATTTCCTAAACTTTCTTTAAAGTTTGCTCAACCGTAGCCCTTCATCCACCTTCTTAATATTGCTAGAAATGGTCTTTTACTTTATCTTACTAGCCTTTCTTTTATCTCAAGAATTTTATCAGCAAATGTTGCTAGTATGACTTTTAGAGTAACTCATGTATTCCCTTATTTTTAAAAATTGTTTTAATGTTTTATTATAATGATAAATTATGCACAAGGTAAAGAATTCAAGAACCACAAAGGTTATATAGAATCTGTATGTCTCCCATCCTCTTCTGATCCTTAGTTGTTTGATCCTGAGAGACAAATGCTGAATCCACTCCCTTATATATTATGCCCGAGATATTCCATCATAAATGACTACACATGGATATCAGTATCTCTTTTGTATTGAGGAAAAATTAATATAACATAAAATTAACCATTTTAAAGTGGACAATTCAATGGTATTTAGTACACTCACAATGTTATTCAAGCACTTAATCTATCTAATTCCAAATCATTTTCATCACTCCAAAAGAAAACCCTATACCCATTAAGTAATTATTATCCATTCTCTCCCCCATGCCCTTAGCAACTACCTGTCTTACCTGTATGAATTTACTTATTCTGGATATTTCATATAAGTGGAATCATACAATGTGTACTCTTTCGTGTCTGGCTTCTTTCAATTAACATAATACTTTGGGGGTTCATCCACATTGTAGCATGTGTCAGTAATTCATTGTTCTTTATGACAAGATATTTTCCTATTACATGTATATAACACAATTTGTTTATCCATTCATCTGTTGATAGATAGATTATTTCCACTATTTTTTTTTCTTTTGCATAGTACTACTAGGAACATTCACATACAAGTATTTGTTCAAGTACCTGTTTTCAGTTCTTTTGGGTATATGGTTGGTAGTGTAATTGTTAGAGTATATGGTAATGCTATGTTTAACTTTTTGAGGAACTACCAAAATGTTTTCCATAGTAACTGAAGAATTTTACATTCCCACTAGTAATATATAAGAGTTCCAGTTTCTCACCAATAATTGTGATTTTCTCTTTTTTAACTAAAAATTATTTAGCCATCCTTATAGGTGTGAAGTGTTATCTTTTAGGGTTTGGATTTATGTTTCCCTGATGATAAATAATGCACATCTTTCCATGTGCATAGTACTGTTTAAATGTCCTTTTTGGAGAAATGTCTATTCAAGTGCTTTTCCCATTTTTAAACTGAGCTATTTTCCTTTCTATTGATGAGTTGTGAGAATCCTTTATATATTCTGCATACTAGAACTTTACCAAATATATGATTTGGAAATATTTTCATCCATTTTATAGGTTGTCTTTTCACTTTCTTGATAGTGTCCTTTGATGCTCAAATATATTTAATTCTGATGAAATCAAATTCATCTATTTTCTTTGTTTCTTATACTTTTGGTGTCATATTTAAGAAGCCATTACCAAATCCAAAGTCATAAAGATTTACCCCTATATTTTCTTCTAAGAGTGTTATGGTTTTAGCTCTGATATTTATTTCATTGATCCACTTTGAGTTATTTATTTTAATATGATGTGAAAGTCATGTCCAACTTTGTACTTTTGTATGTGGATATCTAGTTGTCTCAGCACTATTTGTTAAAGAGACCATTATATTTCCTCATTGGGTGATTTTGACACCCTTGCTGAAAATCAATTGACCAGAGGTGTTTGGATTTATTTCTGGACTCTTAATTTTATTCCATTTATCAATGCCTCTATCCTTATATCTGTATGACACTCTTGATTACTGTAACTCTATAAGTTTTGAAATGAGGAAATATAAGACCTTTCTCTTCCTTTGCAATATTACTTTAGCTATTTGGGGCCCTTGTGCAACAGAGCAGGGACTGGACTCAGGTCCCCTCAATGCTAACCACAAAATACACTGTTCCTTGAAAGCTGAAACTATATGCCTCTTGAGTTGTATATCTTGTAGGATAGTTGAAAGTCTATTCTCCTTGAGTAGCTTATCTTGAAGGAATGTGGAGGCAGGATTCTTATCAAAAGGAAAGATTTGACTAGGAAGACAGGCCAAGACTGAACCAAACCAGTGTGCACCAAGATAAATCGTAGTGCTGACCTTTCACTGACTTTTTTCCTCATTAAAATACTAAAAATCACATCCAGGGATGAAGATTTTTTTTTTTTTTAAAGATTTTATTTATTTCCTTGACAGAGAGAGACGCAGCGAGAGAGGGAACATAAGCAGGGGGAGTGGGAGAGGGAGAAGCAGGCTTCCCGCCGAGCAGGGAGCCCGATGTGAGGCTCGATCCCAGGACCTTGAGATCATGACCTGAGCCGAAGGCAGACGCTTAACGACTGAGCCACCCAGGCGCCACAGGGATGAAGATTTAACATGCTAATTAAACATGTGATATGTGAAGAAGCATGACCTTTAAGTGCACGATACCAATAAATCCGTGCCTCTACATGCTTAAACATCATACTTTCTTAAAATATTTTATTTACCATGCTAATGGACACCAAAAGAAAGCTGGGGTGGCAATCCTTATATAAGACAAATTATATATATATATATATATATTTAAAGATTTTATTTATTTATTTGACAAAGAGAGAGAGTTAGTGAGAGCAGGAACACAAGCGGGGGAGTGGGAGAGGGAGAAGCAGGCTTCCCGCCGAGCAGGGAGCCCGATGCGGGGCTCGATCTCAGGACCCTGGGATCATGACCTGTACGAAGGCAGACACTTAACGACTGATCCACCCAGGCGCCCCAAGACAAATTATATTTTAAACCAAAGACTGTAATAAGAGATGAGGAAGGACACTATATCCTACTTAAAGGGTCTATCCAACAAGAAGATCTAACAATTGTAAATATCTATACCCCTAACATGGGAGCAGCCAATTATATAAGCCAATTAATAACAAAAGCAAAGAAACACATCAACAACAGTACAATAAAAGTGGGGGACTTTAACACCCCTTCACTGAAATGGACAGATCACCTAAGCAAAAGATCAACAAGGAAATAAAGACTTTAAATGACTGGACCAAATGGACTTCACAGATATATTCAGAACATTCCATCCCAAAGCAACAGAATACACATTCTTCTCTAGTGCCCATGGAACATTCTCCAGAATAGATCACATCCTAGGTCACAAATCAGGTCTCAGCCGGTACCAAAAGACCAGGATCATTCCCTGCATATTTTCAGACCACAGTGCTTTGAAACTAGAACTGAATCACAAGAGGAAAGTCGGAAAGAACTCAAATACATGGAGAATAAAGAGCATCTTACTAAAGAATGAATGGGTCAACCGGGAAATTAAAGAAGAATTAAAAAAAAAATCATGAAAACAAATGAAAATGAAAACACAACTGTTCAAAATCTTTGGGATGCAACAAAGGCAGTCCTAAGAGGAAAGTATAGAGCAATACAAACCTTTCTCAAGAAAAAGAAAGGTCTCAAATACACAACGTAACCCTACACCTAAAGGAGCTGGAGGAAGGACAGCAAATAAAGCCTAAACCCAGCAGGAGAAGAGAAATAATAAAGATCAGAGCCGAAATCAATGAAATAGAAACCAAAAGAACAGTAGAACAGATCAACAAAACTAGGAGCTGGTTCTTTGAAAGAATTAACAAGATTGATAAACCCCTGGCCAGACTTATCAAAAAGAAAAGAAAAAAATGACCCAATGCTGTACTTTTGGTGACCCAATAATGATCCAAATAAACAAAATCATGAATGAAAGAGGAGAGACCACAACCAACAACAAAGAAATACAAACAATTATAAGAACATATTATGAGCAACTATATGCTAGGAAATTAGATAATCTGAAAGAAATGGATGCATTCCTAGAGATGTATCAACTACCAAAACTGAACCAGGAAGAAATAGAAAATCTGAACAGACCCATAACCACTAAAGAAATTGAAGCAGTCATCAAAAATCTCCCAACAAACAAGAGCCCAGGGCCAGATGGCTTCCCAGGGGAATTTTACCAAACATTTAAAGAAGAATTAATACCTATTCTTCTGAAGCTTTTTCATAGAATAGAAATGGAAGGAAAACTTCCAAACTCCTTTTATGAGGCCACCATTACCTTGATCCCCAAACCAAACAAAGACCCCATCAAAAAAGAGGATTACAGACCAATATCCTTGATGAACATGGATGCAAAAATTCTCACCAAAATACTAGCTAATAGGATCCAACAGTACATTAAAAGGATTATTCACCACAACCAAGCGGGATTTATCCCTGGGCTGCAAGGTTGGTTCAACATCCATGAATCAATCAGTGTGATACAATACATTAATAAGAGAAAGAACAAGAACCATATGATCCTCTCAATAGATGCAGAAAAAGCATTTGACAAAGTACAGCATCCTTTCTTGATCAAAACTCTTCAGAGTATAGGGATAGAGGGTCCATGCCTCAATAGCATAAAAGCCATCTATGAAAAACCCACAACAAATATCATTCTCAATGGGGAAAAACTGAGAGCTTTCCCCCTAAGGTCAGGAACACGGCAGGGATGTCCACTATCACCACTGCTATTCAGCATAGTATTAGAAGTCCTAGCCACAGCAATCAGACAACAAAAAGAAATCAAAGGCATCCAAATAGGCAAAGAAGAAGTCAAACTCTCACTCTTTGCAAATGATATGATACTTTATGTGGAAAACCCAAAAGACTCCACCCCAAAACTGCTAGAACTCACACAGGGATTCAGTCAAGTGGCAGGATATAAAATCAATGCACAGAAATCAGTGGCATTCCTATTCACCAACAACAAGACAGAAGAAAGAGAAATTAAGGAGTTGATCCCATTTACAATTGCACCCAAAACCATAAGATACCTAGGAATAAATCTAACCAAAGAGGCAAAGGATCTGTACTCAGAAAACTATAAAATACTCATGAGAGAAATTGAGGAAGACACAAAGAAATGGAAAAACGTTCCATGCTCATGGATTGGGAGAACAAATATTATGAAGATGTCAATGCTACCTAGAGCAATCTACACATTTAATGCAATCCCCCTCAAAATACCATCCACTTTTTTCAAAGAAATGGAACAAATAATCCTAAAATTTCTATGGATCCAGAAAAGACCCCAAATAGCCAGAGGAATGTTGAAAAAGAAAAGCAAAACTGGCGGCATCACAATTCCGGACTTCAAGCTGTATTACAAAGCTGTCATCATCAAGATAGTATGGTACTGGCACAAAAACAGACACATAGATCAATGGAACAGAAGAGAGAACCCAGAAATGGACCTTCAACTCTATGGTCAACTAATCTTTGACAAAACAGGAAAGAATGTCCAGTGGTAAAAAGACAGTCTCTTCAAGAAATGGTGTTGGGAAAATTGGACAGCCACATGCAGAAGAATGAAACTGGACCATTTCCTTCCACCACACACAAAAATAGACTCAAAATGGTTGAAAGACCTAAATATGAGACAGAAATCCATCAAAATCCTTGAGAAGAACACAGGCAGTAAGCTTTTCGACCTCAGCTGCAGCAACTTCTTCCTAGACACACTGCCAAAGGCAAGGGAAACAAGGGCAAAAATGAACTACTGGGACTTCATCAAGATAAAAAGCTTTTGCACAGTGAAAGAAACAGTGAACAAAACCAAAAGACAACCGACAGAATGGGAGAAGATATTTACAAATGAAATATCAGGTAAAGGGTTAGTATCTAAAATCTATAAAGAACTTATTAAACTCAACACCCAAAGAACAAATAATCCAATCAAGAAATGGGCAAAAGAGATGAACAGACATTTTTCCAAAGAAGATATCCAAATGGCCAACAGACATGTGAAAAAGTGCTCAGCATTGCTCAGCATCAGGGAAATCCAAATCAAAACCTCAGTGAGATACCACCTCACACCAGTCAGAATGGCTAAAATTAACAAGTCAGGAAACGACAGATGTTGGCAGGGATGCGGAGAAAGGGGAACCCTCCTATACTGTTGGTGGGAATGCAAGCTGGTGCAGCCATCCTGGAAAACAGTATGGAGGTTCCTCAAAAAGTTTAAAATAGAGCTACCATATGATCCAGCAATTGCACTACTGGTATTTACCCCAATGATACAAATGTAGGGATCCGAAGGGATACATGCACCCCGATGTTTATAGCCGCAATGTCCACTATAGCCAAACTGTGGAAAGAGCCAAGATGGCCATCGACAGAAGAATGGATAAAGAAGATGTGGTATATATATATACAATGGAATATTATGCAGCCATTAAAATGAATGAAATCTTGCCAATTGCAACGTGGATGGAACTGGAGGGTATTATGCTGAGCAAAATAAGTCAATCAGAGAAAAGCATGTGTCATATGACCTCACTG
Source organism: Phoca vitulina (assembly GCF_004348235.1). Classification (NCBI taxonomy): domain Eukaryota; kingdom Metazoa; phylum Chordata; class Mammalia; order Carnivora; family Phocidae; genus Phoca; species Phoca vitulina. Next base: position 2,667,069 of record NW_022589760.1, read on the forward strand.
ATATGAGGAATTCTTAATCTCAGGAAACAAACTGAGGGTTGCTGGAATGGTGGGGGTTGGGAGGGTTGGGGTGGCTGGGTGATAGACATTGGGGAGGGTATGTGCTATGGTGAGCGCTGTGAATTGTGTAAGACTGTTGAATCACAGGCTTGTACCTCTGAAACAAATAATACATTATATGTTAAAAAAAAGAAAAAGAAAAAGATAGCAGGAGGGGTAGAATGAAGGGGGGGAAATCGGAAGGGGAGATGAAGCGTGACAGACTATGGACCGTGAAAAACAAACTGAGGGTTCTAGAAGGGAGGGGGGCGGGGGATGGGTTAGCCTGGTGATGGGTATTAAGGAGGACACGTTCTGCATGGAGCACTGGGTGTTGTACGCAAACAATGAATCATGGAACACTATGTCAAAAACTAATGATGTAATGTATGGTGATTAACATAACATAATAATTAAAAGGAATATTTTATTTATTTACTTGTCAGAGAGAGAAAGTGAGCTGAAGCAAGGGGAGCAGCAGGCAGAGGGAGAAACAGGGTCCCCACTGAGCAAGGAGCCCAATGCAGGACTTGATCCCAGGACCCTGGATCATGACCCGACCTGAAGGCAGACACTTAACCCCCTGAGCCACCCAGGCATCCCTTAAACATCACCCTTATCCCACATAAACCTCTTTAAAACTCTCCCCAATTTCTCCTTGGGGAGTCAAACTGAAGATTGTTTCCTTTGTGATATCTCCCTTGTGCTTGAGCATAACCCCCCAAAAAGCCTTGCCTGGATGTTCCAGTCAACCTTTTGTCAATTCTTACTGATTAGAAAGCCCAAGGGCCTGGTTTGATATATTACTTGTAATTTCACTTGAATTTGAGGATAAGATTTTCCATTTCTGCTATAATGGCCATTGAATTTTTGAAAGAGATTGCATCTCATCTGTAGATTTTTGGGGGTAGTTATTTACATCTTAACAATATCAAGTTTTCCAACTCATGATACAGAATTGTTTTTCCATTTATTTAGGGCTTCTTTAATTTCTTTCAGCAATGTTTTAAAATTTTCAATGAATATATGATTTTAGCCTACTTAGTTAAATCTATTTGTAGGTATTTTTATTATTTTGGATGTTATTGTAAATAGAATTGTTTTCTTAATTACCCTTTTTGTAAGTGCATTGCTTGTGTATAAAAATACAACTGATTTTTATGTTTTTCTTTCTTTTTTAAGTTTTTATTTTAATTCCAGTTAGTTAACATACACTGCTGTATTAGTTTCAAGTGTACAATATAGTGATTCAACAATTCCATACATCACCCAGTGCTCATCATGGCAAGTGCACTCCTTAATTGATCTTGTACCTTGTAACTGCAGAATTTTTTTATTAGGTCTAGTAGTTTTTTGGGTTTATTTATTTTTTTAAAGATTTTATGTATTTATTTCAGAGAGAGAGAGAGCACGAGCAGGAGGGGCAGAAAGAGAGGGAGAGAGAATCTCAAGCAGACTCTGCACTGAGTGAGGAGCCCAACACAGGGCTCAATCTCACAACCCTGAGATCATGACCTGAGACAAATCCAGGAGTCAGGTGCTCAACAGACTGCATCACCCAGGCACCCCTGGGTTTATTTGCTTTTTATTTTTATTTTTTTGATTCTTTGGGATTTCTTATATATAGAAACATGCCTTCCTATGATTAGAGATAGTTTCACTTTATCCTTTCCAATGTGGATGCATTTTATTTTTCTTTCTTGCCTAATTGCTTTAGCTAGAATTTCCAGTGCTATGTTAAATAGACACTTTGAAAGTCGACATTCTTTTCTTATTCCTGAACCTAGTGGAAAGACTTTTAATCTTTAGCCATTGATCATAATGTTAACTGTGGGTTTTAAATAAATGTCCTTTATCATGTTGTGGAAGTGCCATTCTTTTCTTACTTTAATGAATGCTTTTATAATGAAAGGGTGTTGTAGTTTGTAAAATATTCTTTGGGTGTCAGTTGAAACATCAGTTTTATTTTCCTTGATTTTATTAAAAAGATCTATTATATTGAAAGGCTTTCTTAAGTTGAACCATTTACATAATTATGGGATAAATTCTAATTGATTATCATGTGTAATCTATTCAATACATAATTGAATTTGATTTGCTAGTATGGTTTGGAGACTTTTCACATCTATGTTCTTTTTTATTTAATTTAATTTAATTTTGTTATGTTAGTCACCATACAATACCTCATTGGTTTTTGATGTACTATTCCATGATTGTTTTCATATACCACCCAGTACTCCATGCAGTACATTCCCTACTTAATACTCATCACTGGGGTAACCCATCCTCTCACTTCTCTCCCCTCTAAAACCTTCAGTTCCTTTATCAGAATCCATAGTCTCTCATGGTTCGTATCCTCCTCTGATTTCCACCCCTTCCTTTTTCCCTTCCTTCCCCTAATGTCCTCCAGGCTATTCCTTATGTTCCACAAATAAGTGAAACCATAGGATAATTGACTTTCTCTGCTTGACTTATTTCACTTAGCATAATCTCTTCCAGTCCCATTCACGTTGATGTAAAAGTTGGGTGTTCATCCTTCCTGATGGCTGAGTTATATTCCATTGTATATATGGACCACATCTTCTAGACCCATTCATCTGTTGAAGGGCATCTTGGCTCTTACCACAGTTTGGCTATTGTGGACATTGCTGCTATGAACATTGGGGTGCGTATGGACCTTTTTTCATTAAATCTATGTCTTCGGGGTAAATACCCAGTAGTGTAATTGCTGGGTCATAGGGTAGCTCTATTTTTAAATTTTTGAGGAACCTCCACACTGTTTTCCAAAGTGGCTGTACCAACTTGCATTCCCACCAACAGTGTAAGAGGGTTCCCCTTTCTCCTCATCCTCTCCAACATTTGTTGTTCCTTTCCTTGTCTATTTTTGCCATTCTAACTGGTGTAAGGTGGTATCTCAATGTGGTTTTGATTAGAATTTCCCTGATGGCTAACAATGATGAACATTTTTTCATGTGTCTATTAGCCATTTGCATGTCCTCTTTGGAGAAGTGTCTGTTCATTTCTTCTGCCCATTTTTTGACTCGATTATTTGTTTTTTGGGTGTTGAGTTTGAGAAGTTCTTTATAGATCTTGGATACCAGCCCTTTATCTGTAGTGTCATTTGCAAATATCTTCTCCCATTCTGTGGGTTGCCTCTTTGTTTTGTTGACTGTTTCCTTTGTTGTGCAGAAGCTTTTTATCTTGATGAAGTCCCAAAAGTTCATTTTTGCTTTTGTTTCATTAGCCTTTGGAGATGTATCTTGAAAGAAGTTGCTGTGGGCGATGTCAAAGAGGTTACTGCCTATGTTCTCCTCTAGGAATTTGATGGATTCCTGTCTGACATTGAGGTCTTTCATCCATTTTGCGTTTATCTTTGTGTATGGTGTTAGAGAATGGTCTACTTTCATTCTTCTGTATATAGCATTCAAATTTTCCCAGCATCATTTATTGAAAACACTGTCTTATTTCCATTGCATATTTTTTCCTGCTTTGTTGAAGATTAACTGACCATAGAGTTGCAGGCCCATATCTGGGCTCTCTATTCTGTTCCATGGTCTATATGTCTGTTTTTGTGCCAGTACCATGCTGTCTTGGTGATCACTGCTTTGTAATATAGCTTGAAATTAGGGAACATGAAGCCTCCAGCTTTATTTTTCTTCTTCAACATTTCCTTGGCGATTCGGGGTCTTTTCTGATTCCATACAAATTTTAGGATTCTTTGTTCCAACACTTTGAAAACTGTCATTGGGATTTTGATCAGGCTGCCATTGAAGGTATAGATTGCTCTGGGTAGATTAGACATTTTAACAAAGTTTATTCTTCTGATCCATGAGCGTGGAATGTTTTTTTCATTTTTTTGTGTCTTCTTCAATTTCTTTCATGAGTGTTCTGTAGTTCCTATAGTATAGATATTGTACCTCTTTGGTTAGTTTTATTCCGAGGTATCTTATGGTTTTTGGTGCTATTGTAAATGGAATAATTTCTCTAATTTCTCTTTCTACAATTGCATTGTTGGTGTATAAGAAAGCAACTTATTTCTGTGCATTGATTTTGTATCCTGCCACATTACTGAATTGCTGTATGAGTTCTAGTAATTTGCGGGTGGAGTGTTCTGGGTTTTCCACATAAAGTATCATGTCATCTGTGAAAAGAGAGTTTGACTTCTTCCTTGCCAATTTGAATACATTTTATTTCCTTTTGTTTTCTGATTCCTGTTGCTAGGACTTCTAGTATTATGTTGAACAAGAGTGGTGAGAGTGGGCATCCTTGAAGTGTTCCTGATCTTAAGGGAAAGACTCTCAGTTTTTCCCATTGAGGATGATATTCGCTGTGGGTTTTTCACAGATGGATTTTATGAACGTGAGGAATGTTCCCTCTATCCCTATACTCTGAAGAATTTTAATCAGGAAAGGATGATGTATTTTGTCAAATACTTCCTCTACATCAATTGAGAGGACCATATGGTTCTTCTCTCTCCTCTTATTAATGTGTTCTATCACATTGATTGATTTGTGAATGTTGAACCACCCTTGTATCCTGGGGATACATCCCGCTTTGTCATGGTGGATGATCCTTTTAATGTACTGTTGGATCCTATTAGCTAAGATTTTGTTGAGGATTTTGGAATCCATGTTCATCAGGGATAGTGGTCTGAAATTCTCCTTTTTGATGGGGTCCTCACGTGGTTTGGGGATTAAGGTAATGCTGGCCTCATAGAATGAGTCTGGAAGCTTTCCTTCTGTTTCTGTTTTTTGAAACAGCTTGAGGAGAATAGGCATTATTTCTTCTTGAATGTTTGGTAGAATTCCCCAGGGAATCCATTAGGGCGTGGACCCTTGTTTTTTGGGAGGTTTTTGATCACTGCTTCAATCTCGTTACTGGTCATTGGCCTATTCATGTTGTCAATTTCTTCCTGTTTCAGTCTTGGCAGTTTATAGGTTTTCCAGGAAGGCACCCATTTCTTCCAGGTTGCTTAACATATTGGCATAAAGTTGTTGATAATAATTTCTAATAACTGTTTCTATGTCCTTGGTGTTAGTCGTGATCTCTCCCCTTTCATTCAAAATTTTATTGATTTGGGTCCTTTCTCCTTTCTCTTGGATAAGTCTGACCAGTGGTTTATCAATCTTATTAGTTCTTTCAAAGAACCAGCTTCTAGTTTCGTTGATCTGATCTACTGTGTTTCTGGTTTCTAATTCATTGATCTCTGCTCTAATCTTAATTATTTCTCTTCTAAATCGTGGCTTAGGCATTGTTGGTTGCTTTTTCTCTAGTTCTTTAAGGTATAGAGTTAGTTGGTGAATAAGGGATTTTTCTATTTTCCTGACTGAGGCTTGGATGGCTATGTATTTCCCCCTTAGGACCACCAATGTGTTTTCATTTTCATTGGTTTCCATGAATTGTTCAAGTTCTCCTTTGATTTCCTGGTTGACCCAAACATTCATGAGCAGAGTGGTCTTTAACTTCCAAGTGTTGGAATTTCTGCCAAATTTCTTCTTGTGATTGAGTTCCAGTTTTAAAGCATTATGGTCTGAGAATATGCAGGGAATAATCTCAGTCTTTTGGTATCAGTTGAGACGTGATTTGTGACCCAGTATGTGGTCTATTCTGGGGGAAGTTCCATGTGCACTCGAGAAGAATGAGTATTCTGTTGTTTTAGGGTGGAATGTTCTGTATATATCTATGAGGTCCATCTGATCCAGTGTGTCCTTCAAAGCTCTTGTTGCCTTGCTGATTTTCTGCTTAAATTATCTGTCTACTGCTGAGAGTGGAGTATTGAGGTCTCCTACAATTAACATATCAACATGACTCTTAATTTTGGTTAAAAGTTAGCTTATGTAGATGGCTGCTCCCATGTGGGGGGCATAGATATTTACATTTGTTAGATCTTCTTGTTGGATAGACCCTTTAAGAACGATAGAGTGTCCTTCTGTGCCTCTAACTACAGTCTTTAGCTTAAAATCTAATTTGTCTGGTATAAGAATTGCTACCCCAGCTTTCTTTTGAGGTCTGTTGGCATGGAAGATGTATCTCCATCCCTTCACTTTCAGTCTGGATGTATCTTTACGTTCAAAATTAGCCTCTTGTAGACATCATATGTATGGGTCCTGTCTTTTTATCCAATCTGCAATGCTGTGCCATTTTATGGGAGCATTTAGGCTGTTCACTTTGGGAGTGATTATTGAAAGATATGAATTTACTGTCATCATGTTGCCTGTGAAGACCTTTTTTCTATAGATTGTCTCTGTAAATTTCTGTTCTATATCACTCTTGAGGTATTTCTCCTTTTATATAACCCACCCTAATATTTCTTGCAAGGCCGGCTTAGTCGGCACATATTCTTTCAGTTTCTGCCAGTCTTGGAAGTTCTGCATCTCTCCATCCATTCTAAATGACAGACTTGCCGGATAAAGTATTCTTGCCTGCATGTTCTTCTCGTTTAGTATCCTGAATATGTCTTGCCAACCCTTTCTGGCTTGCCAGGTCTCTGTGGTTAGGTCTGACGTTATTCTGATGTTCCTCCCTCTGTACATAAGGAATCTCTTCCCCCTAACTGCCCTTAAGATGGTTTCTTTCGTTCTAAGATTTGTGAGTTTTACTATTACATGCTGGGGCATTGGACTATTTTCCTTGATCCTGGGAGGTGTCTTCTCTGTCTCTAGGACACGAATATTTGTTTCATTCCCCAGATTAGGGAATTTCTCAGCTACAATTTGCTCAAATATGTCTTCTAGTCCTCTCTCTCTCTTCACGCCTTCAGGGATCCCAATAATTCTGACATTGGAATGTTTCATGATGTCACTTATTTCTCTGCTTCTATTTTCATGGATTTTGAGTTCGTTTTCCCTGGCCTCCTCTTTTTCCTTCTTTTCTATCAGTTGGTCTTCTAGATCACTAATTCATTCTTTTGTCTCTCTTACCCTAGCTGTTTGATTATCTAGATTAGATTAAATCTCATTGATAGCATTTTTAAGTTCTGCCAATTCAGCTTTCATTTCTGCCCTTAGAGACTCTATGTTGCCATTAATTGATTTCTCTATTCTAGCAATTGTCTTCACAATTGCTACTCTGAATTCCTTCTCCAACATCTCAGTTATATCTGTATCCATTTGTAAATTTGTGGGAGAAGTCACAGTCTCTGAGTCTTTCCTATTTTGGGGGTTCCTCCTCTTAGTCATTCTGTTGAGGGCTGGTTGAGGAAATGTACAGAGTTCAAATTATTGACCACAATCCAAGCTAGATGCACTGTTTTCTAGGGACCTTAGGGTTGCTGGCCTCTTGTTTTCCCAGCCTGTCTTCTGGGGGAGGGGTGTGCCGGGCTGTTATTCAGGCAACCCTCTTTGGGCAGAGTTGCCCTGCCCCCTGTGGTGGGGAATGGGCTCAGTGAAAACTGGTTTTTGGGGGCTTTTGTTCTCTGGTGGCTTTCCCTGGTGGCTTTCCACGTCTCTTCCAAGAGTCAGAGTAGAAGAGATAATTTCCAACCTTGTGCCTCAGAGCAGAGAGATTACAGTCTGTTCTTCAGTGAGCTCTCCAGGCCACACTATCTCTCTTTCTGTCTGTGCTGCTATGAACTGCAGCATCCTGGGTTGTGCACTTCTCAGCAGCACTCGCAGTCTTTGCCTCTAGGTCGGGGCACATCTCTGCCTTTTGTGCTTCTAAAACTGCCAGCCACTCTCAGTTTATACACGCAGCCCCGCTGCTCCAGGTTTCAGGCCTGGGGGCTACCCTAAAGTCCTTTCCCTGTTGCTACTGGTCTGTGAGTCTGTGCCTGGTCCTTAGCACAGGAGGCTTTTGCACTCCTGTGTAATTTCACCTTCCCAGTGCCACGCTTATGGCAGCTTCCTCACCCTTCTGTTTATCTTTGGATATGTGCCCGTGGAATCATGGCTCCCTGCTTCATACCTTGAAACCAACCGCCTGCAATGTTCTGTTTGTAGAGATCCAGATCTATCTTCATACATCTCAGGCTGATTTCGTGGGTGTTCAGAGTGGTCTGGTAGATATCCAGCTCAATTCCAGGGACCAGTTGGAATAGGATCCCCTACTCCTCTGCCATCTTTTTAGAGATAACCTAGATTTTAAACCAAAGATTGTAATAAAGATGAAGAAAAGCACTATATCATAATAAAGGGGTCTATCCAACAAGAAAATCTATCAATTTTAAACATTTATGCCTCCAACATGGGAGCACCCAAATATAAATCAATTAATAGTGAACATAAAGAAACTTATTGATAATAATACAATAATAGTAGGGGAATTTACCACCCCACTTACAGCAATGGAGAGATCATCTATGCAGAAAATCAACAAGGAAACAATGGTTTTTTAGGGACACATTAGACCAGATGGACTTCACAGATATATTCAGAACATTTCATCCTAAAGCAACAGAATACACATTATTTTCAAGTGTACATGGAACATTCTCCAGAACGGATCACATACTGGGTCACAAATCATCCATCAAAAAGTACAAAATATTGAGATCATAGCATGCATATTTTCTGACCATAGTGCTCTGAAACTCGAAGTCAACCACAAGAAAAAATTTGGAAAGACCACAAATACATGGAGGTTAAAGAATATCCTACTAAAGAATGAATAGTTTAACCAGGGAATTAAAAAAATACATGGAAACAAATTAAAATGAAAGCACGACAGTCTAAAACCTTTGGGATGCAGCAAAGTCAGTCTTAAGTGGGAAGTATATTGCAAAATAGGCCTACCTCAAGATACAAGAAAAGTCTCAAATACACAACCTAACATTACAACTAAAGAAGCTAGAGAAAGAACAACAATTAAAGCTTAAAGCCAGCAGAAGAAGGGAAATAGTAAAGATTAGAGCAGAAATAAATGACTGGGCAATCTGGGAGAAATGGATAATTCCTAGAAACATACAAACTACCAACACTGAAATAGAAACAAAGAGAAAATTTGAACAAACTGATAAACAGCAAAGAAATTGAATCAGTACTCAAAAATCTACCTACAAATAAAATGTCCAGGGCCAGATGGCTTCCCAGGTGAATTCTACCAAACATTTAAAGAACAGTTAATACCTTTTCTCAAACTGTTCCAGGAAATTGAAATGGAAGGAAAACTTCCAAACTCATTCTACAATGCCAGCATTACCTTGATTCCAAAACCAAAGACCTCACTGAAAAAGAGAATTACAGACCAATATCCCTGAAGAATATGGATGCAAAAATTCTCAACAACATACAAGCAAATTGAATTCAACAGTAAATTAGAATTATTCACCACAATCAAGTGGAATTTATTTCTGGGCTGCAGGGGGTTTGTTTTTGTGAATCTTCTCTGTTCCTTTCTTCTCCTGTTCTCTTCTCTCAACATAAGTTGGCTTTCTTTAGTGATAAGTTTGGATTTCTTTATTTTCTGCATATATATTACTATTTTTTTTTGATTTGTGGTTACCATTAGTTTTGTATATAACATTTTCTGCATATAGCAGTCTTTCTTAATTTGTTGGTCACTTAAGTTTGAACCCACTCTTTACTCCTCTCCTCCCCATATCCTCTCTTTCCCATATTTTAAGTGTATGGTGTCATACTTTACTTTTTTTTTTAATTTTGTGAGTCTATTGACTGATTTTTACAGATACTTATTTTTACTGATTTTGTGTCTCCTACTTTCCTTACTCTTACTTCTAATCTTTCGTTCCACTCAAAGAGTCCCCTCTGACATTTCTTGTATGGCTGGTTTAGTGGTCATGAACTCCTTTCACCTTTGTTTGTCTGGGAAACTCTTTATCTCTCCCTCTATTCTGAATGATAGCCTTGCTGGAGAGAGTATTCTTGGCTGCAGATTTTTTCCTTTTCAACACTGTGAATATATCATGCCACTCTCTTCTGTAGAGGGGGAGTAGGACTGAAAAAAAAATATTCAGAGAAATAATGGCTTAAAACTACCCAAACTTGCCAAAAGACATAAACCCACAGATTCAAGAAGCTGAGTGAACCTCAAATAGGACTAACTTAAATAAATTCACATCAAGACATACCATAATTAAACTCTGAAATATAAATACAAAAGAAAAAAATATTGAACACGTCCAGAGGGAAATTACATTACATTTAGGGGAATAACAATTTGAATAACAGTGGATTTCTCATCTGAAACCATGAAGTTCATGAGTTAGTAGCACATTATTTTTTGGTATTTACTGGTATTTACTGAAACAAAGAATTATTAATCCAGAATTCTATATCCAGTAAAAACATATTTAAGGAATATAGGGGAAATAAAGATATTCTTAAATGAAGGAAAACTACAAAAATTTGTGGCTAGTAAACCTACTTTTAAATTAAAGCTAAAAATAGTCTCTAAACAGAAAAGAAAATACAGAACAGAAGAAGGTTTGAAACTTTTTGAATGAAGACCATCAGGATGGGTAAAAGTAAGGGTTAATATAAATAGACTATCCCTCTTTCCTTGAGTCTTTTAAATCATATTTCATGTTTGAAACCAAATCACCATCTGATGGTGTGTATATAGAAGAAATATTTAAGGTACTTATATTTTTAAATGGGTAGATTGAAGTGGCCTAAATGGTTCCTTTTGTATGAAATAATAAAATATTGCTATCAGTATACTAGGATAAGCTACATATATAATTTCTAACATGTAGAACAACTACTAAGATAAATAAACAAAGGGATATACTCAAAATACTATAAATACATTAAGATGAAATTCTGGTTGCCAGAGGGGATGTGAGTGGGGGAATGGGTGAAACAGAGAAAGGAGGTTAAGAGTACACTTAACTTGATAAGCAATAATTCCATAGATTAAATCATTATATTGTACATCTGAAACTAATATAACACTGTATGTTAATTATACTTGAATAAGAAGAAAGAAAGAAAGAAGATAAGAAAAGGAAAGTACAGAAAAGAAGAGAAAAAGAAAGGATGGAATTCAAAAATATTCCTGTAACTCACAGGAAAGCAAGGAACAAAAAAGAAATGAAGAGTAAATGGAGGAAACAAATGCAAAGCAAGTAATAAAATGGCACACCAAACTCCTAACATATCAATAGTTACTTAAACTGTAAATAGTCTACACCAAATAAAAGACAAAAAGTGGCAAAGTGGATAAAAAAACTTGGCCCAATTATATGTTGTCTACAGGAAATTCACTTCAAATAGAATGACATTGCTAATAAGTTGAAAATAAAATGATTTTTAAAGTATGTATCATAGAAACATAATCAAATTAAAGTAGGACTGGCTATTAATCTACATAATGGTTACTTTGGAGCAAAGAAAATTGCTAGAGACAAAGAGAGACATTAAATTATAATAAAAGGATCTATCCACCAAGAAGCTATATCAATCTTAAACATGCATGCACCAAACAATGGATTCTTAGAATATGAATACTTGAAGCAAAAACTGATAGAACTAAAAAGATAGTCAAATGTATAATTATAGTTGAAGACTATAACAAAGCGTTCTCAGCAATTGATGTAACTATTGGACAAAAGATCAGAAAACATGTAGAAAATATGAATAACAAAATGAACCAACATGCTCACATTGACGTATATAGAACATGCCACCCAACACAGCAAAATACACTTTTTTTTTCAAATGCTCATGGAACATTCACCAAGATAATAAACAAACAAATTTAAATTTAAATTCATTCACCAGTGTAATAAACAAACAAATTTAATTTTAAATCATTGAAATCATACAAAGTCTGTTCTTTGACCATAATGGAATCAAACTTTAAATCAATAACAGAAAAGGAAGAGGAACATAGCCAAACATTTGGATATTAAATAACACTCCTAAAATAGTCCATGGGTCAAATAAGTCTGAGAGGGGATAAAAATACATTGATGTGAATGAAAATGAAAATACAGCTTATCAAAATATTAGAGACCTATCTAAAGTGGTGCTGAGAAGTAAATTCATAGGACGAAATGTTTATCAGAAATGAAAAAAGGTCTTAAATCAATAATTTAATTAAAATCTAAGTTCCTTTTATTAATTTGGGTCCTTTCTCTTTTCTTTTGGATAAGTCTGGCCAGTGGTTTATCGATCTTATTAATTCTTTCAAAGAACCAGCTTCTAGTTTTGTTGATCTGATCTACTGTGTTTCTGGTTTCTAATTCATTGATCTCTGCTCTAATCTTAATTATTTCTCTTCTAATGCGTGGCTTAGGTATCCTTTGTTGCTTTTTCTCTAGTTCTTTAAGGTATAGAGTTAGTTGGTGATTTGGGATTTTTCTATTTTTTTGAGTGAGGCTTAGATGGCTTTGTATTTCCCCCTTAGTACCAATGTGTTTTCGTTCTCATTGGTTTCCATGAATTGTTCAAGTTCTTCTTTGATTTCCTGGTTGACCCAAACATTCTGGAGCAGAGTGGTCTTTAGCTTCCAAGTGTTTGAATTTCTGCCAATTTTTTTCTTGTGATTGAGTTCCAGTTTTAAAGCATTATGGTCTGAGAATATGTAGGGAATAATCTCAATCTTTTGGTATCAGTTGAGACCTGATTTGTGACCTAGTATGTGGTCTCTTCTGGAGAAAGATCCATGTGCACTCGAGAAGAATGAGTATTCTGTTGTTTTAGGGTGGAATGTTGTGTATATATCTATGAGGTCCATCTGGTCCAGTATGTCATTCAAAACTCTTGTTTCCTTGATGATTTTTTGCTTAGATGATCTGTCTACTGCTGAGAGTGGAGTATTGAGGTCTCCTACAATTAACGTATTGTTATCAATATCACTCTTTATTTTGGTTAACAGTTGGCTTATGTAGATGGCTGCTCCCATGTTGGGGGCATAGATATTTACATTTGTTAGATCTTCTTGTTGGATAGACCCTTTAAGAATGATAGAGGGTTCTTCTGTGTCTCTAACTACAGTCTTTGACTTAAAATCTAATTTGTCTGATATAAGAATTGCTACCCCAACTTTCTTTTGAGGTCCACTGGCATGGAAGATGGATCTCCATCCCTTCACTTTCAGTCTGGATGTCTCTTTAGGTTCAAAATGAGTCTCTTGTAGACAGCATATGGATGGGTCCTGTCTTTTTATCCAATCTGCAACCTTGTGCCATTTTATGGGAGCATTTAGGCCATTCACTTTGGGAGTGATTATTAAAAGATATGAATTTGTTGTCATCATGTTGCCTGTGAAGACCTTGTTTCTATAGATTGTCTCTGTAAATTTCTGTCCTATATCACTCTTGGGGTCTTTCTCTTTTTATAGAACCCCCCTTAATATTTCTTGCAGGGTCAGCTTAGTGGTCACATATTCTTTCAGTTTCTGCTGCCCTTGGAAGCTCTGCATCTCTTCATCCATTCTAAATGACAGCCTTGCCAGATAAAGTATTCTTGGCTGCATGTTCTTCTCATTTAGTATCCTGAATATGTCTTTCCAGCTCTTTCTGGCTTGCCAGGTCTCTGTGGATAGGTCTGACGTTATTCTGATGTTCCTCCCTCTGTACGTAAGGAATCTCTTCCCCCTAACTGCCTTTAAGATGGTTTCCTTGGTTCTAAGATTTGTGGGTTTTACTATTACATGCACAGCAAAGCAAACAGTCAACAAAACAAAGAGGCAACCCACAGAATGGTAGAAGATATTTGCAAATGACACTACAGACGAAGCGCTGATTTTCAAGATCTATAAAGAACTTCTCAAACTCAACACTGATAAAACAAATAATCCAGTCAAAAAATGGGCAGAAAATATGAACAGACACTTCTCCAAAGAAGACATACAAAGAGTTCTCCAAAGAAGACATACAAATGGCTAATGGACACATGATAAAATGTTCATCACCATTAGCCATCAGGGAAATTCTAATCAAAATCACATTGAGGTACCACCTTACACCAGTTAGAATGGCAAAAATGGACAAGGCAAGAAACAACAAATGTTGGAGAGGTTGTGGAGAAAGGGGAACCCTCTTACATTGTTGATGGGAATGCAAGTTGGTATGGCCATTTTGGAAAACAGTGTGGAGGTGCCTCAGAAAATTAAAAATAGAGCTACCCTATGACCCAGCAATTGCACTACTGGGTATTTACCCAGAAGACACAGATGTAGTGAAAAGAAGAGCCATATGCACCCCAATGTTCATAGCAGCAATGTCCACAATAACCAGACTGTGGAAAGAGCTGAGATGCCCTTCAACAGATGAATGGATCAAGAAGATGTGGTCCATATATGCAATGGAATATTACTCAGCCATCAGAAAGGATGAATACCCAACTTTTACATCAACATGGATGGGACTGGAGGAGATTATGCTAAGTGAAATAAGTCAAGCAGAGAAAGTCAATTATCATATGGTTTCACTTATTTGTGGAACATAAGGAATAGCCTGGAGGACATTAGGAGAAAGAAGGGAAAAATGAAGGGGGGGGCGGAAATCAGAGGTGGAGAAGAACCATAAGAGTCTATGGACTCTGAGAAACAAACTGAGGGTTTTAGAGGGGAGGGGCATGGGGGGATGGGTTCGCTCAGTGATGGGTATTAAGGAGGGCATGTACTGCATGGAGCACTGGGTGTTATGTGAAAACAATGAATCGTGGATTACTACATCAAAAACTAATGATGTATCATATGGTGACTAACATAACATAATAAAATTAAATTAAATTAAAAAAATAAAATCTAACTTCCTTCCTCCAGGAGCTAGAAAAAGAAAAGCAAAATCAAGCATATAGAAGGAAATAAATAATAAGGATTAGAACAGAAATCAATAAAATTAAAAGTGGAGAAACAAGATAAATTAATGAAACAAAAAGCATTTTTTTGAAAAGGGCAATACAATTAATAAAATTCTGTCAATACTAACAAAGAATAAAAAGAGACAATACAAATTATCTATATCAGGAATAAAACAAAATATAACTATACCCTTCAATGAATATTTTGAGTGGATTAATAGTTTCCTTAAAACATACTATTCTTAAATAATATAAGGATCACAAAGCATCATTTTTTTGTGTTTAGATTCAAAAACAGAACCAGACGCTATCTCTTCTCAGAGACCTGTTTCTTATTTGCTTTGTGATAGAACAAAAACCTATAAATGTATGACTCACAGAAGTGCATTGACCAAAGTTGTACATAACAATTTGTATCAATCATGTCAGAAAAATAAAGAGAAAGAAATTATTTTATTTCCAGGATGGAAACCATATTTATATCTTTTTTAGACATTTTATTACTATTATTAAACTAGATTTTAATTTTATTAACATTAAACATTTTTATATAAATTCAATTTTTGGTTTTTGTCAATACATGTGCATTTATTAATTTTTTAAGATTATTTATTTATTTTAGTGATAGAGAGAGAAGGAGTGTAGGGGTGCAGAGGGAAAGAGAGAATCTCAAGCTGACTCTGAGCTGAGCACAGAGCCCCATGCAGGGTTTGATCCCATGACCCTGAGATCATGACCTGAGCCAAAATCAAGATTCAGACACTTAACTGACTGAGCCACCCAAGTGCCCCAGTACATATGCATTTAAACATCAGTAAAGTCCGTGTATTTTTTGTAATTTGCTTTTTTCCATTGGACACTATTTTACACATATATTTTTATGTGCTAGATACTCTACACCATTGTCATTTTTATTTGACACAAACTATTATATCATGGTATATATCATGATATTTCTCACTCTGCTTATCCACTCCATATTAATTATTTCATGTTGTTGCTATAATAGAACACATTGCTTCCTAGCTGATATTTCCTAAAAACCTATACCAGAGCTTTAAACTCACATTGACTGAGTTATACTCATCTTAAATTTATAGACAAATTCTGGAGTTAAGCTTAGAGTCAAATTAAATTTATTTCAGGCTTACTTCTAAACTTGTCTTCTGGTTCCATGATTTCAGTTTCTGGATCATCTGCAGTGCCTGAATTTCCAAATTAAAAGTTTACTACTTTTTCACCATGTCCTCATCAGCACTTATCTCTTGTCTTCTTGGTAATAGCCATTCTAACAGGTGTGAGGTGATATCTCATTATAGTTTTTATTTGCATCTCCATGATGATTAGTTATGTTCAGGGTTCAAACTTATAACAAGTAGTAAATAAGCCATAGAGATCTAATACACAGTGTAATAAATATAGACAATAAAATATTTCTGTAATGATTTAATGTGATAAATATCACTTCAATGGCAATCATGTTACACAAGCATATCAAAGTAACACACTGTACACTTTAAATTTATAAAATGTAAGATGTCAAAATTATTAAATTGAAAAATAAAAATAAAATAAAATTTACCTACTACCTAGTTCTCTGGAATTATTACCCTGTCTTGGTTTTACCAGTTCTCTTGACAATTGGTGTTCTCTCAATGAATTCCAGCCTGCCACAGATTTAGCAAGGTCTTCTAATAGGTTCCCCTGTGATTGTGCAGCCTGCAATTTATAACCAAATATTTGTTAAAACCTACTCTATCTCCTTGAAAATAATTGTCTGATTATCTACACCATCATTTACTTCTGTAACTTTTTCTTGAAGTCAAGTTTTGCGTACTTGCCTGAACTTAACTTCATCAGCTACTACTGTGTGCAACCACAATCTATATTGCTGTAGTATCTAATTCCTGACTCTTCTTGTTGGGCTTATTTTGCTACTGACAAATAAATTGAGTCATGTTTCATTCAATAACAAATTCATACAAAATTTCAGGAATTATTCCAAATACGGAGTATTGCAGTAAACCAAGCCTACAAAAATCCTGTCCTCATAGAACTTACATTCTAGTGAGGGAAGAGAAAGTTCTGACACTCATCTTATTAAAAAGCACTGCTATGTAGACCTTTATAAAAATAATCTTTAGGCCTTTCTGGGTTATCAGTTGTGGTGGGAAAAAGTGAAAAATTAGCTGGTTCACCAAATCCAATTTTAGTTTTTTCTTTCTTAGCACACACCTAGTATATGTTCCCTCAGCCTCCTTCCCAGTTAGGTGTGGTCATGTGATTGAATTGCAAATAACAGAATTAAGTATAAACAAGATGTTCCATTTCTAGGTCATTTAAAGCCTCCTACATATGCCCTACCCCCGTGCTCTTTCCCCTTCTGTTAGCTAGATGCAAATGAGCATGGTGACATTGGAAGCCATGTATCGAAGACAGTGTAACATCAAGATGAATACAATCTGGGTCCAGAATGACAATTTGCAGGAGGGCTGTGAAATAGTTTACTTTTGTCATGTTTGAGTCATTGTACCATTTTGTCATTGCTTATTAAAATGGTATAATGGCTCCATCAAATTATATAAATGGTTTGATGGTTCTTGGTACAATGTAATTTATTTCTATCCAGAAAGTTTATCTAATTTATAGTGTAACCATCAATATGAGACTGTTTTCCTACAGCCCTAGCACTATTGATTTTTATTCATATATGTTGATTAACTTTTTTATTTTAACAAATTTGTCATGGCATCTTCATTTTAATTTGCATCAGTATGATTGACAAGATAGCAGTGCATTTTCCATATAGTTGTTTGTATTTCCTCATGTATAAATTGTATCAAAAACCATTTGCTTTGCATACTTACTAAATTGCATCTAAAATTACATTCTTTTTTTTAAAGATTTTATTTATTCATTTGAGACACAAAGATACAGAGAGAGAGAGAGCATGAGCAGGGAGAGAGGCAGAGGGAGAGGGAGAAGCAGGCTCCCCATTGAGCCAGGAGCCCAATGTGGGGCTCGATCCCAGGACCCTGGGATCATGACCTGAGCCGAAGGTAGATGCTTAACCATCTGAGCCACCCAGGTGCCCCATAAAAAAATTGCATTCTTGTATGTAATTATGTTTTTATTAAATAGGGAGATTTGGATGTGTGAAGTGTCTGTTTACTTTGCCTAAAATAATTTCATCCTTCCCCCAAAATATGTTTGTCTTGGATTGCAGGAAAAAACAGGAACAAAGTCACACCTTTTATTGCAACAAAATTATTTCTACAATTATTCACTCAGGGATTTCAATAAATTGTGCAGTAATTTATGTATTTTTAATTTATTTTCCCAGGATTTTCTCTCTGACTTCTACTAAAATAAAAGTTTTCATCTGCTTGTTTGTACAATATGTGTTGGATTATATCAAGTTGAATTAAATTTGTTGTTTTCCTTACATTAACTCAACCTGGATTCTTAGGATAAGCCCTACTTAGATATTGCATTGGCCACAACTTTTGTGCCTCCGTACTCTCAGTGCCATAATCTCCTGGAACTTCAGTTAGTTAATGCAGTGATGCAAAGGCCAGTCAATTTTGCTTGAACCTATATGATTCTGCAACCTGGGGACTCTTAAATCATTTACCAGAAGGGTCTTCTTTTCACTGATCTTATATGGCCAGGCTGATAGCCACATAGCCTAAATTTGTGACTTTCACTGAGATTTAGCTTCCTGAGTAAGCACTGGTGGTGTGGCATGATGCCATTTGAGAGTACAGCTGACTTCACTCCCTGTGGGATAAATTTTCGCCAGTGGAAAACAGGATCCCATGATCAGCTTCAGAGTCCTCCTGGGTGACTAAGTTAAAGCATCAGCTAAATGACCAGCAATGTTTCTTGGGGGCCTTTCGTGAAACAGAGGCTAGCACATTACTATATCACTTTATATGGTTTCCCCTACTTCCCTGTTTCCTTTTTTTTTTTTTTTGGTTCACTCTTACTATACTGGGATTCTGCTTCCTTAATAAGACATACAACTTAATCATTGTCTTGGGTTCTGTATTCTAGGGAATTTGAGCAAATATAATTGGTAGGGGAAGTGTTTCCTAAAGATAGACCCTTAGCATGAGGTTTTGGATTTTTTTTCTGTCCACACTCTGAATGAAATAAAGACTCAATTCCTGGTGATAAATGGGATGGTAACCTCTGACATGCAGTGACCTCACATCTGCTTAAGGCTTTACCTGTGGTTAATCAATATAAGCTACATATGGAGGGTGAAGCTTTGGGAAATCAAGCAATATAGTGGTAATCATTATGGAGTCAATGATAATTATAAGATTTGCAGAGAAGGATGTCTGCTTCTTATGGCACCTGAAATTTTGCAAGATGAAAATGTTTGGCTCAGAGTAGTTTGTTACCCATGTGAGGCATTGTATTGGATGCTGAATTATACTGGTAAGGTCTCCCCTTCAGAACTGAGTCACTCATTACACCAGGTGCTAGGAGTTATACCTGCTGAGTGGTTCTCTGGGAATTGCCCTTGGTTCAAGGGCGCTGCTTTGGTCAAAACAAATGACCCTCCTTGGGGTCAGCTTACATCTAAAGACTCTTTGATGCTGGGATGCAAAACCCTGATCCTCCTGCCTCAATTTGGGACATTCTGAAAGCTTGACCCAGTATCACAGTTTAACATTCTGCTCAATCCTCCTTTCCTTCATCCCTAACAGTGTTTTTCCCCCCAAATAATACAGTAAGTCACCTCAGATTCTTCTTTCAGGGAAATGGAAGCAATGACAGTTTGTGCCAGAGGGTTCCTAGGAAGCAGACCCTTAAAATGAGATTTTGGCACTTGTTTAACCACCATTCAGGTGTCAGCAAGGACTTCACCATTTATGACTGGTGGAAAACAGCCCCTTGTTAAGTGCAGTAGTGGAATGATTATTAAAACTTTTAACAGTGATATACTACAAAAAGTTACTTTGTACTCATACTACAAAAAGATACTTATAGACAGGAACACACAGGCTGATGCAATATCTCAGGTATTTTAAGATTTATGGGGATGGGGAAAGGGAAGTAGGTAGAATAGCATGGGGTGGGATATGACATAGGTAGACCTTAGGGCTTATTCATGTACTGGAGAAAGACAGTAACAGATTGTGAATGATTACTTGAAAATTGAATGTAAAGTGTCATAATCAGAGGGCCTCCTTGACAATATATAAAGTTATTTGAATCTCCCAGGATTTAAACTTAAAGGTATCAGAGAACCAGGAATGGTGGAATTCTTACCATCAGCAATCTACTACAAAAATGTCTTAGGCTCAATTTAATAGTTATTAGGCAAGCTTCATCTATAATTAATTCCCATAAACCACTATTTCAGAAGCAGTTTCTGGAATCATAAAATATGTGGCCCTTGGCGCCTGGCTCACTTCAATTAGCAAAATGTATTTGAGATACATCCATGTTTTGGTAGGGCTTGATAGCTAATTCCTTTTTTGCATTGAATAGTATTCCATTTTATGGAAGCACTGGAGGTTGCTATTCATCCACCTAATGAAGGACATATTTATTGCCTCTGGGTTTTGGAGATTATGAATAAAGCTTCTATTCACATTCACATATAAGACTTTTTTTCTTCCAAGTTTTTGTTTAAATTCCAGTTAGTTAACATACAGTGCAATATTAGTTTAAAGTGTAGAATTTAGTGATTCATCACATAGGTACAACACCTGGGGCTCATAACAACACCTCCCCTCTGTTTCTTGGATGTCCTCTCTTCCTCCCCATGTTCCTTTGTTTCTTAAATTCCACATATAATTAGAATCATATGGTATTTGTCTTTCACTGACTGACTTATTTCACTTAGCATAGTACTTCCTAACTCCATCCACATAATAGCAAATGGCACGATTTCATTCTTTTTGATGGCTGAGTAATGTTCCATTATATATACCACCTCTTCTTTATCCATTCATCAATCAATGGACATTTGGGCTCTTTCCATAATTTGGCTATTGTTGATAGTGGTGCTATAAACACTGTGGTGCATGTATACCTTTGAATGAGTATTTTTGTATCCTTTAGGTAAATACCTAGTAGTGCAATTGCTGGATCATAAGGTATTTCTATTTTTAACTTTTTGAGTTCCCTCCGTACTGTTTTCCAAAGTGGCTGCACCAGTTTGCATTCCCATCAAGAGTTCAAGAGAATTCCCCTTCTTCCACATCCTCACCAACACCTATTGTTTCCTGTGTTAATTTTAGCCATTCTGATGTTGTGAGGTGATATCTTATTGTCATTTTGATTTGTATTTCCCTGATGAGGAGTGATGTTGATCATCTTTTCATGTGTCTGTTGGCTTCTGGATGTCTCCTTTGGAAAATATCTATTCATATCATTAGCCCGTTTTTTTAACTGGATTTTTTTTTTTTTTTTTTTTAGTGCTCAGTTTGATAAGTTCTTTATATATATTGGATACCAACCATTTATCAGATATGTCATTTGTAAATGTTTTCTTCCAATCTGTAGGTTGGTTAGTTTTGTTGATTGTTTCCTTTGCTGTGCAGGAGTGTTTTATCCTGTTGAAGTCCCAATAGTTCATTTTTGCCTTTGTTTCCCTTGCCTCAGGAGACATATCTAGTAAGAAGTTGCTATAGCCTATGTCAAAGTGGTTACTTCCTGTGTTCCCCTCTTGGATTTTGATAGTTTCCTGTCCCACATTTAGGTCTTTCATTCATTTTGAATTTATTTTTGTGTATGGTGTAAGAGAATGGTCCCATTTCATTATTCTGCATGTTGCTGCAGTTTTTCAAACACTATTTCTTGAAGAGACTGTTTTTTTTCCATTGGATATTCTTTCCTGCTTTGTCGAAGATTGGTTGGTTATATAGTTGTGGGTTCATTTCTGGATTTTCTATTGTGTTCTTTTGATCTATATGTCTATTTTTATGCCAGTACTATACTGTCTTGATCATAACAGCTTTCTAATATAACTTGAAGTCTGGAATTGTGATGCCTCCAGCTTTGCTTTTCTTTTTCAAGATTGCTTGGCTATTTGGGGTCTTTCGTGGTTCCATACAAATTTTAAGATTATTGTTCTAGCTCTGTGAAGAATACTATTGTTATTTGGTAGGGATTGCATAAAATGTGTAGATTGCTTTGAGTAATATAGACATTTTAATACTATTTGTTCTTCTAACCCATGAGCATGAAATATTTTTCCATTTCTTTGTATCATCTTCAATTTCTTCCATGAGTGTTTCATGGTTTTCAGAATACAAATCTTTTACCTCTTTGGTTAGGTTTATTCCTAGGTATCTTATGGTATTTGTTGCAATTATAAAGGAGATTTATTCCTTGATTCCTATTTCTGCTACTTCATTATTGGTGTATAGAAATGCAACAGATTGCTGTATGTTGATTTTGTATCCTGTGACTTACCTGAATTTGTGTATCAGTTCTAGCAGTTTTTTAGTGGAGTCTTTCAGATTTTCTATATAGAGTATCATATTATCTGCAAATAGTGAAATTCTGACTTCTTCCTTGTGGATTTGGATGCCTTTAATTTCTTTTTCTTGTCTGATTGCTGTGGCTAGGACTTCCAGTACTGTTACATAACAGTGTTGAGAGTGGACATCCCTGTCTCATTCCTGAGGATATTAGCTGTGGGTTTTTCATATACGGCCTTTATTATGTCGAGGTATGTTTCCTCTGAATGTACTTTGTTGAGGGTTTTTATGACGAATTCATGTTGTACTTTGTCAAATGCTTTTTCTGTGTCTCTTGAGAGGATCATATTGTTCTTTTCTTTTATTAATGTGGTCCATCACATTGATTGATTTGCAAATATTGAACCACCCTTACAACCTAGGAATAAATTCCACTTAATCATGGTGAATGATTCTTTTAGTGTATTGTTGGATTCAGTTTATTAGTGTTCTATTGAGAATTTTTGCATCCGTGTTTATCAGAGATATTGGCCTGTAGTTCTTGTGTGTGTGTGTGTGTGTGTGTGTGTGTGTGTGTCTGTGTAGTCTTTGTCTGGTTTTGTTATCAGGGTAATGCTGGCCTCATAGAATGGGTTTGGAAGTTTTCTTTCCATTTCTAGTTTTTGGAATAGTTTGAGAAGAATATGTATTAACTCTTCTTTAAATGTTTGGTAGAATTCCCTGAAACCAAATTTACCATATATGTTAACTAACTAGAACTTAAATAAAAACTTGAAAAGAAAACAAAAAGAAACTAAAAAAAAAAATGTTTGGTGGAATTGAAATGTGACACCATCTGGCCCTGGACTTTTGTTTGCCTGGAGAATTTTGAAAACTGATTTAATTTATTTGCTGGTTATGGTTTTGTTCAAGTTTTCTATTTCTTCCTGTTTCAGTTTTGGTAGTTTATATGTTTCTAGGAATTTATGCATTTCTTCCAGGTTATCCAATTTGTTGGCCTATAGTTTTTCATAATACTCTCTTCTAATTGTTTACATTTCTGTGGTGTTGGTTGTTATTTCTGCTCTCTTATTTGTGATTTTATTTATTTGGATTCCTTCTCATTTCTTTTTGATAAGTCTGGCTAGGAGTTTATCAATTTTATTAATTTTCTCAAAGAACCAGCTTATGGTTTCATTGATCTATTATATTTTTTAGTGTGTATATCACTTATTTCTTCTCTAATCTTTATTAATTCCTTCTTTCTACTGGTTTTGAGTTTTGTTTGTTCTTCTTTTTCTAGCTCCCTTACTTGTAAGGTTGTTTATTTGAAATTTATCTTGCTTCTTGAGTTAGGCCTGTATACTTCCCTGTCAGGACCACTTTTGCTCCATCCCAAAGGTTTCTTTTAATGTGCTTACATTAGGTTTGTTTGCCATTGTGTTTTCATTTTCATTTGTTTCCATGTATTTTTTTTTTAATTTCTTCTTTGATTTTCTGGTTGACACATTCATTGTTTAGTAGCATGTTGTTTAACCTCCATGTAATTGTAGTCTTTCCAAATTTTTTCTTGTTGTTGTCTTCAAGTTTCATAGCATTGTAGTCAGAAAAGATTCATGATCTCAATCTTTTTGTACTTGTTGAGTTCTTATTTGTGACCCAGTATATGATCTCTTCAGGAGAATGTTCCCTGTGCACTTGAAAATGTGTATTCTGCTATTTCAAGATGCAATTTTCTGAATACATCTGTTAAGTCCATCTGGTCTAGTGTGTCATTCAAAGCCATTGTTTCATTTTGATTTTCTGCTTCGGTGATCTGTCCATTGATGTATGTGGGGTATTGAAGTCCTCTACTATCATTGCATTATTATCAATGAGTTCCTTTATTTTTCTTATTAAGTCTTTTATATATTTGGGTGCTCCCTTGCTATATGCACAAATGTTTACAATTGTTAGATCTTCTTGTTGTACATTCCCCTTGATTATGTTATAGCATCCTTCTTCATGTCTTGTTACAGTTTTTCTTTAAAATCTAGTTTGTCTGGTATAAGTATGGTTACTCCAGCTTTATTTTGCCATCCATTTGCGTGATAAATATTTCTCCATCCCCTCACTTTCAATTTTAGTCTTTAGGTCTAAAATGAGTCTCTTGTAGGCAGTATATAGATGAGGTTTTTCTTTGTTTGTTTGTTTTGTTTTATCCCTCCTTGACACCCTATGTCCTTGATTAGAGTGTTTAGTCCATTTACATTCAGGGTAATTATTGATAGATATGTATTTGATGCATTTCATTACTTGTTCTGTCATTGTTTCTGGAGATTTTCTCTGATACTTTATCTTTGTCTCTTGTCTGTCCTTTGCATACAAAGAGTCCCCTTTAATATTTCTTGCAGGGCTGGTTTAGTGGTCACAAACTCCTTTAGGTTGGTTTGTCTAGGAAACTATCTCTCCTTTTATTCTGAATGATAGCCTTGTTAGACAAATTATTCTTGGCTGCAGGTTTTTCCCATTCAGCAACTTGAATATATATCACACTACTCCCTTCTGGCTTGCCAAGTTTCTTTGGAGAGATCTGATGCTATCCTTATAGGTCTTCCCTTGTAAGTTAGGGAGTTCTTTTGTGTAGCTGCTTTTAGGATTTTTTTTCTTTATTTCTGTATTTTGCAAATTTAATTACAATATGTCTTATTGTCAGCCTGCTTTCAGTGATTGTGATGGGAGTTCTCTGTGAATCCTAGATCTGGATGTCTGTTTCCTTCCCCAGATTAGGGAAGTTTTCAGCTATAATTTCCTCAAATACACCTTCTGCCCCTTTTCTCTCTCTTCTTCTTCTGAGACTCCTAGATATGAATGTTATTATGTTTGATGGAGTTACTGAATTCCTTAAGTCAGCTCACATGTTCCATAATTCTTGTTCTCTTTTGTTCAGCTTCATTAATTTCCATTATTTTATCTTATACATTTGTTCCTCTGCTTCCTCCATCCTTATGCTCATTGCATTCACTCTGCTTCAGATCTCATTATTACACTTTTCATCTTTGACTGATTGTTTTTTAACTCTTGTATCTCTGTGGTAAAGGTTTCCCTGAAGTCTTTCATTCTTTTCTCAAGCCCAGCTACTATCCTTATGATTGTTGCTTTAAATTCTCCATCAGGCATATTACTTATATCTGTTTCACTTGGATCTCTGGCTGTGACCTTATCTTGTTCTTTCTTTTGGGATGAATTCCTTCATCTTGTTTTTTTGTCTAAGTCTCTGTCTTCTTTTCTGTGTTAGAAAAGCCTGTTATGTTTCCTGATCATGAGAGTAATGGCTTTATGAAGAAGAGGTCATATAGTATCCTGTGCTTTGCTTGGTGCTTCAGGACTGATTCTTGTGTGTGCTGTGTGCACTCTGTTGCTGTGTTTTGGCTCCTCTTTCCCTCAGGCCAGTTGTCTGCAGAGGCTCTCCTTGCCTGCAGTGGCCAGTGTTTGGACTTTAGCCAGAGTGTAGCAAGTTTTAACTAGGTGTGTTCTGGTCTGCTTGTAAATGAAATCTGATGCTACTTCCACTTGAACTGAAGCCTCGGAGAACTGTCTGGTTGGGAGATGTGTTGTGAGCAGATTTTTTTTTTTTTTCTGGTCTTCTGTGGAAGGAGCCTGCCAAGCTGGGACTGAGGCACACTTGCCTGAGAAGAGCAATACTGGAGGAGTACAGGGGGAC
Source organism: Phoca vitulina (assembly GCF_004348235.1). NCBI lineage: Eukaryota > Metazoa > Chordata > Mammalia > Carnivora > Phocidae > Phoca > Phoca vitulina. The sequence continues at coordinate 2,692,943 of NW_022589760.1, forward strand.
AAGACATAGTGTAAGCAGATTAGGCAGCTATTGTCTGTGCTGTGGTGTTTACTATAGGTAGTTCTGCCTTTATGCTGAGGGGTGGAGAGGAAAATGGCACCAACCAGCTCCTTTGTCCCTGGAGAGGGGTCTCCCTGCTTGCTATTCTCAGGGAAGTGTTCCCAGAAGAGGGCATAATCTCCCCCACCCATGTGTCCTAGGGATTTTTCAGATTGTCATCTTCACACTGTCTGCCTCTTGATTGTTTGCCTGCCTTCTTTCTAGGAGCAGTGCAGTGCCTTCTGGGCTCTATCCTAGGCAAGCCTGCTGACTTTTAAAACTCCAGGCTTTAGGAACATGGTGTGGGCAGTGGCCTGCACTGGTCTTCTGGGGGAGGGTCTTGTCTTGCTGGGACTGGGACAGGTTTGACCAAGAATGCCAGTTGCACCAGAGCACAGGGGTGTGGGACTTGGAGCAAGTAGGCTAGTCAGCCAGTGTAAGGGCCAAGCTGCCCTAGGCAGGAGGTGGTGGAGGGAAATGGCACCTGCCAGCTCTTTTTTCTCCAGAGAGGGGTCTCTGAGAATGCCTCCTCTCCCAGAAGAGGGAATAATCTCCACACACCCCCCACACTGTGTGCACCAGGAGTTCCTCAGATCCTGCCATCTGCCCCTGGTTGTTTGCCTGCTTTATCTCAGGAGTAGGGAAGCACCCTTGGGGCTCTATCCCAGCCAAGCCTGCTGACCATTAAAATTCCAGTCTTCAATCTGGTTGCAAAAACTCATGAAAATCAGCCCCTCTGATTTTCCCATCCAATGGCTTTGGGAAAGTGTGCTCCTTGTGCATTCCCTTATGTGCTCCTCTCTCTCTCTGTGACCAGGGCTCCCTTCCCTCCACAGGACCCATAATCTAGTTCTCCTCCAAATCATATCTCCATACTTCCTCATTTCCTCAATGTGGCCTCTTCTTTACCTCTAGTAGTGCAGGGTTTTTTTTTTTTTTTCCTATCAGTCCTCAACTCAATCTCTTGGATATTCAGAATGATTTGATAATTATCTAGTTGTGTTCAAGGGTTGAGATGAGCCTAGGGTCCTCTTACTGTGCCTCTATCTTCATATTCACATATAAGTTTTATGTGACGTTGGTTTTCATCCCTTAAAGAAAAATATCCAGGAGTAGAATTTCTGGGTAATATGGTAGGTATTCATATAACTTTATAAGATACTGAGAAACTTTTTCAAAGTAACTGTACCATTTTGCATAACCACCAGCAATGTATGAGAGTTTCAATTGCTTCATATTGTTCCCAATACTTGGTATTGTCTCCTTTTTTTTCTCTTTTCTTTTATTTTTTAAGCCATTCTGATTGGTGTCTAGTGGTATATGATCATGGTTTTATTTTGCATTTTTCTAATGACTAGTCATATTAAGTATCATTTTATTATGTTCATTTCTCATCTATATATTTCCCAAGAGAAGTATGTCTTCTGGGATTTTGCCCATTTTAAAAATTGTGTTATTTGTTTCTTGTTGTTAAGCTTAGCACATTTTTAATATATATCCTTTGTCAGAAATGTGATTCAGTTATTTTCTCCCAGGTTGTGGCTTATATTTTTATTATCTAAATAATGTTTTTCAAAGAGCAAAATTTTATATCTTTGTTTTTTTATTATGTTATGTTAATCACCATACATTACATCATTAGTTTTTGATGTGTTTTTTTATAAAGTCCAACTTATTATTTTTTTAAGATTTTATTTATTTATTTGTCAGAGAGAGAGCACAAATGGGAAGCAGCAGGCAGAGCAGGCAGAGCAGGCAGAAGGAGAAGCAGGCTCCCCATTGAGCAAGGAGCCCAAAGTGGGATTCGATCTCAGGACACTGGGATCTGACCTGAGCCAAAGGCAGATGCTTAACCGACTAAGCTACCCAGGCATTCCCAATTTATGATTTTTTAAATTATATCTTTCTTTTAGTGTCAAGGGTAGATATTCATTTCTTAATCTAATGTCACAGTTTTTCTTCCTTCTATGTTTTCTTTTTTTTTTCATTAACATATAATGTAATATTTGTTTCAAGGATACAGGTTTGTGATTCATCAGTCTTACACAATATACAGTGCTCACCACAACACATACCCTCCCTAATGTCCATCACCCAGGCACCCATCCCTCCCACCCCCCCACTCTAAAAACCCTCATTTTGTTTCCTGAGATTAAGTCTCTTATGGTTTGTCTCCCTCTCTGGTTTTGTCCTGTTTCATTTTTTCCTCCTTTTCGCTATGATCCTCTGCCTTGTTGCTCAAACTCCACATATCAGTGAGATCATATAATAATTTTCTTTCTCTGATTATTTCCCTTAGCATAATACCCTCTAGTTCCATCCATGTCATTGCAAATGGCAAGATTTCGTTTTGCTTTGCAAAAGCTTTTTATCTTGATGGTTGCATAAAATTCCATTGTGTACATATACCACATCTTCTTTATCCATTCATCTCTCGATAGACATCTGCACTCTTTCCATAGTTTGGCTATGTGGATATTGCTGCTATAAACATTGTGGTGCGGGTGCCCCTTCAGATTACTACATTTGTATCTTTGGGGTAAATACCAGTAGTGCAATTGCTGGATCGTATGGTAGCTCTATTTTAAACTTTTTGAGGAACCTCCATACTGTTTTCCAGAGTGGCTCCACCAGCTTGCATTCCCACCAACAGGGTAGGAGGGTTCCCCTTTCTCTGCATCCTCACCAACATCTGTCGTTTCCTGACATTAATTTTAGCCATTCTGACTGGTGTGAGGTGGTATCTCACTGTGGTTTTGATTTGTATTTCCCTGATGCCGAGTGATGTTGAGCACTTTTTCATGTGTCTGTTGGCCATTTGGATGTCTTCTTTGCAGAAATGTCTGTTAGTGTCTTCTGCCATTTCTTGATTGGATTATTTGTTCTTTGGGTGTTGAGTTTGATAAGTTTTTTATAGATTTTGGATACTAGCCCTTTATCCAATATGTCATTTGCAAATATCTTCTCCCATTCTGTCGGTTGTCTTTTGGTTTTGTTGGTTGCTTCCTTTGCTTTGCAAAAGCTTTTTATCTTGATGAAGTCCCCATAGTTCATTTTTGCCCTTGCTTCCCTTGCCTTTGGCGATGTTTCTAGGAAGAAGTTGCTGCAGCTGAGGTCGAAGAGGTTGCTGCCTGTATTTTCCTCTAGGATTTTGATAGTTTCTTGTCTCACATTTGGGTCTTTCTTCCATTTTGAGTCTATTTTTGGGTATGGTGTAAGGAAATGGTCCAGTTTCATTCTTCTGCATGTGGCTGTCCAATTTTCCCAACACCATTTGTTGAAGAGACTGTCTTTTTTCCACTGGACATTCTTTCCTGCTTTGTTGAAGATTAGTTGACCATAGATAGTCCATTTCTGAGTTCTCTATTCTGTTCCATTGATCTATGCATCTGTTTTTGTGCCAGTACCATACTGTCTTGATGATCACAGCTTTGTTTTTTTGTTTTTTTTTTTAAAGATTTTATTTATTTATTTGACAGAGAGAGACACAGCGAGAGAGGGAACACAAGCAGGGGGAGTGGGAGAGGGAGAAGCAGGCTTCCCGCCAAGCAGGGAGCCCGATGCGGGGCTCGATCCCAGGACCCTGGGATCATGACCTGAGCCGAAGGCAGATGCTTAACGACTGAGCCACCCAGGCGCCCCATGATGATCACAGCTTTGTAATAGAGCTTGAAGTCCTGAACTGTGATGCCGCCAGCTTTGCTTTTCTTTTTCAACATTCCTCTGGTCTTTTCTGGTTCCATACAAATTTTAGGATTACTTGTTCCATTTCTGTGAATAAAGTTGATGTTATTTTGATGGGGATTGCATTGAATGTGTAGATTGCTCTAGGTAGTAGAGACTTTTTCACAATATTTGTTCTTCCAATCCATGAGCATGGAACGTTTTTCCATTTCTTTGTGTCTTCCTCAATTTCTTTCATGAGTATTCTATAGTTTTCTGAGTACATGTTCTTTGCCTCTTTGGTTAGATTTATTCCTAGATATCTTAAGATTTTTGGCGCAGTTGTAAATAGGATTGACTCCTTAATTTCTCTTTCTTCTGTCTTGTTGGTGTATAGAAATGCAACTGATTTCTGTGCATTGATTTTGTATCCTGCTACTTTACTGAATTCCTGTATGAGTTCTAGCAGTTTTGGGGTGGAGTCTTTTGGGTTTTCCACATAAAGTATCATATCATCTGCAAAGAGTGAGAGTTGGACTTCTTCTTTGTCGATTCCAATGCTTTTTATTTTTATTGTTGTCTGATTGCTGAGGCTAGGACTTCTAGTACTATGTTGAACAGTAGTGGTGATAATGGGCAACCCTGTCATGTTCCTGACCTTAGGGGAAAAACTCTCAGGTTTTCCCCATTGAGAATGATTTTTGTGTCTATGGCCATACCACCCTGAATGTGCCCGATCTCATCTGATCTCGGAAGGTAAGCAGGGTCGGGCCTGGTTAGTACTTGGTTGGGAGAATGATATTCGCTGTGGGTTTTTCATAGATGGCTTTTATGATATTGAGGTATGTAACCTCTATCTCTACTCTGTGAAGAGTTTTAATCAAGAAAGGATGCTGCATTTTGTCAAATGCTTTATCTATTGAGTGTATCATATGGTTCTTGTCCTTTCTTTTATTAATGTAGTGTATCACATTGATTGATTTGTGGGTGTTGAACCAATCTTCCATTTCTACTTTCAATTTTTTGGAACAGTTTCAGAAGAATAAGTATTAATTCTTCTTTAAATGTTTGATAGAATTCCCCTGGGAAGCCATCTGGCCCTGGGCTCTTGTTTGTTGGGAGACTTTTGATTACTGCTTCAATTTCCTTTCTGGTTATGGGTCTGTTCAGGTTTTCTATTTCTTCTTGGTTCAGCTTTAGTAGTTTATATGTCTCTAGGAATGCATCCATTTCTTCCAGATTGTCTAATTTGTTAGCATATATTTGCTCATAGTATGTTCTTATAATTGTTTATATTTCTTTGATGTTGGTTGTGATCTCTCCTCTTCTCCTGCTGGGTTTAGGCTTTATTTGCTGTTCTTTCTCCAGCTCCTTTAGGTGTAGGGTTAAGTTGTGTATTTGAGACCTTTCTTGTTTCTTGAGAAAAGCATGTATTGCTATATACTTCCCTCTTAGGACCACCTTTGCTGCATCCCAAAGATTTTGAACAGTTGTGTTTTCATTTTCATTTGTTTCCATGAATTTTTTAAATTCTTCTTTAATTTCCTGGTTGACACATTCGTTCTTTAGTAGGATGCTTTTTAATCTCCATGTATTTGAGTTTTTTCCAACTTTCTTCTTGTGATTGAGTTCCAGTTTCAAAGCATTGTGTTCTGAATATATGCAGGGAATGATCTCAATCTTTTGGTACCAGTTGGGACCTGAGAGGCATCTTGCATTGATTCTCAAATGTCTTTACCCCCGGAATTGCAGTGCCCTTGCCAGGGGCCAGGCTAAGTAATCTGCTTCCATTTGCTTTCTGTAGCTTTTTTTCCCTGAAGGCTTTCTGCACAGCTTTAGAGGAGGAGAATGAAAATGGTGGCCTCCCAATCTCTGGCCCTGGAGGAGTCAAGAGCTTAGGGTCCCCCTCCTCAGTGAGCCCTCAGAGAAAAGCAATCAATCACTCTGTCTCCATGGTCTCTGTCTGCACTCTGTGCCCACCTGGCCTGTGACCAATCATTTTTATCTCTGGCACAAGGCCTTGTTTGGAGTCTCCAAACCCAGCATATTCCTTTGTCCCCGGGGGAAGAAGGGGAGTCTCCCTGGATCTGCCCCTTGTTGGGGCTCAAAGAACAGTGGCTCAACTTTGCCTCGGATCTTGGTTTATGGCAACCCCAAACTGAGAGCCCACTCCTCAGGCAACACGAGTTTTTCTGTGACCCCGAGGGTCCAGAGACTTCACTGTCTCAGTGAGTGTTCCACCCTCTGCTTAGCCACCAGAGTGACGTCCCTTACTGGAGCAGACTTCTAAAATTTCTGATTTTGTGCTCTTCTGCTCCATCACTGATAGAGGCTCCCACCTCCTCAGTCTGTATTCCCATATATCACCTCAGGTTCACTTCTCTGCACATCCTACCTTGAAGAAAGTGATCACTTTTCTGTTCATAGAGTTGCTTCTATTTTTTTCTTCAATCTCCTGTTGAGTTTGTAGGTGTTCAGAATGGTTTGATAGCTATCTAGCTGAATTGCTGGGACCAGCTGAAATTTAGATCTCCTACTCCTCTGCCATCTTGGACCACCTCCTCTCCTATGTTTTCTACTAAAAGTTTTATACTATACTTTTTTTTTTAAAAAAAAATATTTATTTATTTATTTATTTGTCAGAGAGAAAGATCACACAAGCAGGGGGAACAGCAGGCAGAGGGAGAAGTACACTCCCCACTGAGCAAGGAGCCTGATGCAGGACTCGAGCTCAAGACCCTGGGATCATGACCTGAGCCAAAAGCAGTTGCTTAACTGACTGAGCCACCCAGGCCTCCCTATACTATAAAATTTTACATTTATTTCTGTGATCCATTAGAGTTAATTTGTATATAATATTAGATACAATATTAATTTAATATGTATAATTTCAGATAACATATATAAATATAAAATTTGCCACAGGAACATACTATCTTTTCAGTGTTTGCATTAAAACACATCCTTTTATGGGACACCTGGGTGGCTCAGTTGGTTAAGTGTCTGCCTTCAGCTCAGGTCATGATCCTAGGGTCCTGGGATTGAGCCCCACATAGCACTCCCTGCTCAGCAGGAAGCCTGCTTCTCCCTCTCTCAAATAAATAAAATCTTAAAAAAAATCCTTTTACATGGAACACTAATTTTTGTTAAGACATCTTAACAAACTAGATATAGAAAGAAACTTCTTTTGATAAAGAAATTTCATCAAAATGCATACTAATTCTCATACTTAATGGTGAAAATATAATTATTGTTAACAAGATTAGGATGCTTTCTCTCACCACTTCTTTTTAAAATTGTAGTAGATAAAATAATTGATAGGCAATAAGATTAAAACGTAAGACTCAAAATTGTTATTCAGTAGCAATATGATTACATAAACATTCTAAGAAAATCTACAGATGTGTTAGAATTAAGAATTGAATGATTGACTCCAGGAAGGAAGGTGGATAAAAGATCAAGAAAATCAAATAAAATCAAGAAAATAAAAAAATCAATTAAATTCCTGAAGTTCATCCATATCCATAAAGAAAATATACCATCAAAAAGATAACATTCAGGGCACCTAGGTAATGATCAGTGAGTTAAGTGTCTGACTCTTGATTTTGGCTCAGGTCATGATCTCAAGATTGCAGGACTGAGCCCCACTTTGGGCTCTGTGCTAGTCATAAATTCTGCTTGAGATTCTCTCTCCCTCTCCCTCTGCCTCTCCCCCACTGCTTTCTCTCTTTATCTCTCTTAAAAAAATCACATTCACAACAGCAACATAACAACAACAGTAGGGAAGACAAACAATAGTCAAAACAGGTAAAAATAGGGGACGTGCAAAAAAAAAAGGTAGCTCAAAAAAAAAGTGTTACCAGTAATACCAGGATATAGAGCAGTCAGAGCAGACCTCATTGAGAATGTGACATTTGAGCAAAGACTTGAAAAAGGTGACTTAGGTAGTCAAAGAGAAGGGCATCCCAGTCAGAGGAAATAGTGCAATGGCTCTAAGATGAGAGCATGACTAACTTATATGAGGAATAGCAAAGAGTCCAGTGCATAGCTTAAGATCACTGACAAACATACAATAAAACAAATAATGGGATATTCATTGAAGTGAAATTGGGAACACAAATATCCATAAATAGTAAAATGGATAACTTGTGGTATATTTATTCACACAAGGGAATATCATATAGCAATGTGAATAAATGTTCTACATTTGTAAACATAGATACCCCTAATATAAAAAGTTGAGTAAATCAGCAAGCTATGAAAAATATGTAAGTAACTACATAAATGTTAAAACTGCACTTGCCAATTCCTTATAGATATAGGTATATGGTTTATGAGTACATGTTAATGTAAAAAATATAAAAACATGGGAAAGAATACTACACCACATTTAGTGGTTACTTCTAAAAGAAGCAATTTGGAATCAGTGAGTAGCACAAAAGGGCCTTCCTCCATCTGTAATGATTTATTTATTTTCAAATAGACCTGAAGCAAAGATAGTAAAATATTATCTTTTATTAAATCTGGGTAGTGGATACCTGAGTAATTGATATATTATTATTCATTTTTTTGTGTTTCTGATACATTCACATGATGTGATGAGCACTGGGTATTATGCACAACTGATGAATTACTGAACTCTACATCTGAAACTAAGGATGTACTATATGTTGGCTAATTGAATTTAAATTAAAAAAAAGATACATTTTATAATTTAAAAAATACAGTTAATCCAAAAATATTCTTTGATAGAAGTAAACTCTTCCTCTTAGGCATTCTGTTTCCTATCAATTTTATACTATATTTTTTCATGTTTATCTGTTTTATTGCACTGTAGGTCTTTAGGGAGGTATGTCATATTTACTTTACCTTCAAAGTTCCCAAAGTGCTTAGTATGGTGTCTTATACGTAATAGATCTTTGATAAACCTGAAAGAATCATTAAAATCATTTTAATTAATGTACTTTTAACAGTCATTGGTGATTTTCCCCATGTTAGTGACTAGGATGATTGATTTACAAGTACAGAATAGAAGAAAAGTATGTGACATATTGTCTATATGTTTATAAATGTTAAATTAAGCTTTAGTTAAAAACAATGCAAAACAAACAAACAACTCAGGTGGCCAATCTTGCCTGAGTGTAGTGAAGAAGATATAGCCTGGGATGGTTGACATCTAGATTTATGAGTATATAGAAGATGTATATTGGCTTATAAAGAAGGGCTTACAGCTGCAGAATAGACAAGGGGAGAAAGTAGTCCTTCTAGGTCAGTACTTACAAAAAGGAATAAAGCAGTAAGCTAAAATGAATGAAAATTATGCTGGGAAATGGGTAATTTACTTGACATGTTAGTAATTTTTAATGATAATGAAGGTCATCTGTCACCTGCACAAAGAAAGCATATGCCTTTCAGTGTGCATTTGTATATTTAATTTTAATAGCCTTGACTGTGGTTAACCAGATCGTAAACTTAGTTAAGAGGTTTATCGTCATTTCAAATTACTTATTTGACAAAAATATAACTGGCAATTCAAAATGTGTAACATTTGGTCCTTGGAAAGAGATGCTTGGCTTGACTTTGTTTTTCAACTACTAACATTCAAAAAAACTTCAAGTAGCTCTGTATGAAGAAAACTCATCTCTCATTTATACATGACTGATGCATCCATAATAGTTCATGTATATTTAGGATCGAATTCTTAATGCAATCAATATTTCTGTGGGAAGCTCCTTCTCAATATACCATCAAGATATTTTTCAGTATACTATCAAATTTTCAGTTCTCTAAGTGAAAAAATATTGTCATTGTATATGTATTGTATACATACTATATATATATTATATATATATATCCCATATACATATATTGTATATGTGAAAATGGGAATATTTTAATGAAATGTTAGTATGTTGACTTTAATTTGGTGCTTCAAACATTAAAACAGTGTCTTAACTAAATTTGTTTAATAGAAACATTCCACCAATAAGAACAAAGACAATCTAAGGGAGTTGTGTGCACTGGGCATGGTTTTAAGAAGTCACTAAGATTGAGATATTTAAGTCAAATATTCTGAGTGATTGATAACTTTGTAGACAGATTGACCTGGCCCTATGCTGAACAAACTAGTACTGTACTGGTTAGACAAAAGTCAAACAGCTTTTCTCCTGATGGAATATGAAATTGGGACACAGAGACACTGGCAACTCTCTATTAATAAGCTTGCTATCTCTTGCAATTCAGGATTTTAATAAGGTATTGCATGGCACTTGGCATCACATCATTCTCATTTTTTTTTAACTGAGATTTCTTCGTTTGACCATTTATTGGTAATGATAATAATTTCTTATATTTAACTAACGTTTAATGGTTTTAATTTATTTAATGTTTATTATTTCACTTGCTTCTCACAAAACCCTGTGATTGGTAGGAATATGCACTTTATAAATGATGAAACTGAGCTTGTAGAAATTTTGTGACTTGCCTGAGGTCACATGTTCTGTTAGTAGCAAAGATCAGATTGAAATTCAGGTTTGGAGAGCTCTCCAGTATTCTTTAGAATATGGTATTGTGCTTCCTCACTATTTAAAATAAAAAGCATAAACATTACAAAAGCAAACCTTTTATCTGAGCAATTTTCAGACATATTTCTGAAGTACATAATATACCTTACATCTTTTCCTCAAAGAAATTGAAACCATTTTTTCTTTTTCTTTCCACTTTTTCAGTACAGTAATAGTACTTATCAGTTCCAATAAAGACGTAGCATTATAAATGTATATTTCCTACAATACTTTCTTAAATATAGGAAAAATAATTATCACTTGAAATTATGATGGTGATCTATCTTTATAGAAAGATACAGGTTAGTTCTCATAAATATGTAATATGAAAAATTCTCAGTCTATGACAAAGGCATTCATTCAATCAAAATCTGTGCATTTAACAAATACTTGTTGATAATTTTAAATAAGAATCACATTGTCTTTGAGATAAAAATGAGCATAAGACACAGGTTTTTGTAGGCTCTGGCAAGTAAAACAGAATAAAAAGGAAAGGAGAACAAGTTAAGCACAACTCTTGCTTTCATGGAGCTTACTTCCTATAGGGCATAGAGTTTGAAAAATAAGTGCTATGCATTTCAAAAGATAGAATCTTGCCAACAAACATAAGCTTTGTAATCTGACTTAAAAATTAAGGGGCAGGCAGAAAGGAAGAAAAAAAAGATAGTATAAGCAAAAGTGCTGAGATAGGAATGGATTGTTCTTATTTAGGTGATGAAATATGATGAAAGCAACGTTTAAGAAAGAACATTCTGTTAGTTACAGAAGGTCTGTATCTATAGCACATAACCCCTGCAATGCACAATGTCTTTGAAGAAGCCAGTTTTAGTTTCCTGTTTTGTTCCCTGTGCACCTGTACCAAATTCATAGACTGAAACTTAAAGAAAACAATTGACCTGTTAGGAGGGGGAGAATACATTCTGGTACCCTGAATCTTAGAATCTCCAATAATTTATTCCAACCAAATGGTGTTGAAGGTGGGGGATGGGAAAGGCACGATGACATGAAAAGTCTGGTGAAAGGTGTGGGTGAGAGATTGCACTTTTCATTATAGTTTATTTTAGAATATCTGAAATCCAATCAATGGAAATAGGATTTTTTTTCCAGTTCATTGTATGAATCTTAAATGAAAGACAGAAAATTGAACCAGGAACTGGGCATATCTAATTCATTTCCCAATGTAGATTTAAGAGAGGGATTTTCCCAGAATTAAGTGGAATGAGAATGCAGACAAGTAATTTCCAGTATAGAAATTATATAGCAGTAGCTTCATTTGAGAATGAATAGAAAAGAAAGCAGCACAACAATAACAAAACAACATAGACCCTGTGAAGAAATTCTTTACTTTCCCAGAGATTTCAAAAATAAAAATGAATTTGGTAAATAACCTCTTTTTTTTTGTAAATAACCTCTTAAAATAACCAGAAAGAGTGGAACATTGTTACAGTCTCTATCAAAACAAAACACATTCAAGGTCTCTGAAATGATAAAAAGCTAAAAAGAGAACAATTTGGTATGAATAGATAACTGATTAAGATGAGAATAAGAAGGACTACAGGGAAAATTAAAAAAAACTAAATGAGTAATGAGATCTGCATTGGAGGCTGTAAAAGTTATAATTAAGTGTGTATTTTAATTAAATCAATGATATTGAAAATGTAGTCCTTAATAACAAAGAGATAAATGTGATGTCACTGTATGTAAATACAAAAGAAAAAGAATGGGATCTACTACAAGAAGAAAACTGAAAAAGTTTGGTCACAACTATAATAATAAAAGCAATCTTTCTTAATTAAAAATTTAAAAGACCTGCAACATTTAGTAAAGATAGTAATGTAGGAGCATGCTCTTACTCTCTTGATTCTGAATTCTACATAAATAAGCAAAAATACAACAATAAAAAGAAAATTTAATTTAATTAAAACAAGGATGTGATTTCAAACATATACTAAAACAAAGAAATGTATTTGCTTAATATACCCTAATTTTCATAAAATATAAAAAAAAGGACACTGAGAACTGACCTAAAATTCTACTACCTTAAAGAACAGGAAAATTTGGGGGAAAATAAGTTGAGAAGATATTTAAGGATCCAATTAAAATTTTTATGTTGACATGAGCTGAAATGGTACTTGGACTGTGTGAGGATGGTATACATAAATAGCTTTGGTAGAAGAAATTTAAGGGGGTTTTCATTTGGCTTGTTCATTTTCTCTCTGAATTAGAAGGAAAGGTGTCTGGTAAAAGTGATAATAAAAATTTTAGAATTTTGAGAAAAATGGAGAGTTTCAAAATTTATTATGGATAAGGAAAAGTCCAAGATAAATTTGTAGACTATGGATTTCTATTGGTTCTCCTTCATGATTATGTACTTTTCTCTATTCCTGATTAACAATCTGTATGAAGTTTGCAGGAGTAGAGTTCTACCAGGACAATGGGATACAAGCAATGAATTTGAATATATTGGCACAGAAGTGATTGAAAGATAAGTTGAAGAATTTAGATGGAATATGAAAATCAATTAAAAGAGGATGAATGGTTGACAGATGGGAGAAATATAGTAGGCTTCAGTGACCTGAGTAAGAGGAACAAATATATTAGGAATGATTGAATGAGAGAATAGATGAGCAGAACATGTAGTCACATGATGAAACATCTGAGTTCAAAATTTCAGAGGCAATGTCATTGTAAAGGTTTACAGGCTGTGCAGTATACCCATTGGATGTGGTGGATGTGTGGCTAAATGGTGCAGTGAGACTCTGAAGATAAAAAATTCAAGGAAGGCATGCACATAAATAACAAGGTCTAGGTTGGAGATACAGATTTTAAAACACGTCAAAGTTTTCGATAAATGTAGGTAATTTTTTAGAAGCTGAGTACATGACAGGAATGTGACTATTCCAGGCCAATATCGCCATATTGCAAAAATTTCAAAAGAGCAAGAATTTACATTATGGTGGAAAACTACTGATTTGAAAGTGTTAGCATAGAATTGGACAGGATGGCATTGGAGTTAAAAGAGTGTGGAATCTGAAACTAAATTGTCTAGGTTTAAATGATGGCTCCTTCTGTAGCTGTGCAACCTTAGAAAATTTACACATACTCTGCATGACTGTTTCTTCATTTCTAAAATGAAGATAATTTTACTCACCTTACAATGCTGTTGTGCTTGTTTAATTAATGTAAAGTATGCTGTATAAGAACAGGTCTAGCCACATGTAACAGAAAACTTAATTTAAAGAAACAAATAAAAACAAATAAACAGGGCTTTTTTTTTTTTTTTTTTTTGGTTTGTTTTTCTGACATAAGTAGAAACCTATAGGTAGACAATTCAGAGCTAATGTGGTGACTTCATACTGCCATCAATGTTTTCAATCTTCATTTGTTTGGGGGGCCCACTAGTCATTAGAAGTGAATCTAGTCTACTTGTAAGATAGCTACTTTTTTTCAAATCCCCTGCCAAAAATATAGTGCAACTAAGTTTTAGCCTGGAAGAAAGAAGAAGGGAGAGTAGCAAAAAAAAAAAAAAAAAAAAAAAAATGCATGCCAGTTGAATTTTCTCCGTTTCTAAAGGGATTTTCAAGGAAGTCCAGCCCAACTTTCTCTTTTTTAAATCTCAGTTTTTGTAGGTCAGAAGTCTGAGCATGATATGGATTGATAGTTTGCTCAGGGTCTCACCAACTGAAATCAAGGCATCAGCAGAAGCTGCAGTTCTAATTATGGCTCAGAGTCCTATCCCAAGCTCACTGGTTGACAGAATTCAGTTCCTTATGATTGTAGGACTGAGGCTTCTGTTTTCCTTTTAGCTGTCAGTAGGGATTACTCTCTACATGCTTAGAGGACTCTCACAGTACTTTGTTATGTGGCACCCATAAATAGATAACAACATGGATATTTGCTTTGTTCCCAGCAGACCCAGTTGCACCCTCTTATTTCACCAACTGGAGAACGCTTTTTGCTTTTAATGAGCTAATTTAATTAGGTTAAGCTCACCTGGATCATCTCCCTATCTTAAGGTCAATTGATTTGGGACCTTAATTACATCTGCAAAATCCCTTTCTAGCAGTATTTAGATTAGTGTCTCATTGAGTAAAACGAGGAAGGTATGTGTATACCTAATGGCAAGAATGTTTCTGTGCCATCTTAGAATTCTGCCTACCACAGAAGGTGACCAAGGAAAATAAAATATGCAGCATAATGTACTTAGCTGGTCACAAAATTGCCGAGAGAATTGAGTAGCCTTTGCCCTAAGCTGTGCATGGCATACGGGATTTTCCATTTGTATTTGGAATTGATTTTTCTATCTTAGAAAGTGAGTTACTTTAAAATATTCACCCAGTAAGCACTTAAAATCTCTGTGTGTATTTTTTACCACTAAAAACAAGAAACAGTATTTTGCTCTAATATTTAACAATCATTGCTACATTTGCATTCTGCCAGGAAAATTTGTAAACAAGAAACTTGTTTTTAAATACTCCACAAAAGTAAAATTGCATAGGAATATAGTAACCATTTTCATTATCAAAATACTTGAGAAGTGATTTTTCTGCATTATAGAAACATATTAAATAGCTTGTTTTTAATTGGGCAAGAGGAACAATTTGCAATTGGTAGCTATTTTCTGTAACAAGCCTTCTTTCACTATTTTTCACCAAATACCTGTGAATGTTTATGATTACTATGCTTAACTATCTGTATATACAATTTATTCTCAATTATGTTAATGCATTTTTATGTTATGCATTTTAAAAAGACTAAAAATCACCACCACCCAGAAATAAACCCTGTTAACACTTTGGTGCATTTTCCTAAAATCTAGTTAATATAATTAACATAATTTAGGTTATATTTTCCTTGTTTTAATGTACTTCTCCTTAATGTACTCTTCTGTGTTTTCTACACTAAGAATGTATTACTTTTATAATATGAACTCATTTCAAAACTATGTACATAAGTGTATATGTATATATGTTATATGTCATATGATTATAAGTATATGTAATGCAAAGAGTGGAAAAATATAAGTTCAAAATAAAAGAGAAAAGAAAAATAAAGCAAAATTTGGAATGTAACAGACTGAAATACCAGCAGTGGTTATCTTTATGGGTGAAAGCTGGGTGATGTATTTTTCTGCTACTTTACTACTTCCAAATGTTCTATAATGACTGTGGTACTAAGTTTATATTGTAAGAACAAACAAACCTTTCTTTTAAGAGAAAAAGATAATTTGAGGATTCTTTTCCTGAAATTCAATAAAAATCTGTTAAAATTAAAGAGTAGGTGAAATAGATGAAAAGGATTGAGAGGTACAAAATTCTAGTTATAAAATAACATAATCATGGGGATGTAATGTACAACATGGGGGACATAGTCAATAATATTGTACTAACTTTGTGTAATGACAGATGGTAACTAGATTTATGAGGATCATTTCATAATGTATAGAAATATTGAATCATTATGATGTATACCTGAAGCTAACAGGGTATTGTATGTCAAGTATATTTCAATAAAAATAAATAAATAAATAAATAAATAGCATTATTTACTTTAAAATAAAATTAAAAACATTAAAGCTGTCAAAATTGAAATTAAAATTTCTCTTACAGAAAAATTATGATGTCTAACACTTCACAACATTCTACACTTATAATTGTACCTTATTCTGTACATCTTCAGTTTTTAGTTAATTTACATAAACAAGATAGTTTTGTAAATTTTTGTGCTTCTTTTATTACTTGTAAATGCAGGTTTACCTGAAGTTGCTTAGTAATATCAGAGAAGAAAAAGCCAGACTGCCTTACTTTGTCATACATTTATGAATGTTGCTATTATACAGTGAATAAGATGGACTAATGGCCCATCATTATTTTTACTTGTCAACCAACTGATCTATTTTTTCTGATCATGAACAAGCTGTTAGATGGAGAGCTCAGTTTAATCCATCTGAGGTTTTATGGTTTTCATATGCCTGAGTTGCTCAGGCATATGCAATGGTTTGCTGGTAAAGTGGTTCTCTAATAGAGGAAAAGGACCTTTGATTTGTAGCATTTTCTAGTATAAGCACTTCTATCATGAGACAATTTTAAGCTTCTAATAATTGCAGTACCAGTTTACAAAATTCCTGAAAATTTAACAATCAGATCGCGTGAGCATGTGTGAGCCAACTCCAGAATACTGATATTTGAGTTGAGAACTTACTGTGTGACTCAGCAATACACTTAATTCATTTTGAAGCAAAGAAAAGTTTGATTCCATTTCATTTTGCCCATAACATTTTACTTGATACTGCAACCCATGCTAAATTGGAAGTATGATAAGTATTATAATAACTGAGTCTGAGAATAGTTGAATTAGTTACTCAAAATTGCACAACTGGTAATTACCTGATTTTGCAGCTTCTACTTTTTTTTTCTGTATATTCATTATCAAAATCCAGAATCCAGGAAATACATTCTTGTAAGCAATATGAAAAGATAAAAAAGTTTTAGTTTTGTAGACAATGCTAAACTCATAGCATCACAAACATCCTTTAGTAAGCTAGCATTGTAGACATCAACAATCTTATTTGCATTTGGATTCATTTTCCAAAAAAAGATCATAGCTAGATAAAATTTTAACTATAACATTTTTTAAGATACAGTATATATAGTTTTTTATTTTCTTTCTTTTAATTTTAGAAAATAAATATATTGGGAAAATAGACACCTATATGGGAAGGAAGAGATTATTGTTTTGCTTTTGATATTGCTGCTGGCTCATATAGGTGGTGATATCCAGAAAGAACAAATATATGAGGCTTATTGATAGTTGGTACCTTAGAAAGAGGAGGAGATATGCCAGCATAGCAAAAAGCCTAGGAACATTTGATTAAAATTTGGAAGCAATGAGACTTTAAGTTTTAAAAACTAAGAATAAAAATTATTAAGAGTGGCACTTCTGTTATTCATTTAGATATGAAAGACAGGGAGAGAATTACTCTTGACTTTACAGTGAAAGAAGCTGGACCAAGAGCAAGTTCACAACTTTTCTTCAATCCATCATAGTACTGACATGTTAAGACAATCAAGAATCCCAGAACCTAGATAGAGACAGGCACTTTCTGGGGGAAATGAGATCTAAGCACTGGATTATTTGGGCAAGATGCAATGGGACAGTAGTAAAAATAGTTCACGTGGAATGATTGGCAAATAAGTGGAGTTCAGTAAACTATCTATTTGATAGTGTGAGACCCATGTTGGTTACAAATACAGAGAGTCCACATTATTTCTTATGCTTTTTCATCACAGACCCCACTTGGTGATCACAGATTAGATTGGGAGAGTCCTGATAAATTCTTCCTTGTGTCACATACATGAGGGATAGTGACAGTAGACACTGCAGGAAGGACAAGAAACTCCACCTGGATTCCACTTTCTTATCTTCTCCACCAAATGATAACCATAATTTGTGGTAGAAGGGACAAAGTCATCCACAGGGTACTAGTGAAATTTGATTGCATCTAGAAGGGGAAAGGAGGGAAGAATAGTAAAGAAGGGCAAGAATAGGTTCTGGATTCAGACCTATGCCAGGAGAGGGACACGAATAAGGGTGTCCATATATACCAGGAACAAAGTGCCTGCTTAATACTGAGTCTTAATAAAAACAATGAATGCATCCCACTCCAAACCTCTACAAGACTAAAAAAGCATTGAAAAATAAGTAATATGCAAGACAGATACCCTCTCTGAGGCACAATACAAAGGGAACTCTTTTTTCTTTTTTAAGATTTTATTTATTTATTTGACAGAGAGAGAGAGAAAGAGAGACAGTGAGAGAGGGAACACAAGCAGGGGGAGTGGGAGAGGGAGAAGCAGGCTTCCTGGCTAAGCAGGAAGCTCAGTGCAGGGCTCAATCGCAGGACCCTGGTATCATGACCTGAACCGAAGGCAGACGCTTAACGACTGAGCCATCCAGGTGCCCCTACAAAAGGAACTCTTAATACAAGCTGGTACAGCCACTTTGGAAAACAGTTTAGAGGTTCCTCAAAGTTAAAAATAAAGCTACCCTATGACCCAGGAATTGCACTACTAGGTATTTATCTTAAAGATACAAATGTAGTGAAAAGAAGGGGCACATGCACCCCAATGTTCATAGCAGCAATGTCCACAATATCGAAACTGTGGAAGGAGCCAAGATGCCCTTCAACAGATGAATGGATCAAGAAGATATGGTTCAAGTATTAGAAGTCCTAGCCACAGCAATCAGACAACAAAAAGAAATAAAAAGCATCCAAATCAGCAAAGAAGAAGTCAAACTCTCACTGTTTGAAGATGATATGATACCTTATGTGGAAAACCCAAAAGGCTCCACCCCAAAGTTGCTAGAACTCATACAGGAATTCAGTCAGGTGGCTGGATATAAAATCAATGCACAGAAATCAGTGGCATTCCTATACACCAACAACAAGACAGAAGAAAGAGAAATTAAGGAGTCAATCCCATTTACAATTGCACCCACAACCATAAGATACCTAGGAATCGATCTAACCAAGGAGGCAAAGAATCTGTACTCAGAAAACTATAAAATACTCATGAAAGAAATTGAGGAAGACACAAAGAAATGGAAAAACATTCCATGCTCATGGATTGGAAGAACAAATATTGTGAAGATGTCAATGCTACCTAGAGCAATCTACACATTCAATGCAATCCCCATCAAAATACCATCCACTTTTTTCAAAGAAATGGAACAAATAATGCTAAAATTTGTACGGAACCAGAAAAGACCCCGAATAGCCAGAGGAATGTTGAAAAAGAAAAACAAAGCTGGCGGCATCACAATTCCGGACTTCCAGCTCTACTACAAAGCTGTCATCATCAAGACAGTATGGTACTGGCACAAAAACAGACACATAGATCAATGGAACAGAATAGAGAGCCCAGAAATGGACCCTCAACTCTATGGTCAACTAATCTTCGACAAAGCCGGAAAGAATGTCCAATGGAAAAAAGACAGTCTCTTCAAGGAATGGTGTTGGGAAAATTGGACAGCCACATGCAGAAGAATGAAACTGGACCATTTTCTTACACCACACACAAAAATAGACTCAAAATGGATGAAAGACCTAAATGTGAGACAGGAGTCCATCAACATCCTAAAGGAGAACACAGACAGCAACCTGTTTGACCTCAGCCACAGCAACTTCTTCCTAGAAACATCGCTAAAGGCAAGGGAAGCAAGGGCAAAAATGAACTATTGGGACTTCATCAAGATAAAAAGCTTTTGCACAGCAAAAGAAACAGTTATTAAAACCAAAAGGCAACTGGCAGAATGGGAGAAGATATTTGCAAATGACATATCAGATAAAGGGCTAGTATCCAAAATCTATAACGAAATTATCAAACTCAACACCCAAAGAACAAATGATCCAATCAAGAAATGGGCAGAAGACATGAACAGATACTTTTTCCAAAGAAGACATCCAAATGGCCAACAGACACATGAAAAAGTGCTCAACATCAGGGAAATCCAAATCAAAACCTCAATGAGATACCACCTCACACCAGTCAGAATGGCTAAAATTAACAAGTCAGGAAATGACAGATGTTGGCGGGGATGCGGAGAAAGGGGAACCCTCCTACACTGTTGGTGGGAATGCAAGCTGGTGCAGCCACTCTGGAAAACAGTATGGAGGTTCCTCAAAAAGTTGAAAATAGAGCTTCCATACGATCCAGCAATTGCACTACTGGGTATTTACTCCAAAGATACAAATGTAGGGATCCGAAGGGGTACGTGCACCCTGATGTTTACAGCAGCAATGTCCACAATAGTGAAACTGTGGAAAGAGCCAAGATGTCCATCGATAGATGAATGGGTAAAGAAGATGTGGTATATATATACAATGGAATATTATGCAGCCATCAAAAAGAATGAGATCTTGCCATTTGCAATGATGTGGATAGAACTGGAGAGTGTTATGCTGAGCGAAATAAGTCAATCAGAGGAAGACATGTATCATATGACCTCACTGATATGAAGAATTCTTAATCTCAGCAAACAAACTGAGGGTTGCTGGAGTGGGGGGGTGGGAAGGATGGGGTGGCTGGGTGATAGACATTGGGGAGGGTATGTGCTATGGTGAGCACTGTGAATTGTGCAAGACTGTTGAATCACAGATCTGTACCTCTGAAACAAATAATGCAATATATGCTAAG
>NW_022589760.1:2713803-2737330 GCF_004348235.1 Phoca vitulina
CCAAAGGCAAGGGAAGCAAGGGCAAAAATGAACTATTGGGACTTCATCAAGATAAAAAGCTTTTGCACAGCAAAAGAAACAGTTATTAAAACCAAAAGGCAACTGGCAGAATGGGAGAAGATATTTGCAAATGACATATCAGATAAAGGGCTAGTATCCAAAATCTATAACGAAATTATCAAACTCAACACCCAAAGAACAAATGATCCAATCAAGAAATGGGCAGAAGACATGAACAGATACTTTTTCCAAAGAAGACATCCAAATGGCCAACAGACACATGAAAAAGTGCTCAACATCAGGGAAATCCAAATCAAAACCTCAATGAGATACCGCCTCACACCAGTCAGAATGGCTAAAATTAACAAGTCAGGAAATGATAGATGTTAGCGGGGATGCAGAGAAAGGGGAACCCTCCTACACTGTTGGTGGGAATGCAAGCTGGTGCAACCACTCTGGAAAACAGTATGGAGGTTCCTCAAAAAGTTGAAAATAGAGCTCCCATACGATCCAGCAATTGCACTACTGGGTATTTACTCCAAAGATACAAATGTAGGGATCCGAAGGGGTACATGCACCCTGATGTCTACAGCAGCAATGTCCACAATAGTGAAACTGTGGAAAGAGCCAAGATGTCCATCGATAGATGAATGGGTAAAGAAGATGTGGTATATATATACAATGGAATATTATGCAGCCATCAAAAAGAATGAGATCTTGCCATTTGCAATGATGTGGATAGAACTGGAGAGTGTTATGCTGAGCGAAATAAGTCAATCAGAGGAAGACATGTATCATATGACCTCACTGATATGAAGAATTCTTAATCTCAGCAAACAAACTGAGGGTTGCTGGAGTGGGGGGGTGGGAAGGATGGGGTGGCTGGGTGATAGACATTGGGGAGGGTATGTGCTATGGTGAGCACTGTGAATTGTGCAAGACTGTTGAATCACAGATCTGTACCTCTGAAACAAATAATGCAATATATGCTAAGGAAAAAAAAAAAGAAGATAGCAGGAGGGGAAGAATGAAGGGGGGGAAGTCGGAGGGGGAGATGAATCGTGAGAGATGATGGACTCTGAAAAAATAACTGAGGGTTCTAGAGGGGAGGGAGGCGGGGGGATGGGTTAGCCTGGTGATGGGTATTAAAGAGGGCATGTTCTGCATGGAGCACTGGGTGTTATGCACAAACAATGAATCATGGAACACTACATCAAAAACTAATGATGTAATGTATGGTGACTAACATAACAATAAAAAATTTTTAAAAAGGTGTGGTTCATATATACAATGGAATATTACTCAGCCATCAGAAAGATGAATACTCACCATTTGCATTGACATGGATGGAACTGGAGGGGATTATGCTAAGTGAAATAAGTGAAGCAGAGAAAGACAATTATCATATGGTTTCACTCATATGTAGAACATAAGGAATAATGTGGAGGACAACAAGGGTAGGGAGGGAAAAGTGAATGGGAAGAAATCAGAGAGGGAGACAAACCATGAAAGACTATGGACTCTGGGAAACACATAGGGTTTCAGAGGTGCAGAGAGGAGGGGGTTGGGGAGATGGGGTAGCTGGGTGATGAGTATTAAGGAGGGCATGTGCTGTGATGAGCACTGGGTGTTATACGCAACTAATGAATCATTGAACACTACATCAAAAACTAATGATGTACTCTATGGTGGCTAACTGAACATAATAAAAAAAAAAAGAGTAAGGTTAGAGCTGACATTGGAAACAAAATCCACTGACAGACTCTCATTCTAAATGCAAGCTATCATTAGAGGATCAAATGGAAAGGCTAGAAATGAAAAAGAAAAAAGTACCCTTGATAAAGAATGATTTTAACAGACATCTTAGTAAAATTAATATAGTCAAGGAAAGAATTAATGAACTTGAAGATAGGCTTTTAGAAATAACCAAAACTGAAATACAGGAAGGAAAAAAAAGGGGGGGGGGAGAAACAGAGAGAGAGAGCAAATCATCTAAGAGCTGTGGAACAATAAACAGTTGTCTAACAGATAGACAATTGGAATCCCAAGAGAAGAGAGAGAGGATGGAGAAGAAATATTTAAAGGACATAAGATAAAATTTTTCTAAATTAATGACAAACACCAGACCATATCCAAAGGGTTCAGGAAACTCCAAGTAGGATAAATAGCAGCACATATATACACACAAATACATCCCTAAGCATATACAATTCAAACGACTTAAAAAATGTAAAGATAATCTTAAAGGCAACCAGACAAAAAAGAAATACAGTTGACCTTTTAACAAAATGGGTTTGAACTGCACAGATCTATTTATATGCACAGTTTTTAAATAAAAATATTGGAAACATTTTTGGATATCTGTGACAATTTGAAACACACACACACACACACACACCATGTAGCATAGAAATACAAAAAATAAAAAAGAAAGAAGAAAGAAAGAAAGAAGAAAGAATGAAAGAAAGCAGAAGTTACTATTGTAAGACTACAGTATATAATACATACACAAAATATGTGTTAACTCTTTATGTTATTGTAAGGCTATTATTAGCTACTAATAATAGTTTTGGGGAAGTTAAAAGTTATACACAGATTTATGGAGGTTTGGAGCCCCTAATCCCCATGTTGACCAAGGGCCAACTGTATTACACACAGAAGCAAATAAATATTATATACAAATAAAATATAAAACGGGAAAAGATGGCAGGGGAGTAGGGGACCTTATTCCAACTTGTCCCCAGAATTGAGCTGGATATCTACCAGAACCCTCTGAGCACCCACAAAATCAGCCTGAAATGTAAGAAGATCTGGATCTCTATAAACAGAAGATCACAGGTGGTTGGTTTTGAGGTACAAAGCAGGGAGCTGTGATACCACGGGCAGATATCAGAGGATAAATGGCAGCGGGAGGGAGCCTGGCCATGGGAATCCTACACCACTGGTGAGTGAGAGCCTCCCTCACTGGGGATGGGGCACAGACTCGCAGACTGGTAGCGGCGGGGAAAGGACTTTAGGGCAGCCCCCAGGATGGAAACCAGAGCGGTGGGGCTGTGTGTGCGAACTAGGGGCAGCTGGTGGTTTTAGAAGCACAAAAGGCAGAGACATTCCCCGACCTGGAGGCGAGGACTGGGAGTGCTGCAGAGGGGCACACAACCCAGGATGCTGCAGTTTATAGCAGCACAGACAGAAATGGAGATAGTGAGGCCTGGAGAGCTCACTGAAGAACAGACTGCGATCTCTGCTCTGAGGCAGAGGGTTGGAAATGGTGTCTTCTGCTCTGACTCTCGGAAGAGACACAGAAAGCCACCAGGGAAAGCCGCCAGAGAACAAAAGCCCCAAAAAACTGATTCCCACGGAGCCCATCCTCCGCCACAGGAGGGCAGGGCAATTCTGCCCAAAAAGGGTTACCTGAGCAACAGTGTGGCAAGCCCCTCCCCCAGAAGACAGGCTAGGAAAATAATAGGCCAGCAACCCTAAAGTCCCTCAAAAACAGGTGCATCTTGCTTCGGTTGTGGTCAATAATTTGGACTCTATACATTCCCTCAACCAGCCCTCAACAGAATGACTAGGAGGAGGAACCCCCAAAATAGGAAAGACTCAGAGACTATGACATATGCCACAGTTTGACAAATGGATGCAGATGTAACCAAGATGTCGGAGATGGAATTCAGGCTAGCAATTTTGAAGAGAATAGCTAGAATGGAGAAATCAATTAATAGCAACATAGAGTCTCTAAGAGCAGAAATGAAAGCTGAATTGGCAGAACTTAAAAATACTATCAATGAGATCTTATCTAATCTAGATAATCAAACATCTAGGGTAAGCGAGGCAAAATAACGAATTAGTGATCTAAAAGACCAACTGATAGAAAAGAAGGAAAAAGAGGAGGCCAGGGAAAAAGAACTCAAAATCCATGAAAATAGAATCAGAGAAATAAGTGACACCTTGAAGCATTGCAATGTCAGAATTATTGGAATCCCGGAGGGAGTGGAGAGAGAGAGAGAATTAGAACATATATTTGAGCAAATCGTAGCTGAGAACTTCCCTAATCTGCAGAATGAAACAAACATTTGTGTCCTAGAGGCAAAGAGGACCCCTCCCAAGATCAAGGAAAACAGGTCAATGTCCCGGCATGTAATAGTAACACTCGCAAATCTTAGAGCCAAGGAAACCATCTTAAGGGCAGTTAGGGGGAAGAGATTCCTTACGTACAGAGGCAAGAACATCAGAATAACGTCAGACTTATCCACAGAGACCTGGCAAGCCAGAAAGGGTTGGCAAGACATATTCAGGGTACTAAACGAGAAGAACATGCAGCCAAGAATACTTTATCTGGCAAGGCTGTCATTTAGAATGGATGGAGAGATGCAGAGCTTCCAAGGGCAGCAGAAACTGAAAGAATATGTGACCACTAAGCCGGCCCTGCAAGAAATATTAAGGGGGATTCTATAAAAGGAGAAAGACCTCAATAGTGATATACAACAGAAATTTACAGAGACAATCTATAGAAAAAAGGTCTTCACAGGCAACGTGATGACAGTAAATTCATACCTTTCAATAATCACTCTCAATGTGAATGGCCTAAATGCTCCCATAAAAAGGCACAGGGTTGCAGATTGTATAAAAAGACAGAACCCAGGCATATGCTGCCTACAAGAGACTCATTTTGAACCTAAAGATACATCCAGACTGAAAGTGAAGGGATGGAGATCCATCTTCCATGCCAGCAGACCTCAAAAGAAAGCTGGGGTAGCAATTCTTATACCAGACAAATTAGATTTTAGACTAAAGACTAATTAGAGACAGAGAAGGACACTCTATCATTCTTAAAGTGTCTATCCAACAAGAAGATCTAACAATTGTAAATATCTATGCCCCCAACATGGGAGCAGCCATCTACATAAGCCAACAGTTAACCAAAATAAAGAGTCATATTGAAAACAATACGTTAATTGTAGGAGACCTCAATACTCCACTCAGCAACAGACTGATCATCTTAGCAGAAAATCAACAAGTAAACAAGAGCTTTGAATGACACACTGAACCAGATGGACCTCATAGATATATACAGAACATTCCACCCTAAAACAACAGAATACTCATTCTTCTTGAGTGCACATGGGACTTCCTCCAGAATAGACCACAGAGTGGGTGACAAATCAGGTCTCAACTGAACCAAAAGATTGAGATTATTTCCTGCATATTCTCAGACCATAATGCTTTGAAACTGGAACTCAATCACAAGAAAAAAATTGGGAGAAATTCAAACACTTGGAAGCTAAAAACCACTCTGCTCAAGAATGTTTGGGTCAACCAGGGAATCAGAAAGAACTTAAACAATCATGGAAATCAATGAGAACAAAAACACACTGGTCCAAAACCTATGGGATACTGCAAAGGTGGTCCTAAGGGGGAAATACATAACCATCCAAGCCTCACTCAAAAAAAAAGAAAAATCCCGAATTCACCAACTAATCTACACCTTAAAGAACTAGAGAAAAACAACAAACGATGCCTAAGCCATGCATTAGAAGAGAAATAAAGATTAGAGCAGAGATCAATGAATTAGAAACCAGAAACAGAGTAGATCAGATCAATGAAACTAGAAGCTGGTTCTTTGAAAGAATTCATAAGATCGATAAAGCACTGGCATGACTTATCCACAAGAAAAGAGGAAGGACCCAAATTAATAAAATTATGAATGAAAGGGGAGTGATCATGACTAACACCAAGGAAATAGAAACAATTATTAGAAATTATTATCAAAAACTATATGCCAATAAACTGAGCAATCTGGATAAAATGGATGTCTTCCTGGAAACCTAGAAACTGCCAAGACTGAAACAGGAAGAAATTGACAACCTGAATAGGCCAATAACCAGTTATGACATTGAAGCAGTGATCAAAACCTCCCAAAATCAAGAGTCCAGGGCCTGATGCATTCCCTGGGGAAGTCTACCAAACCTTCAAAGAAGATATAAAACCTATTCTTCTGAAGCTGTTTCAAAAAACAGAAACAGAAGGAAAGCTTCAGACTCATTTTATGAGGCCAGCATTACCATAATCCCCAAACCAGGCAAGGACCCCATCAAAAAGGAGAATTTCAGACTGATATCCCTGATGAATATGGATTCCAAAATCCTCAACAAAATCCTAGCTAATAGGATCCAACAATACATTAAAAGGATCATCCACCACGACCAGGTGGGATTTATCCCCAGGATGCAAGGGTGGTTCAACATTCACAAATCAATCAATATGATAGAACACATTAATAAGAGGAAGGAGAAGAACTGTATGGTCCTCTCAATTGATGCTGAAAAAGCCTTTGACAAAATACAGCATCCTTTCCTGATTAAAATTCTTCAGAGTATAGGGAGAGAGGGAACATTCCTCAAGTTCATAAAATCCATCTATGAAAAACCCACAGTCAATATCATCCTCAATGGGGAAATGATGAGAGCCTTTCCCTTAAGATCAGGAACACTTCAAGGATGCCCACTCTCGCCACTATTGTTCAACATAGTACTAGAGGTCCTAGCAACAGCAGTCAGGCCACAAAAAGAAATAAAATATATTCAAATTGGCAAAGAAGAAGTCAAACTCTCTCTTTTCGCAGATGACATGATACTTCATGTGGAAAACCCAAAAGACTCCACCCCAAATTACTAGAACTCATACAGCAATTCAGTAATGTGACAGGATACAAAATCAATGCACAGAAATCTGTTGCTTTCTTATACACTAACAACACAACAGTAGAAAGAGAAATTAGAGAAACGATTCCATTTACAATAGCACCAAAAACCATAAGATACCTCGGAATAAACCTAACCAAAGAGGTAAAGGATCTATACTCTAGGAACTATAGAACACTATGAAAGGAATTGAAGAAGACACAAAAAGATGGAAAAACATTCCATGCTCATGGATCAGAAGAATAAACATTATTAAAATGTCTATCCTACCCAGGGCAATCTATACCTTCAATGCCATTCCGATCAAAATTCCAATGACATTTTTCAAAGTGCTGGAACAAACAATCCTAAAATTTGTATGGAATCAGAAAAGACCCCGAATCGCCAAGGAAATGTTGAAGAAGAAAAGCAAAGCTGGGGGCATCATGTTGCCCGATTTCAAGCTATATTACAAAGCTGTGATCACCAAGACAGCATGGTCCTGGTACAAAAACAGACATATAGAGCAGTGGAACAGAATAGAGAGCCCAGATATGGACCCTCTACTCTATGGTCAAATAATCTTCGACAAAGCATTTTGCAATGGAGAAAGACAGTCTCTTCAATAAATGGTGCTGGGAAAATTGGACAGCCACATGCAGAAGAATGAAACTCGACCATTCTCTAACACGATACACAAAGATAAACTCAAAATGGATGAACGACCTCAATGTGAGACAGGAATCCATCCAAATCCTAGAGGAGAACATAGGCAGTAACCTCTCTGACATCGGCCACAGCAACTTCTTTCAAGATACATCTCCAAAAGCTAGTGAAACAAAAACAAAAATGAACTTTGGGACTTCATCAAGCTGAAAAGCTTCTGCCACAGCAAAGGAAACAGTCAACAAAACAAAGAGGCAAGCCACAGAATGGGAGAAGATATTTGCAAATGACACTACAGATAAAGGGCTGGTATCCAAGATCTATAAAGAACTTCTCAAACTCAACACCCAAAAATCAAATAATCAAGTCAAAAATGGGTAGAAGATATGAAAAGACACTTCTCTGAAGAAGACATACAAATGGCTACCAGACACATGAAAAAATGTTCATCATCATTAGCCATCAGGGAAATTCAAATCAAAACCACACTGAGATACCACCTTACACCAGTTAGAATGGCAAAAATGGACAGGGAAGAAACAACAAATGTTGGAGAGGTTGTGGAGAAAGGGGAACCCTCTTACACTGTTGGTGGGAATGCAAGTTGGTACAGCCACTTTGGAACACAGTGTGGAGGTTCCTCAAAAAATGAAAAGTAGAGCTACCCTATGACCCAGCAATTACACTCCTGGGTATTTACCCCAAAGACACAGATGTAGTGAAAAGAAGGGCCATATGCACCCCAGTGTTCATAGCAGCAATGTCCGCAATAGCCAAACTGTGGAGAGAGCCGAGATGCCCTTCAACAGATGAATGGATAAAGAAGATGTGGTCCATATATATAATGGAATATTACTCAGCCTTCAGAAAGGATGAATACCCAACTTTTACATCAACATGGATGGGACTGGAGGAGATTATGTTAAGTGAAATAAGTCAAGCAGAGAAAGTCACTTATCACATGGTTTCACTTGTTTGTGGAACATAAGGAATAGCATGGAAGACATTAGGGGAAGGAAGGGAAAAATGAAGGGGGGGAAATCAGAGTGAGAAATGAGCCATTAGAGACTATGGACTCTGAGAAACAAACAGGGTTTTAGAGGGGAGGGAGTTGGGGGGATGGATTAGTCCAGTGATGGGTATTAAGGAGGGCACATACTGCATGGAGCACTGGGTGTTATATGAAAACAATGGATCATGGATCACCACATCAAAAACTAATGATCTATTGTATGGTGACTAAGATAACATAATAAAATAAAAAAATAAAAAAATATAAAACAAAAATTGTAGGAATATATTGTCAGCAGATCTAATCTATTAGAATTTTTAAAGGAAGATCTTCAGGCAGAAGGAATGCTATACAGAAACTTTACTGTGCAAAATTTAATAAAAGGAACTGGAAATTTAAAATTAAAGGTAAAGTAAAAATCCCTTTTTGCTAATTGTAATTGCCCTAAGATGTAACTCTTTAATGCAAAAATAGTAGTAAGGAATTTTGTGTTTATCATATGTAAAGATAGCATGTATGAGAATACTGGTATTAAGAATGGGTTGAAGAGGGGTGAAGATTAGTAATACATTGTTTTAAAGTTCCTATATTACATAAGAAGTGTTATATTTTTATTTGCAGATAGAACTCTCAATAATGGTCAAGCTGTAGAACAATCATGGATAAAATTTTTGAAAGATTTATAAATAATTAATCAATAGGGAAATCAAATGAAATCACAAAAATGCTCAATTTACCTAAAACAAAAAAAGTGAGAAAAATAATGAACATATGGAACACATAGAAAATACCTAAAATAGTGCAATTTAATTCAAACACATCAATAATCACAATAAGTATGAATGGTCTAAGCACACAAACTAAAAGCTATAAATTGTCAAACTGAATACAATATGCTGTCTACAACAAATTTGCATTAAAGATAAAGACATAAGGGCGCCTGGGTGGCTCAGATGGTTAAGCGTCTGCCTTCAGCTCAGGTCATGATCCCAGGGTCCTGGGATCAAGTCCCGCACCGGGCTCCCTGTTAGGCGGGGAGCCTGCTTCTCCCTCTGCCTCTGCCTCTCTCTCTCTCTCTCTCTCTGACTCTCATGAATAAATAAATAAAACATTTAAAGATAAAGACATAAATAAATTAAAAACACAATGCTGGATAAAGATATCCCTTGCAAAACTAATAGAAACCTGGAGTATTTATATTAATATCAGATAAAGTAGACTTTAGAAGAAGAAATAATATTATCAAGGATACAAATGCACTTTACATTATGAAAAAGGTCAATTCTCCAAGTAGATAAAACAATCATAAAAGTGATTAGCTAACAGCAGAGCTTTATTTCTTTTTTTCTTTTTTCATGTTTGTATTTAAATTCCAGTTAGTTAACATACATTGTAATATTAGTTTCAGGTGTAGAATTTAGTGATTTATGATTTATATACAACACCCAGTGCTCATCACAAGTGCTCCCCTTAATATCCATCACCCATTTACCCCTCCTTCCCACCCACTTCCCTCCAGCAACCCTCAGTTTGTTCTCTATAGTTAAGAGTCTTTTTTCTGGTTTGCCTCTCTTTTTTCCCTCATGTTCATCTATTTTGTCTCTTAAATTCCACATATGAGTGAAATCATATGGTATTTGTATTTCTCTGACTGACTTATTTTGCTTAGCATTATACACTCTAGTGCCATCTACATATTGCAAATGACAAGATTTCATTCTTTTTTATGGCTCAGTAGTATTCCATTGTGTATATATACCACAACTTCTTTATCCAATAATCAGTCAATGGATATGTGGGCTCTTTCCATGATTTGGCTATTGTTGATAATCCCGCTGTAAACATCAGGGTGCATGTATCCCTTTGAATCCGAATTTTTGTATCCTTTGGGTAAATACCTATTAGTGCAATTGCTGGATCATAGGGTAATTCTATTTTTAACTTTTTGAGGAACTTCTATACTGTTTTCCAGAGTGCCTGAACCAGTTTGCATTCCCACCAACATCTGCATCTCCGTATCCTCACCAACATCTGTTGTTTCCTGTGTTGTTCAGCAGAGCTTTACAATATATGAGTCAGAAGCTGATGTAACTTAAAGAAAAAATAGATCCACAGAGTTAGAATGTTAAACACTTCTTCCTAAAACAAACTGATAGAAAAAAGAGGCAGAAAATCTGTAAGACTATACATGACTTGAACGATACTATCAACCAAGTTGTCCTTATTGGTATTCAGAGGGGACAGAGGAATAACAAATAATGAACTAAGTAACTTGAAAACTATGTTCTGTCTTGATACTGTAAAACTAAATTTGTGTCTCATCAAAGTAGGGGTTAGAAATTCTGAAACTACTTTACCTGTATCAAAAAACAAAAACAGAAACAAAACAAGCACATTACACTAGGATTTAACAAATGAGTAAGCATATTGGAGATAATGTAACCCAAGGTTCTCACTGTCATGAAAGAAAGTTACAAAGGAAAGGTTAAAATAAACTCAGTTGAGTTGGATTTAAAATGGACAAATTGTGGTGATAGTTTTGTAATGTATATAAATGTCAAATCACTTGGTTGTACACCTGAAACTAATACAATATTTATGTCAAATTTTACTTCAATAAAAAAAATAATAAAAACAAACTCATGGTATACTAAAAAATGTACATATCAGGAAAAACTAATATTTTAAAATAGAGAAGTGAATGTTGATATGTATAGATACTTGCCTTAGATACATTCTAGTTCTGTCTGCTGAGAGGGCCTAAAACTTGTGGACACCCCAGTAACAATAAGTACACATAGCACCCAGATTATAGCTTCTAAATACCATTCTTCAATAAAAGTACCCAGTGCTCCTTGGAGAACTACTTAATCACAAGTCTAGGAAAAGGAAAATACAAGATAAATATGGGATATCTTATGGTGCCAGAAAGTAAGGAAGTGCTAGGAAAAAAAAAAAAAAAAGGTTTGTTGGGGGGATGATAGAGGCATATCAGAAAGACACAGGAGCCAACTTGAAGAGCTCTCAAGGACTGAAACAGGATCACTTTGCCCAAAAAATATAAATAAGGTTGCTGATAGATTATAACCCAAAGCATGAAGTAAATATTCATGAGTTTACACTGATATAAATAAATGACTAAATAAATAAGTGGAGAAAGTGTGAAAACTCTTTTCTTTAAAAGACTTTATTTATTTATTTGACAGAGAGAGTGAGAGAGAGCACAAGCAGGGGGAGCAGGAGAGGGAGAAACAGGCTCCCCGCTGAGCAGGGAGCCTGATGCAGGGCCTGATCCCAGGACCCTGGGATCATGACCTGAGCCAAAGGCAGACACTTGACCAACTGAGCCACCCAGGTGCCCCTGAAAACTCTTACAGAATAATCTAATTAATCAATGTAGTATAAATGGGGAAAATAGAAAATCACCATGAGAATGCTAAGTAATAATTGCTAAAAGCAAGATCCACCAATAAATGCTAAAATTAGTGGGCAGAAATTTAGGTAAAAAAATCTTTTGTCTTAGCCTCAAAGTATCTATCACAAAATATTTATTAATTACAAATTGGAAAATAGAAACTTTAGTGGAGAAAATTGGGTGACACCACCTTAACCAAAATTAATGTGACCAGTAATAAAACATATACTCTTTATACTGAAAAGGGAACCTATGTGGTATTTTTCACCATAACAACCTCAACTAATCAACCAAAAGCATCAGCGAAACTCAAATGAAGGGACATTCTACAAAATAATTGATGAGTATTCAAAATGTCAAGGTAATGAAAGAGAATGGAAAACTGGGAAACCATCATAGATTGAAAAAAAGTAAGGGGACATAGAAAATGTAATGAGAGATCCTGGATTTGATCTTGTAACAGGAAAAAAAAATGGTGAAGTCTGAATACTCTGCCATTTAGTAGTAGTATGGTAGTAATTTCTTAGTTTTGGTAATGTTACTATAGCTATATAAGATTCTAATATTAAGGGAAGTTGGATAAAGGGTACACAGAAACGTTTTATATTATCTTTGCAACTTTTCTATAAATCTAAAGTTATTTAAATATAAAAAGTTAAGAATAATAAAATAAAATGAAATGGTTATAGTTCACTATTCTGAAGGGCAGCCACAGGAACATATAGTGTCTTGGATTTTGAGGTCAATTTTCAAACTTGAAACTTGTGTTATAAGTTTAAATATTTGGAGAATAAGAATGGAAATATCTTTGGGAGAAAAAAAACAGAATAAAATAAAACAAATAGCTTATCTGTATAGTGTTTTATAGTCTCAAACAGCAACTCTTTGTTCTTGATTTTAATTATCCTGCACAAAACCTGTTAATAATAAGTATCATTTCTTATTATACAAAGAAGAAAACTAAGATTAAGAGAAAGTTCATTCATGCAAATCACATAGCTAATTAGTCACAGAATCATGAATTTAAAACAAATATTCTATCTTGAAATTTTGTGCATGCATGTTTTATATATGTATGTATGTATTTATTTATTATTGTTTTATTTTTTTAAGATTTATTTATTTAGCTGACAGAGAGAGAAGGGGGAGTGGCAGGCAGAGGGTGAGGGATAAGCAGGCTACCCACAGAGCAGGGATTCTGATGTGGGACTCAATCCCAGGACCCCAGGACCCTGACCTGAGCTGAAGGCAGAAGCTTAACCAACTGAGCTACCCAGGTGCCCCTTCTGCATGTTTTATTAACCAAACCTAATATGAATTTACCCTACATTATTGCTAAAATATACACCATGCATTTAGAAGTTCTTGGCTAATGTCTTCTAATACAGTACTGGTTTTCCTAATATGTTCACAAGTTTAAGGACATCACTTTCCTCTAACTAAAGAAATAAAGTTGACAAAAACAAACTCTTAAATTATGAGCCTCTGAAATCACTTTTTAAGAAATAACTTTATTTTGCTTTAATTTTAATAATGTTTACAGTAAGTGTTTGATATATATTCATAATATTTGTCTTTAAGATACACACACACACATATGGTAGTGTCAGGGAATAGATCTGTTTATATTTATTCCATAGTGTGTTGCTAATTTAAAATGTGTCTCATTAAACTTGTAAAAAAAAAAAAAAAAAAGACGAGAGGTGAATGAACATGCTGAAATTAAAGACCCCTAGGCTATAAAATAACTTCAACAGTTGAGCTGTTAAAAATAATGTGGGCAGCAAGAGTGTCAAAAGTATCTATCACTTACTACAATGTATGAAATGCAAAATAAAGTGTACATGTTAGATATGGCAGGTAATGTTAAAGAGTAGTTCCTAACTCAGACTATAAAGAGGGATTTGAGTCCCTTGGCTTGTGGCCAATTTCTTTCAGCTTAATATCATATCTACACATGTTGTACTTTTGATTAACCTGGTAGAGTTCTTGATTATACAGTTGGGTCAAGAATGTCATTATTAATAGAAACATCATCGTTTTCAATTATTTACTCTTAAGTGTTAAAGTTGGTAATGATTGGATTGTGTTATTTTTAAGTCATTGCACTTCCAAGAATGAATTAATATATCTCTATCCCTGATTTACCCTTGGGTAAATTGTGCAATAGGTGAATTTTGCCTTTGGTACACTTGCATAATTTTTATGCATTCTGGAGTTGCTCTTTTTCCATTATTTTTATGCTTTCCAGCTCTCTCAATTTCTTTGCTTTAGCAAATTCCCCAACAATAGTGTCCTACTAAGAGTACATACGCCCAGTGTGATTCATGCTCCAAAATTTCATGTCCATTCTTTACAGCTGTCATTCAAAATCCTTATTTTTTAGCTTGGAAGAACTAAGCTAGGTTCTTGTCTGTAAATAATCTATTATGACTCACAATTAAATAAATTATTGTCCCTAGTCATCCTACAAATAGAGGATACTTGCTAACACAAAAGCATTCTTGGGTACAGTGATGGAAAAAATGAACAAAACAGTGGAAAGATCTACAATCCAAACAGATTTAAAAGTGAGGTGCTGAAAAGGTAGGAATCAATCCTCCAGATCAGAAAAAAATGAACCTGCAAATATCAGTCTACAGAAATAAACAGCAAAATCCAAGGTACTTTGAGCATCACCGATGGATAAGTAGACCAAAATGAAGAAAGAAAGAAACAAAACAAAGCAAAACAAAACAAAAACAGTGGCAGTTATTGCAAGTATGAAATATACTAAAGTATTATTTCATTTATTTATTTATATATTTTTGCATAAAATATATATTGAGTCCCTACTATGTAACGATTTTGTGCAAGATGCCAAGGGTAATAAGGTAAGTGAAACTGGGCACAGTTTATGTTTTCATGAAATTGGCTTGTTGGGGGAGACAGACATTGGTCAAATAATCATTTCTATGATGCAAACATTTATTGGTCAGGAAAGAACAAAGAAAGGAGATCTTACTACTTTAGGGAGTTAAGAAAAGTCTTTTCTGAGGGAGTGATGTGTAAGCTGAGATCATAAAGATTAAAGAAAAAGATGAAAGAATGTGGATGCTGAAGGAAATTGCATGTTGAAAAGCCTAGTGATGAGAGAAAGCTTGGCTAATAGAAAAGAAAGTAGGCTAGTATGGATAAAAAAAGATGTGATACATAAACACAATGGAATATTATTCAGCCATAAAAAAGAAGGAAATCTTGCCATTTGCAATGACATGAATGAAGCTATAGAGTATACTACTAAGTCAGTCAGAGGAAGACAAATATCATGATTTTACTCATATGTGGAATATAAGATACAAAACAAACGAGCAAAGGGAAAAAGAGAAACCAAGAAACAGACTCTATAGAAAACAAAGTGATGGTTACCAGAAGGGATGTGGGGGAGTGAAATAGGTAATGGGGATTAAGGAGTGAACTTGTCCAGATGAGCACTGGGTAATGTATGGAATTGTTGAATCACTATATTGTACACCTGAACCTAATATAAAATTGCCTATTAACTATACTGTAATTAAAATAATGATAATAATAATAACAACATTAAAAAAAATAGAAAGCAGGCTAGTATGGCTGCAGCAAGGACACAAAAGAGATACACAGAAATGAAGCCTAATTGGAGTTATATCACACAGGAATTTATAGGTTGTTAAGTTCTCTTTTTTTCTTAAGAGCAACAAGAAGTCATTGAAAGGATGTAAACAGGTGGATGGAATGATGAAAAGTGTAGTATTCAAAGGGATAGATGAAGTAGAATGCACAGAGTGCCATAGGGAGCAGAAAGTAGTGATAGATTCAAGACATATTTCAGCAATAACAAGAATTGTGCTCTAAATCTGTGTGATTTTGCTGTCCTTGCTGCAGCCATGCTATCCTACATTTTTTCAAGTGGTTGAGGAACAGTGAGGTGACTACAATAATTCCTAAGTTTCTGTGTAGCACAAAAGGATGAAGGCCTTCTTTCCATTAGGTATCCTCAACTGTACTGGATCTTCTCTACTCACACAATCTGAGGAGAAATGGGACTTCTGGCAGTTTCTGTCCTTCATAGGTTTATTACTGTAAAGCCATTTCATAAAGGTCTATTAGGAAACTAACCACACAACCAACCATAGAAAATTATACTGAATAATATAGTCCTTAATTTAAACATATGAAATAGGGGTGCTGGGTAGCTCAGTTGGTTAAGTGTCTGCCTTTAGCTCAGGTCATGATCCCAGGGTCCTGGGATTGAGCCCCATGTTAGGCTCCCTGCTTTGTCTACTTCTCCCTCTACCCTTCCCCCTGTTCGTGGTATCTCTCTCTCATGCTCTCTCTCAAATAAATAAAATCTTTAAAAAAAACTGCATAAACATATGAAATAAAAAACTACTAGAATTTTCATGAAAACCAACAACATTAAATAGAAGGACAAATATTATATGCAGAAAAATTGCCCCTGGAAAAATAAAGAAAAAATCCAAGGAACCAAAAATACTTTTAAAGGTATAAATAATACATTTTTTCAATTCTTAAAAGTGTTTAAGATGTTTCATCAAATCAATTAAAAAATATTTACAAATTGGTTAAAAGTGTCTATTGGTCAGCTTGGGCTGCCATAACAAAATGCCATAGATTGAATGGCTTAAAAAAATGGAAATTTATTTTCTTGCAGTTCTGGAGTTCTGGAAGTTTAAGACTAAGGCACCAGCATGGTCAGATTCTTGTGAGAATTCTCTTCCTATCTTGCAAATAACTGCCTTCTTGCTGTGTTCTCACAGGGTGGAGACAGAAAGGAAAGGTGAGTTCTTTGGTGTCTCTTGTTATAAGGACACTAATCCTATTGTATCAGAGCCCCACTCTTACCTACCTAATTTAACATGAATTATCTCCTTGTAGGTAATTCAGATACAGTCACATGGGAGTTAAGGCTTTATCGAATGAATTTGGTGGGGACAAATCTTATCCATAAAAAGGTGTATACTTATTTTAGAAACATAAAGCAAAAAACAAGTGTGTATATCAGAATCTAAGAGATTCAAAAAGATATTGTATGCATAAAAAATATCAGGATGCTTTGAAAAAGGAGGGATAAAAATAAAAATTTATTTAAAATTAAAAATGTACTAGTTTCAGGTGTACAACATGAAGATTCAATATCTCTACACAGTATACTATGCTTGCCACAACTGTAGCTACCTTACCATTGTCATCATGTAATACTATTACCATATCATGGGCTATCCCTAATCTGTACCTTTTATTCCAATGATTTATTCATTCCATAATGGAAGCCTATATCTTCCACTACCCTTTACCCATTTTGCCCATCACCCAATCCCCTCCCCTTTGGCAACTATCATTTTGTTTTTGTATTTATAGGTCTAATTCTGCTTTTTGTTGTTTTTTTCATTTTTTTTTTAGATTGCAAATATAAGTGAAATCCTATGGCATTTGTCTTTCTCTATTTCCCATAGAATAGTACTTTCTAGATATATCCATGTTGTCTCAAATGGCAAGATCTCATCCTTTTTATGGCTGTGTAATATTCTACTGGACATATATACCACATTTTCTTTATTCATTTGTCTATCTACAGACACTTAGGTTGTTTGCATATCTTGGCTATTGTAAATAATGTTGCAATAAACCTTTGGGTGCATATATCTTTTTTTTAAATTTTATTTTATTATGTTATGTTAGTCACCATACATTACATCATTAGATTTTGATGTAGTGTTCCATGATTCATTGTTGCGTGTAACACCTAGTGCTCCATTCAATACATGCCCTCCTTAATACCCATCACTGGGCTAACCCATCCCCCCTCCCCTCTAAAACCCACAGTTTGTTTCTCAGACTCCATGGTCTCTCATGGTTCATTTCCCCCTCTGATTTTCCCTCTTTCATTTTTCCCATCTTACTATCTTTTTTTTAAAACATATAATCTATTATTTGTTTCAGAGGTACAGGTCTGTGATTCATTAGTCTTACACAGTTCACAGCACTCACCATAGCACATACCCTTTCCAATGTCCATCACCCAGACATCTCATCCCTCCCACCCCCACCATTCCAGCAATCCTCAGTTTGATTCCTGAGATTAAGAATTCCTCATATCAGTGAGATCATATGATACTTGTCTTTCTCTGATTAACTTATTTCAATTAGCATAATACCCTCTAGTTCTATCCACATCCTTGCAAATGGCAAGACTTCGTTTTTTTTGATGGCTGCATAATATTCGTGTGTGTGTGTGTGTGTGTGTGTGTGTGTGTGTGTGACATCTTCTTTATCCATTCATCTGTTGATGGACATCTTAGCTCTTTCCATAGTTTGGTTATTGTGGACATTACTGCTATAAACATTGGGGTGCATGTGCTCCTTCGGATCACTACATTTGTATCTTTGAGGTAAATACCCAGTAGTGCAATTGCTGGGTCATAGGGTAGCTCTATTTTCAACTTTTAGAGGAACCTACATACTGTTTTCCAGAGTGGCTCCACCAGCTTGCATTCCCACCAACAGTGTAGGAGGGTTCCCCTTTCTCCGCATCCTCACCAATATCTGTCATTTCCGGACTTGTTAATTTTAGCCATTCTGACTGGTGTGAGGTGGTATCTCATTGAGGTTTTGATTTGGATTTCCCTGATGCTGAGTGATATTGAACACTTTTTCATGTGTCTGTTGGCCATTTGGATGTCTTCTTTGGAGAAATGTCTGTTCATGTCTTCTGCCCATTTCTTGATTGGTTTATTTGCTCTTTGGGTGTTGAGTTTGATACATTCTTTATAGATTTTGTATACTAGCCCTTAATCTGATATGTCATTTGCAAATATCTTCTCCCATTCTGTCGGTTGTCTTTTGCTTTTTTTGACTGTTTCTCTTGTTGTGCAAAAGCTTTTTATCTTGGTGAAGTGCCAATAGTTCATTTTGCCCTTGCTTCCCTTGCATCTGGCAATGTTTTTAGGAAAAAGTTGCTGCAGCTGAGATCGAAGAGGTTGCTGCCTGTGTTCTCCTCTAAGATTTTGATGGATTCCTGTCTCACATTTAGGTCTTTCATCAATTTTGAGTCTATTTTTGTGTGTGGTGTAAGGAGATGGTCCAGTTTCATTCTTCTGCATGTGGCTTTCCAATTTTCCCATCACCATTTGTTGAAGAGACTGTCTTTTTTCCATTGGTTATTCTTTCCTGCTTTGTCGAAGATTAGTTGACCATAGAGTTAAGGGTCCATTTCTGGGCTCTCTATTCTGTTCCATTGATCTATGTGTCTGTTTTTGTGCCAGTACCATACTGTCTTGATGATTACAGCTTTGTAATGGAGCTTGAAGTCCAGAATTGTGATGCCACCAGCTTTGATTTTCTTTTTCAACATTCCTCTGGCTATTTGGGGTCTTTTCTGGTTCTATACAAATTTTAGGATTATTTGTTCCATTTCTTTGAAAAAAGTGGATGGTATTTTGATAGGGATTGCATTAAATGTGTAGATTGTTCTAGGTAGCATTGACATCTTCACAATATTTGTTCTTCCAATCCATGAGCATGGAACGTTTTTCCATTTCTTCTTGTCTTCCTCAATTTCTCTCATGAGTATTTTATAGTTTTCTGAGTACAGATTCTTTGCCTCTTTGGTTAGATTTATTCCTAGGTATCTTATGGTTTTGGGTGCAATTTTAAATGGGATCAACTCCTTAATTTTTCTTTCTTCTGTCTTGCTGGTGTATAGAAATGCAACTGATTTCTGTGCAATGATTTTGTATCTTGCCACCTTACTGGATTCCTGTGTGAGTTCTAGCAGTTTTGCAGTGGAGTCTTTTGGGTTTTCCACATAAATTATCATATCATCTTCAAAGAGTGAGAGTTTGACTTCTTTGCCAATTCAGATGCCTTTTATTTCTTTTTGTTGTCTGATTGCTGTGCCTAGGATTTCTAGGACTATGTTGAATAGCAGTGGTGATAGTGGACATCCCTGCCGTGTTCCTGACCTTAGGGGAAAAGCTCTCAGTTTTTCCCCATTGAGAATTATATTTGCTGTGGGTTTTTCATAGATTGCTTTTACGATATTGAGGTATGTACCCTCTATCCGAACACTCTGAAGAGTTTTAATAAAGAAAGGATGCTCGGGCACCTGGTGGCTCAACTGGTTAAGCAACTACCTTTGGCTCAGGTCATGATCCCGGAGTCCTGGGATCAAGTCCCACATCGGGCTCCCAGCTCAGCGGAGAGCCTGCTTCTCCCTCTGACCCTCTCCCCTCTCATGCTGTTTCTCTCTCTCTCTCTCTCAAATAAATAAATAAACAAAATCTTTAAAAAAAATTTTAAAAGAAAGCATGCTGTACTTTGTCAAATGCTTTTTCTGCATCAATTGAGAGGATCATATGGTTCTTGTTCTTTCGTTTATTAATGTATTGTATCACATTGATTGATTTGCGGATGTTGAATCAACCTTGCAGCCAGGAATAAATCCCACCGGGTCATGGTGAATAATCCTTTTAATGTAGTGCTGGATCCTATTGGCTAGTATTTTGGTGAGAATTTTTGCATCCATGTTCATCAAGGATATTGGCCTGTAATTCTCCTTTTTGATGGGGTCTTTGTCTGGTTTTGGGATCAAGGTAATGCTGGCCTCATAAAACAAGTTTGGACGTTTTCCTTCCACTTCTATTTTTTGGAACAGTTTCAGAAGAATAAGTATTAATTCTTCTTTAAATGTTTGGTAGAATTCCCCTGGGAAGCCATCTGGCCCTGGGCTTTTGTTTGTTGGGAGATTTTTGATGACTGCTTCAATTTCCTTAGTGGTTATGGGTCTGTTAGGTTTTCTATTTCTTCCTGGTTCAGTTTTGATAGTTGATACATCTCTAGGAATGCATCCATTTCTTGCAGATTTTCTAATTTGCTGCCATAGAGTTGCTCATAATATGTTCTTAGAAATGTTTGTATTTCTTTGATGTTGGTTGTGATCTCTATTTTCATTCATGATTTTATTTATTTGAGTAGTTTTTTTCTTTTTGATAAGTCTGGCCAGGGTTTTGTCAATCTGTTTTTTATCTTTTTTTTATTATTATTTTTATTATGTTATGTTAATCGCCATACATTACATCATGTATTCATTGTTTGTGTATAACACCCAGGGCTCAATGCAGAATGTGCCCTCTTTTTTTTTTAAGATTTTATTTATTTATTTGACAGAGAAAGACACAGCAAGAAAGGGAACACAAGCAGGGGAGTGGGAGAGAGAGAAGCAGGCTTCCCATGGAGCAAGGAGCCCGATGTGGGGTTCGATCTCAGGACCCTGAGATCATGACCTGAGCCGAAGGCAGACAATTAATGACTGAGCCACCTGGGCACCCCAAGAACGTGCCCTCTTTAATACCCATCACCAGGCTAACCCATCCCCTGCCCTGCTCCCCTCTCGAACCTTCAGTTTGTTTTTCAGAGTCCATAGTCTCTCATGATTCATCTCCCCTTCCGATTTCCCCCCCTTCATTCTTCTGCCTCCTCCTATCTTCTTCTTCTTTTTTAAACATATAATGTATTATTTGTTTCAGAGGTACAGGTCTGTGATTCAACAGTCTTACAAAATTCACAGCGCTCACCATAACACATAACCTCCCCAATGTCTGTGATTCAACAGTCTTACACAATTCACAATGCTCACCATAGTCTTATTAATTCTTTCAAAGAACCAGCTCCTAGTTTCATTGATCTGTTCTACTGTTCTTTTGGTTTCTATTTCATTGATTTCTGCTCTGATCTTTATTATTTCTCTTCTCTTGCTGGGTTTAGGCTTTATTTGCTCTTTTTTCTCCAGCTGCTTTAAGTGTAGGGTTAGGTTATGTATTTGAGACCTTTCTTGTTTCTTGAGAAAGGTTTGTATTGCTATATACTTTCCTCTTAGGACTGCCTTTGCTGCATCCCAAAGATTTTGAACAGTTGTGTTTTCATTTTCATTTGTTTCCATGAATGTTTTTAATTCTTCTTTAATTTCCTGGTTGACCCATTGATTCTTTAGTAGGATGCTCTTTAGCCTCCATGTATTTGAGTTCTTTCCAAGTTTCCTCTTGTGATTGAGTTCTAGTTTCAAAGCATTTTGGTCCAAAAATATGCAGGGAATGATCCCCATCTTTTGGTACTGGTTGAGACCTGATTTGTGACCTAGGATGTGATCTATTCTGGAGAATGTTCCATGGGCACTAGGGAAGAATATGTATTCTGTTGCTTTGGGATGGAATGTTCTGAATATATCTGTGAAGTCCATTTGGTCCATTGTGTCCTTTAAAGCCTTTATTTCCTTTTTGATCTTTTGCTTAGATGATCTGTCCATTTCAGTGAGAGGAGTGTAAAGTCCCCTACTATTATTGTATCATTGTCAATGTATTTCTTTGATTTTGTCATTAATTAGCTGCTCCCATGTTAGGGTCATAGATATGTACAATTGTTAGATCTTCTTGTTGGATAGACCCTTTAAGTACATATAGTGTCCTTCCTCATCTCTTATTATAAACTTTGGTTTAGAATCTAATTTGTCTGATATAAGGATTGCCACCCCATCTTTCTTTTGATGCCCATTAGCATGGTTAATTGTTTTCTATTCCCTCACTTTCAATCTGGAGGTGCCTTTGGTCTAAAATGAGTCTCTTGAAGTCAGCGTATCAATGGGTCTTGTTTTTTTATGCAATCTGATACCCTGTGTCTTTTGATTGGGGCATTTAGCTCATTGCATTCAGGTTAACTATTGAAAAATAAGAATTTAGTGCCACTATATTGCCTGTAAGGTGACTGTCACTGTATATTGTCTCTATTCCTTTCTGGTCTATGTTAATTTTAGGCTCTCTCTTTGCTTAGAGGATCCCTTTCAATATTTCTTGTAGGGCTGGTTTGGTGTTCACAATTTCTTTTAGTTTTTGTTTGTCCTGGAAGCCTTTTATCTCTCCTTCTATTTTCAGTGACAGCCTAGCTGGATATAGTATTCTTGGCTGCATATTTTTCTCGCTTAGTGCTCTGAATATATCATGCCAGTCCTTTCTGGCCTGCCAGTTCTCTGTGGATAGGTCTGTTGTCAATCTAATATTTCTACCATTGTAGGTTACAGACCTCTTGCCCTGAGCTGCTTTCAGGATTTTCTTTTTGTCTCTGAGAGTTGTAAGTTTTATTATTAGATGTTGGGATGTTGACCTATTTCTATTGAATTTGAGAGGGGTTTCTGTGACTCCTGGATTTTGATGCCTGTTTCCTTCCCCAAATTAAGGAAGTTCTCTGCTATAATTTGCTCCAATATACCTTCTGCCCCTCTCTTTCTTCTTCTTCTGGGATCCCAATTATTCTAATATTGTTTCATCTTATGGTATCACTTATCCCTCGAATTCTGCCCTCGTGATCCAGTAGTTGTTTATCTCTTTTTCTCTCAGCTTCCTTGTTCTCCATCAT
The DNA here is from genome assembly GCF_004348235.1 of Phoca vitulina. Taxonomy (NCBI): domain Eukaryota; kingdom Metazoa; phylum Chordata; class Mammalia; order Carnivora; family Phocidae; genus Phoca; species Phoca vitulina. Next base: position 2,737,022 of record NW_022589760.1, read on the forward strand.
TTGGTCTTCTATATCACTAATTCTCTATTCTGCCTTATTTATCCTAGCAGTTAGAGCCTCCATTTTTGTTTGCACCTCATTAATAGCCTTTTTATTTCGACTTGGTTAGATTTTAGTTCTTTTATTTCTCCAGAAAGGGATTCTCTAGTATCTTCCATGCTTTTTTCAAGCCCAGCTAGTGTCTTTATAATTGTCATTCTGAACTCTAGTTCTGACATCTTACTAATGTCCATATTGATTAGGTCCCTGGCAGTTGGTACTGCCTCTTGTCCTTTTTTTTTTTTTTTTTTTTTTTTTGTGGGTTTTTTT
>NW_022589760.1:2737430-2812166 GCF_004348235.1 Phoca vitulina
TGCCTCTTGTCCTTTTTTTTTTTTTTTTTTTTTTTTGGTGAGTTTTTCTATCTTGTCATTTTGTCCAGAGGAGAATAGATGATTGAGAGAACAAAATGCTAACAGGGTAACAGTGACCCCAGAAAAACATACACTAAACAAATCAGAAGAGACCCGAAACTGGGGGAAAAGAAAGCGAAAGAAAGAAAAAAGAAAAAAAAAAGAATATGATCAAATATGATCAGGCTGATGAATAGATCAGTGCCACACACTAGATTTTGGGTGTATTTTGGTCTTTTAGAAGAAACTGACTCCCAAAATTTTAAAGAAAGAAAAACTTATATATGTACAAAAATAAGTGTAAATGATGAAGAGATGGAATATGGCTGTAAAGATGAAAATTATAAAATATTTTATAAAAAGAATTGATAAGATAAGAAGTTGGTTGGACAAAGAAAGAAGAGAGAGAAAAAAAGAAAGGAGAGAATGTGATCAGGCAGGAGTCTAGAACAAAGCCATACCCTAGAGATTTACGGTATATTTGGTCTGTTAGAAGAAACTGTATCCCAAAATTTTAAAGAGAGAACAACTTATATGTATACAAAAAACAAGGTTAACTACAATGAAGGGATAGAATATGACTCTAAAAATAAAAAATAAAAAAAGATTTTAAAAAAAAAGATTGATAAGATGTTGGTTGAAAAAGGGAAAAAGAAAGATTCCAAGATAATAGAAAAAGAAAAAATAAAGGAAATTTTAAAAATTAACTTTGAAAGACTAAAGAATCATGGGAGAAAAAGCCATGAATTCTATGTGCTGTATTCCCCTAGTGCTGGAGTTTTGCCATTCTCATTGATCAGTAAACTTGGTCATGGCTGGGTGTTTTTGCTGATCTTCTGGGGGAGGGGCCTGTTGCAGTGGTTCTTAAATGTCTTTGCTGGAGGCGAATTGCCCCTCCCTTGTCGGGGCCAGGCTAGGTAATTTGCTCGGGTTTGCTCTTAGTAGTTTTTGTTCCCTAAAAGCTTTCCATACAGCTTTGAAGGACAAGAAAGAAAATGGCAGCCTCCCAATCTCTGCCCCAGAGGAGCCGAGAGCTCAGGGCCCCACTCCTCAGTGAGCCCCCAGAGAAAAGCAGTCAATCACTCCTGTCTCCCTGGTCTCCCGCTGCACTCCATGCTCACCCAGCCTGTGACCGAGCATTTCTATCTCTGGCACAAGACCCCGTTTGGAGTCTCCAAACCCAGCAGATTCCTGCAGTGCTCTCCCGCACTGCTCCTCCCAGGAGAGGAAGAGGAGTCTCCCTGGATCTTCCACTTGTTGGGTCCCTGCTTCCAGAAAGTTGTTGCTTTTCAGACAGTTGATGCTATACTTTTCTTCAATCTCCTATTGAGTTTGTAGGTATTCAGAATGGTTTGATACTTCTCTAGCTGAATTTCTGGGATCAGATGAAATTTAGGTCTCCCCTTCCTCCACCATTTTGCTCCTCCTCGCATATATCTTTTTGAATTAACTTTTTTTGTTTTCTTTGGGTAAACTATACTCAAATTTAAAAATTAAAGTATCTTTTAAATATGCAATTTGAGACCTGGAAAATATTATACAATGGATTAAATTATATAAAAATTATTAGATTGATTTTTAACACTTTACAAAGTATTTTAACAGATGACCAGAATAACTGTTTTTGTTTTGTTTTGTTTTGTTTTGTTTTGTTTTAAAGATTTTATTTATTTATTTGATAGAGAGAGACACAGCAAGAGAGGGAACACAAGCAGGGGGAGTGGGAGAGGGAGAAGCAGGCTTCCCGCGGAGCAGGGAGCCCGATGTGGGGCTCGATCCCAGGACTCTGGGATCATGACCTGAGCCGAAGGCAGACGCTTAACGACTGAGCCACCCAGGCACCCCTGTTTTGTTTTGTTTTGTTTTAGCATTATATTAATTTATGAAAGTTGGATTTATTTTCTGGTTACAATGAAACTGATGTAGGAAAGACATTAAGGTTCAAAGCTGATGGCCAGGAAAGAATTCTTGAGACATCTTTGGTGAAAAAAAGGTGGTTTTATTAAAGTACAGGGACAGGACCGTGGACAGAATGAGCTGCACTGAGGTCATGAGGAGTGGCTCATTATATACTTTTAAGTTGGGAAGGGGTTAGGGATAGTGTAAGTCTCTCAGGAATTTTTGAAGCAAGGTTTCCAGGACCTTGAGGGGGCTAGCTATTGTTAGGAAAATGTCATTCATTACCATCAAATAAAAGTATATTTTTGCAACATTATTCACAGTAGTCAAAGTATGGAAACAACCTAAGTGCTGTTGATGAGTGAATGGATAAAGGAATATGCTTTATATATACAATTAAATACTCTTCAGTCTTACAAAATAAGAAGTAGGAAATCCTGCCATTTGTGACAGTATGGATGAACCTAGATGACATTCTCCTAAGTGAGATAAACCAGACACAAGACAAATAATGCATGATCTTACTTATATGTGGAATCTTAAAAAGTCAAACTTATAGTAACAGAGATTAGAATGGTGGTTACCAGCGACTGGGAGTTGGGAGAAGTGATGTGTTGCTGATCAAAGGGTACAAACTTTCAGTTATAAGATGAATAAAGTCTGAAGACCTTTTATAGTTACTAATATTGTATAATATACTTGACATTTTTTAAGAAAGTATATCTCAATTTTTCTCACTACAAATATAAAATGGTAACTATATGAGATGATAGATACGTTAATTAGCTTGATTGTGGTACTCATTTCACAACGTATATGTATAGCAAAACATCATCTTATACACCTTAAATATATACAATTTTATTTTTCAACTGTAAGTCAATAAAGCTGGAAATAATAAAACTATCCCTGTTACCCCTTATCATAATTAATGATTCTTCTGTCATAGATTTGGAATATTGAATGTCTTCATTAGGAAATTACATGGGGCAGATCTCAGGTTATGGTAGTTCATTGGCTAATTACCCACCAAATACACAAATTTAAGCCAAATTACACATACATATATAACACTATGTAACCCCACCATGTTTCAGAGTACATTACAAGCAATATATAAATGAATGTGTCATGATTCTTCTTTACCTGCTTGTGTTGATCAATTTGCTGACAATATTGTAATGAGTTTTATTTTTCTTATAGATAATATCCCTCATAGACAACAATAGAACTATCTCTCAGATAATAATTGGAATATGACTACCTTCAAAGCCATAAAATAAATAAATAATATAAAGAGAGGTAGTGATGATCTCTAATATGTTAGGTGTTTATATGTATTTCAATAGACTTTGGCAATATTAGTAATATAATAATCTTAATAAAAGCCAACATTTTAAAACTTTTTAAAATAATCCCATTTACAATTCTATTTGGGACTATATCAAAAGAGAAAGCTTCTGCACAGTGAAGGAAACAGTCAACAAAGCTAAAAGACAAACTACTGAATGGGAGAAGATAATTGCAAATGGCATATCCAAGAAAAGGTTAGTAGCCAAAATATATAGAGAACTTATACAAATCAACACCCAAAAAATAAATAATTCAATTAAAAAATGGGCAAAAAACAGTAACAAACATTTCTCCAAAGAAGACATACAGATGACCAACAGACACATGAAAAGATGCTCAGCATCACTCATCATCAGGAAAATGCAAGTCAAAACTACAATGAGATAACCACCTCACTCACCCCTGTCAGAATGGCTAAAATCAACAACACAAGAAACAACAGACGTTGGTGAGGATGTGGAGAAAAAGGAACACTCATGCACTGTTGGTAGGAATGCAAACTTGTGCAGCCACTGTGGAAAACAATATGAAGTTTCCTCAAAAAATTAAAAATAGAACTACCCTATGATCCAGTAATAACACTACTGGGTATTTACCCAAAGAATACAAAAACACTAATTCAAAGGGAAACATGTACCCTATGTTTATAGTAGCATTTACAATAGCCAAATAATGGATGCAGCCCAAGTGTTCAGTGTTCATTAATAAATGAATGGATAAAGAAGTAGTGACATTATATATGTATATAGTTATATATATATATATATATATATATATATATATTTATGTATATATTATTCAGCCATAAAAAGAATGAAATCTTGCCATTCGCAACAAAGAGAGTGTAATGCTAAGTGAAATAAGTCAGAGAAAGACAAATACCATATGATTTCACTCATATGTGGAATTTGAGTAACAAAACAAATGAACAAAGAGAATAAAAGAGAGAGGCAAAGTAAGAAGCAGACCCCTAATTATAGAGTACAAACTGATGGTTACCGGAGGGGAGGTGGGTGGGGGATGGGTCAAATAAGTGATGGGGATTAAGGAGTTCACTTGTGATGAGTACCAGGTGTTACACCACTAAACTGAAATAGGTGATAGGTATTTTTTTTTTAATTTTATTATGTTATGTTAGTCACCATACAATACATCATTAGTTTTTGATGTGGTGATCCACGATCCATTGTTTTCATATAACACCCAGTGCTCCATGCGGTACGTGCCCTCCTTAATACCCATCACCAGGCTAACCAATCCCCCTCTAAAACCCTGTTTGTTTCTCAGAGTCCATAGTCTCTCATGGTTCATCTCTCCCTCCGATTCCCCCCCCCTCATTTTTCCCTTCCTTCTCTTAATGTCCCCCATGCTGTTCCACAAATAAGTGAAACCATATGATAATTGACTTTCTCTGATTGACTTATTTCACTTAGCATAATCTCTTCCAGTCCCATCCATGTTGATGTAAAAGTTGGGTATTCATCTTTTCTGAAGGCTGAGTAATATTCCATTGTATATATGGACCACATCTTCTTGATCCATTCATCTGTTGAAGGGCATCTTGGCTCTGTCCACAGTTTGGCTATTGCGGACATTGCTGCTATGAACATTGGGGTGCATATGGCCCTTCTTTTCACTAAGTCTGTGTCTTTCGGGTAAATACCAAGGAGTGTAATTGCTGGGTCATAGGGTAGCTCTATTTTTAAATTTTTGAGGAACCTCCACACTCTTTTCCAAAGTGGCTGTACCAACTTGCATTCCCACCAACAGTGTAAGAGGGTTCCCCTTTCTCCACAACCTGTCCAACATTTGTTGTTTCTTTCCCTGTCCATTTTTGCCATTCTAACTGGTGTAAGGTGGTATCTCAATGTGGTTTTGATTTGAATTTCCCTGATGGCTAATGATGATGAGCATTTTTTCATGTGTCTGGTAGCCATTTGTATGTCTTCTTCAGAGAAGTGTCTTCTCATATTTTCTGCCCACTTTTTGACTTGATTATTTGTTTTTTGGGTGTTGAGTTTGAGAAGTTCTTTATAGATCTTGGATACCAGCCCTTTATCTGTAGTGTCATTTGCAAATATCTTCTCCCATTCTGTGGCTTGCCTGTTTGTTTGGTTGACTGTTTGCTGTGCAGCTTTTTATCTTGATGAAGTCCCAAAAGTTCATTTTTGCTTTTGTTTCACTAGCTTTTGGAGATGTATCTTGAAAGAAGTTGCTGTGGCCGATGTCAAAGAGGTTACTGCCTATGTTCTCCTCTAGGATTTGGATGGATTCCTGTTTCACATTGAGGTCTTTCATCCACTTTGAGTTTATCTTTGTGTATGGTGTTAGAGAATGGTCGAGTTTCATTCTTCTGCATGTGGCTGTCCAATTTTCCCAGCACCATTTACTGAAGAGAGTGTCTTTTTTCCATTGTATGTTTTTTCCTGCTTTGTCAAAGATTATTTGACCATAGAGTTGAGGGTCCATATCTGGGTTCTCTATTCTGTTCCATTGGTCTATATGTCTGTTTTTGTGCCAGTACCATGCTTTCTTGGTGATCACAGCTTTGTAATATAGCTTGAAATCGGGCAACATGATGCCCTCAGCTTTGTTTTTCTTTTTCAACATTTCCTTGGCGATTCGGGGTCTTTTCTGATTCCATACAAATTTTAGGATTGTTTGTTCCAGCACTTTGAAAAATGTCATTGGAATTTTGATCAGGATGGCATTGAAGGTACAGATTGCCCTGGGTAGCATAGACATTTTAACAATGTTTATTCTTCCGATCCATGAGCATGGAATATTTTTCCATCTTTTTGTCTCTTCTTCAATTTCTTTCAAAAATCACTCTCAACGTGAATAGCCTAAATGCTCCCATAAAACGGCACAGGGTTGCAGATTGGATAAAAGGTCAGGACCCGTCCACATGCTGCCTACAAGAGACTCATTTTGAACCTAAAGATACATCCAGACTGGAAGTGAAGGGATGGAGATTCATCTTCCATGCCAGCAGACCTCAAAAGAAAGCTGGGGTAGCAATTCTTATATCAGACAAATTAGATTTTAAACTAAAGTCATAATTAGAGACACAGGACACTGTATCATTCTTAAAGGGTCTATCCAACAAGAAGATCTAACAATTGTAAATATCTATGCCCCCAACATGGGAGCAGCCATCTACATAAGCCAACTGTTAACCAAAAAAAAGAGTCATACTGATAACAATACGTTAATTGTAGGAGACCTCAGTACTCCACTCACAGCAATGGACAAATCATCTAAGCAGAAAATCAACAAGGAAACAAGAGCTTTGAATGATACATTGGACAAGATGGACCTCATAGATATTTACAGAACATTCCACCCTAAAACAACAAAATATACATTTTTCTCGAGTGCATGTGGAACTTTCTCCAGAATAGGCCACATACTGGGTCACAAATCAGGTCTCAACCAATACCAAAAGATTGAGATTATTCCCTGCATATTCTCAGACCAGAATGCATTAAAACTGGAACTCAGTCACAAGAAAAAATTTGGCAGAAATTCAAACACTTGGAAGGGGATGGGTATTAAAGAGTACTCTTATGACGAACATTGAGTAATGTATAGAGTTGTTGAAACACTATATTGTACACCTGCAACTAATATAGCACTCTATGTTAACTGTACTGGAATTAAAATAAAAAACAATAAAAAAATTCCACTTACAATAGCACCCCCAAAATTGAAATTGTTAAGTAAAAATGTAACCAAATATGTATAAGATCTCTATGTGGAGAGTTAAAAAACAGTTATGAAAAAAAATCAAACATCTAAATACGTGGAGAGATAATTTTGTTTATGGATTAGAAAATACAATATTGATGAATTGTCAATTTTTCCCAACAAGATCTATATATTCAATGCCATCCCAACCAAAATTTCAGAAGCTCCTTTGTATATACCCACAAACTAATTCTAAAGATTATATGGAAAGGCAAAAGTGCTATAATAGCCAACACAATACTGAAGAAGGAAAGTAATACCAGAGGACTCAAACTACCTGATTTCAAGACCGATTATAAAGAAACACTAACCAGTTAAGAGAATGGGGAAAAGAATAAGCACAAAATAAATGCCACAGAAAGAGAGCCCAGAAATGCACCCACACAAATATAGTCAACTGATACTTTAGCAAAGGCCAAAAGCAATTCAGTGGAGCAAGAATAATCTTTTCAACAAATGCTGCTAGAACAATTAGATGTCCATACACAAAAACAAATGTAAAACCTACACAGTTGCCTTAAACTTTACTCAAAAAGTAACTCAAAGTAGTTAAAAAACCTAAATTTCTAATGCAAAAATATAAAAGTTCTAGAATAAAACATAGGAGAAAATCACATGACATTGAGTTTGGTTATGAGTTTTTATATGCAACACCAAAAACATGACTTATAAAAGAAAAAGAATGTTTGTATTTATTAAAGTTTTTGAAATAAAACACAAGCTGACTGGCAGAAAATTATTTTCAAAACAACTAATAATGGACTTATGTGAAGTATACAAAGAATCATTAAATCTCAATAATAAAACACAAATGATCCAATTAACAATGGGAAAATGATCTGGATACCTCATCAACATATGTATGCAGATGTCGAATAAGCAAATGAAATATTGCCAACATTATTTGTCATTAGGGAAGGGCAAACTAAACAACAATGATTTACCACTACACACCTACTAGAATGACTAAAATCCAAAACAAACAAACAAATAAATAAAAGATGGATGGATAGATGATTGATAGATAGATAGATAGATAAAAACTGACAATACCAAATGCTGGTGCAAATGTGAAACAAAGGAACTCTCATTCATTGTTGCTGGAAATGTAAAATGGAACAGCTACTTTAGAAGACAGTTCGGCAGTTCCTTCTAAAGCTAAACATACTTTCACTCCATGATCCATCAATTACACTCACAGGTATTTACCCAATTGATTTAAAAACTTGTATCCATTTAAAAAAAAAAACTGCATTCAAATGTTTATAGCAGATTTATTGATAATCACCCAAAGCTGGGAACAACCAAGATGTTCTTCAGTAAGTGTACAGATAAATAGTAGCATACAATGGAATGATATATGGCAATTTAAAAAAATATATAAGCTATATGGCCACACAAAGACTTGGATAACTCTTAAACACATATTCGTAAATAAAAAAAGCTAATCTGGAAAGGTTATATACCACATTGTTCCAATTATATTAAGTCTGGAATAGAGAAAATTGTAGCAATGGTAAAAAGATCAATGGTTACCAGGGTTTCGGGGAAGGGTTGAAGAAGTGAAGCAAAAGGAATATTTAAGGATGTGAAACTACTCTGTGTGATAATTTAATGGTGAAATCATGACTATATTTGCCAAAACCATAAAATTTAATAGTAAAAAAAAAGTAAACCTTCATATATGCAAATCAGTAAAACCACTTAGTAGATCAGGGAATCTCTGGATGTAATGCAGAATGTGACAAAAGAATGTAACTTATTACAAACATGAATCAGAGTCTCTGAAATGTATGGGAAAAAATGATGTTGATTTAAATCATTTTGGAAATGAGTGGAGTCTGTAAAACTAAAGACAAAAGTAACTGTGCATAATCACTATACTCTCATTGATAAAATTGTTTTTCATGAGGGTAGAGGTTAACGATTTTGATGCGATGGTACATATATACTGGAATTGAACAATTAAATGATGGCAGCTGGTAGAGGCAAGTTTATGACTGTTGAAGTGGGTGTGACAATGGATTAGAGCTGGAGACATTAGTAAGAATTCATGTTTTTCTTAATATTGCTATGAATGATTACATAGAAAAGAGATACAGATATAGATATGTACCCACATTAGTGTACCCATATATGTTTGTTTACTCTGTACACTGCGAGGGTCTAAAACAAATAGCAATCCAGTAGTAATAAGCACATCTAGCACCTAGATCTTGGTTTCTAACACATTTCTCCAATAAAAACAGACCAGGGCTCCTTGGAGAAATGGCTGATTTCTAGGACTACCACTTGGAAATGCACAAGATGGGCCTGGAACATCTTGTGGTGCCAGAAACTAAGGGAGTTCTCAAAATAACACAAAACACACACACACACACACACACACACATACACAAATAGGGACTGTCAAAAGGACACGGAAATCAACTGAAAGTGTTGTCAATGGGCAAACCTGGAAATAATTGAACAAAAAAATAAACAAAATATTATTGTATTATAACACAAAATATGAACTAGATATCCATGAATCCATACTTATTTAAATAAATGATTGAGTAAATAAAATTTTAAAATTGAAAAAAGGGACAAGTTTCCTTTGTGGAAGAATTCTAAATAATTTTTACAGATACTCTTCTCCGAAGGAGGTAGAGCGTATCTACCCAGTAATCAAATGTGGGCTGCACATGGTGACTCCCTTCTAGAATGGAAGTATGGAAATGGGGGGACTATCTTTACAGTGGATTGACCTGATCAATACCACCTCAGAAATGTGATGAAGGTCAATAGTAACAATGATAGGTCATGTTGATATTTTTAAAAAATGGCACTTTACCAACACATATTGGTAAATAAAAAAAGCTAATCTGGAAGGGTTATATACTATATTGTTCCAATTATATTAAGTCTGGAATAGAGAAAAGTGTAGCAATGGTAAAAAGATCAATGGTTACCAGGGTTTTGGAGAAGGATTGAAGAATTGAAGCATTGGGAGTATTTAAGGATGTGAAACTACTCTGTGTGATAATTTAATGGTGGAATCATGACTACATTTGCCTCCTCAAACTACCTCCCCAAAACTCCTAATTCTAGTCTAATCATGAGAAAAACATCAAAACAATCCTAATTATGGGACATTCTGACAAATACTTGACAAGAAATCCTCAACAGTGTTAAGGTAATCAGAAACAAGGATTATCTGAGAAACTGTCACAGACAAGAAGAACTTAAGGAGACATGACATCTGTGGTAGGCAGAATAATGACATCCCCCCTCAAAGAAGTCTATATCCTAGGCTCCAGAGTCTGTGAATATGTTACCACACATGACAATAAAGACTTTGAAGATGTGATTAAAGTGATGATTTTGAAATGAAGAAATTATCCTATTATCCTGAATCATCTGGGTGGGGGCACTGTAATCACAAAGGTTCTTATAAAAGTGAAAGAAAACTATAGGTGTTTCAGAATCAGAGCAGATGTGATGAGGGAAGCAGAGGTCTGAAGAATGCAATTGCTGAAGAGCACTAACAGCCAAAGAATGCTGGTAGCCCCTAGAAACTAGACAAGGCAAGAAATAGATTCTACCTTAGAGTGTCCTGAAGGAATGTAGCTTTGTCAACACTTTTATTTTTACCCTGTAAGACTCATTTTGGACTTCTGACCTCCACAACTGTAACATTATAAATTTATGTTGTTTAAGCCACCAAATTTGTGATAATTTGTTACAGCAGCAGTAGGAAACTAATAAAAGACTAATTGTAATGTGCAATAGCGGACGCTATTTTGGAATAGTAAAAGAACATTGGTAAAACCTAAGGAAATTTGACTAAAGTATACAATTTGAATAATAGTAATATACCAATGTCAATTTCTTAATTTTGACAAATGTACCATGGGAATGTAAGATGTGAACAAATGGGGAAACTGGGTGTGATAAATATGGGAGTTCTGTCTACTATCATTGTGATCTTTGTCTAAATATAAATCTTTCAATATGAAAAGGTTTATATAAGAAAACAATGATAGGTCTGGATGATTAGGTCAGAAATTTTTAAATATTGAATATATATACAAAGTGATGTATAATAAAAAAAGTAAGGAAATTACATGATAAATTTAGGAGGTTTAACATCTGACTATTAGCATTTTCAGATACTGCATACAAAATTGAGGAAGAAAAAATTCTAAATATGTCATATTATAGGAAAAATTTTCCAAATTAAAACATACTACTCTCCAGATGGAAAAGGCCCATCAGATGTTCTATACAATAAATACAGAACCATGCTAAGTCACTTGCTGATATTTTTGGATGTGAGAAATGGAGACAATATCCTTATAATTTTCAGAAAGTAAAAAAAAATCATGTAAAATTGAAATTGGTTATATTGATATTAGACTTTTCAAGAGCAAAACTATAAAGAGTGGAGAAATCATTAAATTTCATTAAAATTATAAGAAGTTACTATTTTGAACTTTAAATTCTTTAATAGTAAAATTATCAGGCTAATCAATAAGCAATTTGAAAAAGAAAATGTAAACATAGTACGCTACTAGCTAATCAGTGAGCAATGTATTTATAGTATAATAATAAATATATTGACTTAACATTAAAAATTCCACATAAAGATATAAATGTAAACAAAAATTAAGAAAATGGTAGAATATATATAGAAGATTATTTTGATAACCTGTGTAAGGGAAAGTTATTTCTTTTTTTTTTTAAAGATTTTATTTATTTATTTGACAGAGAGAGAGATAGCAAGAACAGGAACGCAAGCAGCGGGAATGGGAGAGGGAGAAGCAGGCTTCTTGCTGAGCAGGGGGCCCGATGTGGTACTCGATCCCAGGACCCTGGGATCATGACCTGAGCCGAAGGCAGATGCTTAACGACTGAGCCACCCAGGCGCCCAGGGAAAGTTATTTCTAAGCAGCACTTGAAATCCAGAAGATATGAAGGAAATGATGAACAAATTTCAGCATCAAATGAATTTGAAAATTCTGTTTTATGGAAAACAACAAAATAAACTTAAAGAGAAAATGATAGTGCTGGAGAAAATATTTGTGATGTATATTGAAGATAAAGTATGATTGTCAATAATATATAATATATCCTATAAATAAACAAAAAGTGAAATGAGCAAAGTATGCAAGTAAATAATTCAAAAAAGAAGAAATATAAATATCATATGAACATATAAAAACAGTATCAATAAAGATAATAATTAGAGAAATGGAAATTGAACAAAATAAAATATAGTTTTTTAGATTTTAAACTCAGAAACAGCAATAATATTTGGTATTTATAATGATGTGGGTAGACAAACATCCATATACCCTAAGAAATGAGAATCATTAGGATTTAGGGAGGTTGTTTTAAGTATTTATTTAAATTATAAATGCATATACTCTTTGACTCACCTATTCAACTCTTAGAAGTCTATGTCACAAGCATCTTTACATATAAAAATATATTTTATTACTAATATCTTGAACAAACTGGAAACAGCCCAAATGTCCATGAATACAGTGCTATTTAAATAAATGGTGTATCCATAAAATGAAATTTTATAGATTAAAAAGATGATGTAGAGCTACATGTTCTGATATGGAAATATCTCTAAGATACATTGATAAATAAACAATGAAAGTTGCAGAACAGACTATATATTATCTTATTCATATAAATCAATTAAATATTCAGGTGAAAATAAACACCTATATATGTGCAAATAAAAGCAGAGAAAAATGTGAAATGTAAATGATAGTTACTTTGAAAGAGCATATTGGGATTAGAAGTTGCAAGTAGTGAAGACTTTCATTTTTCCTCCATATACTTCCATTTTTTTAATCAGTATATATTATTTTCATAATATAAAGTAATAAATATTATGAACCTTATGTCATATTTAGATACTGTACCCAATAGTCAGCAAGATTATATTCATAAATTATTTTTACCTACATTAACATGTTTGCACAAATTGTGCCTTTAGTTTTGTTTTGTTTTGTTTTTGGTATTACAAATATACTTTATTTTTAATGCAATAGAACAGAGAAGAGAAGAAAATATATCCCAGTACATTATTCCTAAAAAGTATTGCTTCTAAAACTTTTATTTCCATTTTGTGCATATGTCTCTTGTGTTTCTGTGTGTGTATGCATATATGTGGATGTCAGGGGTATATAGACTGGCCACAGTGTAAAATGTACTTCTCACTGTGCATCATAGTCAAAAATGTTTGAAAGCTTATGCTCTATTTGCTAGCCAGCTTTGAAAGGTGGCAAAGCCACAGGTTTCTTTTTTGTTTCTTTTTTTTTTCTTAAGTATCCTTCCAGAATTTATTTATGAATACACAGACATATATGAATATAAAGTCTCATTCTAATCCACTTCTTTCTATGCAATAAGTAACATATCATACACCCTATTGTGTATCTTAGTTTTATCACTAATATATCTTGGAAGTATTTCCATAAGTCTATCATAGAGAACTTACTCATTAAAAAAATATATAGTGCATATAAAGTGCATTTTTAAAAATTAGTTTCAGAAGTAGAATTTAGTGATTCATCAGCTGCATATAACACCTGGTGCTTATTATATCAAGTGCCCTCCTTAATGCCCATCGCCCAATCATCCCTCCTGCCTACCCACCTCCCTTCCAGCAATCCTCAGTTTTGTCCCTAGAGTTCAGCATCTCTTATGGTTTGCCTCCCTTTCAATTTTCATCTTATTTTATTTTTCCTTCCCTTCTTCTATGTTCATCTGTTTTGTTTCTTAAATTCCACATATGAGTGAAATCATATGGTATTTGTTTTTCTTTAACTGACTTATTTCGCTTAGCATAATACCCTCTAGTTCCACCCATGTCATTGCAAATGGCAAGATTTCATTCTTTTTGATAGCCGAGTAATATTCCATTATAGATATACCACATCTTCTTTATCCATTCATCTATTGATGGACATCTGGGCTCTTTCCATATTTTGGCTATTGTGGACATTGCTGCTATAAACATTGGGGTGCATGTGTCCCTTTGAATCACTATGTTTGTACCCTTTGGATAAATACATAGTAGCACAGTTGTTGACTTTTGTAAATGCTCAACATATAATGTCCAAGCCATTCTGTCCCCAAAACAGTAGAGCCTATGTCGTTACCAAGTCATGTATTTATTCACATTAGTGATAGGCTCGCATTCTAATATGAATTACTTTTATGAATCCTAAAGTAATTACAAATTCCTCCAAATTATTGGCTTTTCACAGGAGATCAAGAACCTGAGCTATGCCCTCATAAATTTTATGTATCACTGAAATATCTTTGTAGGAATTAAAACTTAATTTAAAAAAATTATAAAGAGCTCAGATAAAAATCCAGTAAAGACTAGTGAGGAGTGTAAACATTTAAAGGACCAATATCACTTCCAGTAGTCTTCAAATATAGATATTTCTAAAATATATATGTTTTCAACAGCAGTAAGCACACCAGCTACCCAGATCTTGCCTTCTAAATAACATTCTCTAAAAAAAAAAAAAAAAAAAAAAAAAGGAACCAGGGTTACTTGAATAAATGGCTGATTCTAGGGCTGAAGCAGGGGATGTATTGATGAGCTCATGCTTGAAGAATGAATGATTACACCTATCCCGAAATGTTAAGAATTCATAGTTAACTTGCTATCCTAATCCTTAACACCTGACAACAATAGAAATCCAACATTCATTCAGAAAGTTTGCAAACCAAATCTTTCTTGGAGGCTGCTTTAAATAGATACAGACAGACAGATGATAGATAGATGATAGATACATAGATGATGATAGATGATAGATAGATAGATAGATAGATAGATAGATAGATAGATAGATAGATGATAGATAGATGATGGATAGATAGATAGATGATAGATAGATGATGGATAGATAGATAGATAGATAGATAGATAGATAGATAGATAGGTAGGTAGATAGATAGATAGATGATAGATGATAGATAACATTCTCTTTAAAAGGAACCAGGAATCTTTGAACAAATGGCTGATTCTAGAATTGAAGCAGGAATATATCAATGAACCTGGAGAATCCTATAGCATTTGAAAATAAGGAAGTCTTTAAAAACCAAAAGTATGGGGCATGCCAAAGGGATACAGGAAACAACCTGAAATAGCTCCCAATAGTCAAAACTGGAAAGATTTGAGCAACGAAATTAAAAAAAAACAAAAAAACAGTAGTATTGGATTATAAACCAAAGCATAAATAAATATACAGGACTTTGAACTGATATAAATGAATTATTGATAAATACATAAATGGAGGAGAATAGATACATCTTTCTTATGGGAGATTTCCAAATAAAATACATAGATTTCCCCTCATCAAGGTGGAGCTTAAACCTTCTCCCCAACCACCATTCTCACCACAGTGTAGGCTGAAATTAGTGACCTACTTCCAAAGAATAGAGTTTGAAAAAGGCACAAATAATAACTTTCCAGTGAAGAAATATGACTTAACCAAGTGCTCAATGTTAACATCACCAGTGATAATTCATGTGGATAATTCATTAGGTTACGCTTAAATATGATAGTATGAAAACATTTTAACTCCGTGGCATTTTCCCCTAAAACTTATTACACCAGTCTAATTACTAAAAAAAAAAGCAGACAAACCAAAATTAAGGGACATTCTATAAAATATTAGTACTCTTTAAAACTATTAAGGTAATGAAAAACAAGGAAAGACTGTAGAAACTGTCACAGATCTGAGATTAAGAAGACACAAAAAACAAATAAAATGTGCTATCAGGAATAATAATTTGCAACAAAAAAAAAGACATTAGGTGGCAACAAAGGAAACTAAATAAATTATGGACTTTGGATAATTGTAATATACTAGTGTTAATTTCTTGGTTTTGACAAATCATGTAAGATGCTTTAAAATGGGAAAACTGGATGAAGTTAAAGAGTCTATATTTTTCTAGTTTTTCTGTAAATTTTTTCAAACTAAAATACCAAAACATTTATTTAAAAAATACTGTTGGTCAACTTCCTCTCACCTCTCCTCCCCATGCTCTCTCTCTCTCTCTCTCTCTCTCATTCACACTTCTGTTGACTAATTTGCAAGTTTGAAATGCCTGACACAATATAGAAATTCATGAATGATATGAAAATGTCAACTGTTTTGCATTGCTTAGCCAAACTACAAGTGACTGCCTGAGTCCATTTTTTTTAAACTTTTCAACTAGCTCCTTTGGTGTAGTGTAACATCTTAAAAATTTTCATGAAGATATCTCAGATGTCGTCAAAGACTATATGATTTCCTTTAAATCATGACAGTTTGCAAAAAAAGTTATTATTGCTGAAAAATAAAGATGTAAGTCTTACAAAACTAAACATAATGTTAATTGCTAATTTGTATAGTGTGGCCTATAACTTAACTCTTTAGTAGACTGAAATGCTTTGAATCTTCACATATTACTGTGATATTTAATTAGAATTTCCAAGAAAGAAAATAAAAGGATAAATCTTTGTAATAAATATATTTAAAATAATATATTAAATCAGTTTTTGTCTTTAGTAAGCATTTGAAAGTACTGAGGATTGAGGATCTTGGCTTACTAAAGCAAAAATGTCACAACTTGGTTCTAAAGGAATCACTTCTACAGCCAAGAAATAGAATTTGAATTTTAATGAATTGGCTTCTCCTGTAACAGTGGCATTGACCATTTTCCTAAGACTGCCAGCCAGACCTCTAATTAATACTAATTATGTTGGTGCTTTTGGGCATATCTGACACAGTTCTGTGGGGGTAGTAGACAGACCACTGATTCATTTCACTTTGGTTCCTAAGTAGTCTCAAAATGGTAATGACCCACAGTTCTTACTTTCTTGGCTGATATTTGATTTAGTGGTCTTGAAAAAGCAAGACTGTATCTCCGTTTAGGAATTTCCACCAAGCTGTCTCAGTGATTTGTATCATGCTTAATTCAAGTATGCTGAGAATCTGTTCACATAGAGATGATCTAGAAGGAATGTGTCTGGAGCTTTCATATGACTTTTTTTTTTTTTAAATTAAGAATTAGATACTTATTCTTCAGTTATTTCCCATTATACAATAGAAATGGAATTCTGCCTTATTCTTTTTTAATTCTGCCTTATTCTTGATGAAACATATTGAATTATATTGCTTGAGGTAAATTGAGTTCTATCATTCCTTTGTATATGAAAGCAGTATGCCAAATATTGAATATATGACCATTTTATTAGATAAAGGCACTATTTCCTCTCCATTCCCCTGTCACATGCATCCCCATGGCAGGGGGTGGGAGAACCCAATTATGTGTGCTTCAGTTTTTTAATGACATAATCATTCAGTGTCTAACAATGAAATCAACAATTTTATGAAGACTTCCACTTCACCATTAAGCCCACCACACAGCAGGTTGAGGACATTTCCATTGGTGGTGCACTTGTCCACTGGAGCTGAAGTCTAAAGAGTCTGAAGGGGACAGAATTGTTTATATGGGCACATATGACACAGACGGTGTGGCCCCAACTAAGAGTGGAGAATGGCAACCCATCCAGACTACCATGCCCGTCACTGACATTGGGACCTTCAATATGGTGTGGCAAGTCAAGTTCTACAATTACCACAAACAAGATTACTGCCAGTGCGTTAGACCCTTCTCTGTCATTGAATATGAATGCAAGCCCAGTGAGACATGCAGCCTCATGTGGGTGAATAAGGAGTCTTTTCTCTCAAGATGGCTCTTTCTGATGTTGCTGGACAAAATCTTCAAAAATCTACTTTTAGATAACCCAGCATTAGGCTTCACCAAGGCATACCACACCATTGTTGTTTCCCATCAGGTGCCAATGACCTCCTAGTCTCAATTATTTTGAAAATGTAATTCCCTTCTGATGCAATGTCTGTGACATAAAAGATGGTGATGTATCATCCCAGGAAGATCCATTTCTGTATTCTGTGTTGGTGTTCCTGGATCCAGTTCTTGGTCATGCCGTTTACTGCTTGTGAGGAGCTCAGTGGAATTGGCAGACATATCCCATACTTAATGATTCCACTGAAAGACTATGGTGTTTTGTCTCCAAGTTGAGTGATTCTCCCCTTTTTGTTAAATGCTAAATTAAAAAAAAAATGTTTGTGGATTCTTTCCCAAGTATAATATGGTAACATATAATTTGTAATGTTATCCCCCTCTCAAATCAGGCTTGGTGAAAATGTACTACAATCAGCAGTAAGTGGGACTCAAATATTGTGCTTCTTACAAACAGCTCAGCTTTTTGGGGGAACATCAATGACAAAATAAAAGGACAAATATTTAAGAAGTATTTATGACACATTTAAACTCTTTTAAGTAACAAGACATTATGTTGTACATAGTAGAAATGGGAAAAAGACATTTTTGGGGTCCATTGTTAAACAGTGTGACAGAAATTATAGGGTTACCTCTTTCACAAGCTACTGTAGTGTTCAAACATGCATATAATGGTATCTCTACATTTTCCTTCACTTAAACTTTGTAAAACTGTGTATGAAACTGTAATGAACTTTTGATATGTCTTAATAAAGATTTTGGAAATAAAAAATAAAAGACTTTCACTTTACCAATTCAACCCAATAGATGTGGATTTAAATACCCATAGCTACAACCTCAAAGAATGTGATGCTTGTTTGAATTCCACTGAGAAGTTCCACGCAGAGGAACTCAGGTCTTCATTACTGGTAATGGAGTCTTTTCTACCACTTCTGCCATCTACCCCCAAATAATTGGCATTTGAAAAACACAAAATGATGACAGCAACCTTGAAATATATTCAACAATTTATTGAAATGTTTCTTCTGAACAAATAGCTGAACCAATCTTTTCACACCATTAAGTTGTAGTCTCATCCATTTTCATCAGCTTTACAGCATCTGAATGGCACTTAGTTCTAATGTCCATTCCCAGCTGTTGCTGTAGATGAGAATTTTTTGTTTCTTTATTTGTTTTTTCCAATTGCCATCATTTTCACTGATTCTCCTCCTTAGATTCTGATAGTCCTGTTTCTGTATGGGGAATGTGATTTCTTTGGGGAACAGACATGGCAAGATTTTGATCAGATTTTTTAACCTTCTACCACAAAAGGTATTTTATATCAGACTCAACTATATGTCTGTTTTTGAAAAGCATGGCAAAGCTAATTGAATATGGAGCCATCCAAGAAATATAGTCAAGGGCTATGTCACTGTTGAATAATGCCTCAGTCTGTCTAAACCATAAAGCAATAGGAAATTGTAGACTGGGGACATTTCTAATCTGTGCATGGGACTTGAAACCACAGCAGAGGAAAGAAGTGACTCAGTAAAGTAGTGGCATGTTTCAAAATGCTTTGTATGTTTTTAGCTCAGTGATACTGTCATTTACTTCATTTCTTGCAGGTTCTATTGCTGGTTTCCCCTGTTCTGTTAAATGTTTGTAACATCTTGTTTGAATTGAAACATTAAATTTTGATGGAAAGAAAAAGTTATATTGCCTTTTCTCAATCACCGGTATGTGTGCACAGATTTTACACACACACACACAGACACACACACACTAATGTATTATCCAGATAATAATCCTTTGATGAATATTCAAGATTACTAACCATGCCTTCTTTCTAGATCAATACATTTTTCAGTATTTAAAGACTGAGCTCAATTTAATAAAACTTGGTGTTATTTATGATATACTAAAAGACCTTTTCCCTGACCACCTACCCTGCTTCTCCTACTTCTGCTGTCACCACTAATTTTTTCAAATACCTTCCCACAACATTAATATCCACAATTAGAGTTCAATTTACACAAGTAGTGTTGCTAATCTAATTTGGATCATTGCTTCTAGATGATCCTTGCTAAGATAACAGGAATTATTAGGACTGGAGCAGTAGAGGTCAAGATCCTGAACGAATGGTAAGTTTTGACAGAGAAGAAGATGAAGAAAAGGTTTTGTATAAATGGCGTATGATTGTGGAGACAATACATAGCAACTCATGGTAATGAAGGTTCTGAGCATACCAAAGGCACATCATAATTGATAAGTGATGTCACTGTGGCATTTGCATAAACCTCCCCTTAAGCTTAGAATATACCATGGGGAGAAGGGAGGGGCAAGAAGGATATCATGAAGTTGATCATAGTTAAATAAAAATAACTGTGAAACATAATAAAAGTGGCTGAGTTTGTCTGAACAGTAGCTTGATCATCATTTCTGTTTCACACAAAATGGGGACTCTAGTAGAAATTAATTTTAGTTTTTGAAAAAAAAATATGTTACATACTTAAACACCTAAGTTCATCATACTTTGAAATTTGAACATGGTATTAATATACCAGCTTTCCATATAAGATTTTATTTTAACAGAGAATAAAAGTAAAAGAAAACAGATTTTAATCCATGCAATACTGACAGTCTGCTGCCTAAGAAGTAAAACATATTAGTGAGAAAATGGGCACATCAGCTCTTAACAGTGCATGCATGTTTTCCTCAGTATTACAAGGATGGTAGAGGGTTATTAAACTGTCAGGCTGGAAGGATTTTATGTTAAAATGAGGTTGGCCTTGACAGTAAACTGGACTCATAGTTTTCTGTAATATTAGAGCTGGAGGTACCTTAAGGATCATCTTCTCCATTTTACTGGTGAGAAAACTGAGATTGAAAGCAATGAAATTACTTAGCCTCCTTAACTCTGTGCTCTGATTTTATAGCCAACAATAGTAAAGGACTTTGAGTTCTAAAAAATGTCTGGCCTTGATTCTACTCATGTTAAAAAACAAACAAAAAGTAGGAATAATACCCCATGTGATTATCATTACTTTGAGGTACTATGAGAAGAAAATGAATAATTAGAAAGTATTTTGTAAAGTGTTAATTACTGTAAAAATGTGAAATATTTCTATTAATGTCATTAATGTAGTCATATAGTGATTCTATGCACACAGTGCCTAGGTTAGAATCTCCCAGATGGAGAAAATAATCTTTTTGTCTGAGTTAATGGTGCAAGGTGAAAATGAAATTATTCCTTTAACATATGGAAGATGGCTATTTTAAACACTGCAGCATGGCTTTGACTACCCTCTTCATTAGCTTAGCTTGCATGAAATCCACAAACATTATTAATGGTCATAAAATTACCAAGTCCTTCCCAGAACTGACTACAGAATTGGCCTCTGTGACCTTCACAGTCCTTCACCCTGCCTCACATCGACCAAAGCAATGGTAATTTTTTTATTATATCCAAATTTGTCAGCCATTAATGTCAAATGACACTTTGATTTTAATGTTACAGAACAGAACTAAAAGGGAGCCTGACAAGATTTTATTACCTACCCTCTTTGTAACTTAGAAGATGTCTATCAAATCTTTTATAACTCTTCTTTGCCAGAAACATCCCTATGCTCTGCAATAACAATATATGCCACAGGGTCAAAAAAAGTCACTGAAGACTTCTTTTTTTTTACCTTTAATTTAGTTGTCACACATGCAATTGATTTGGATATTTGCTCATTATTTGCTTTTTGTTGTTATTATGTTTTCCAAATATAATAATGGCTTTTATTATTATGGATCTTGGTATATCTGAGGGGAAACACAAAATAACACACTTATGAATAACTGTTCTTTCTAACAAATTGCTTTTCTCCAGGTTGTGTCCAGATGTTACCTCTACCCATTTATTTCACAAAAGCAGCTTTGTGGAGAGTTGAGAGCTGTACCTATTGGCCCTGGTGTTGGCCCTGCCAAATGTGATCAATCCTACAGTTTCAAGTGTTTGCAAAGATCCTCATGACTCCACCACTACCTCTTAATTTTGGTGATATTGCAACTCTATGTATGATAGTATAAAGCATGCAACTTCGGGACTTGCTTGATCTGTACCTTTTCCCCCTGTAGGGCCCTATCATATTTTAAAACACCTTTGTATCATGTGCCTTACATTACCTGTCTTTGAATTATCTTGACACATGCTTAAAGCCTCACTACTTTTGAGACATTGATTTACCCTGTAGTGTATCCTGGATCAAACTTAGGGTAATATTTCATATGGAAGCTTTCCTCAACTTTAAAGGGGAAATTACAGCTTGTCCATGAATCTGCCTCTTTACTAATTTTGAATTCAGAGAAAATATTTATCTTCATTGTACCATATTGATTGCATCAGCAAATCATGCTGATCTTAAGTATCTCATCCTAACACTTACATATCTTTTTATAGATATATTATTTCAAAAAACAAAACAAGACAAAACAAAAACTATCACTCTTCTCTTTGAGAGATTTTAGGATCCAGGGATTGTTATAGACACTATATCAAGAATTCATCAAGTCATTTAACTAGTAGTTTCACAATACTTTTGAGAATAAGATTTACTGGTGACTGGTGAGGTAGGAGTGCATGTTAATCCCCCCCCACACCCCTTGACAGCGCAGGGCAAAGCTGGTAAAAATCACTCTTGTTAAATAAAATAAATACATGTTGGGTGAAGGTCATGTTTATTAAATCTCAAAGTTGATTTATTATCATGTGAAATCAATGTGCTAAATGTGTTCTTTAATGTTTCTAATAAACATTGTGTCTATGAACTCCTATCCTCATGGAAGAGACAGGGAAATGGAGTCTGAGAGTGATCAAATGCCTTGCCAAGGTATAAGTTGGTAGAGACAAATTTCAAAGCCATTTTCAATTTATCCACTTTCTCATCTTTTTCTAATCTGACTTCTCCTCACCTTCATCACTTCACAAAACTGATCTTGCTAAGACCATCAATAATATCCACATCCTCTAAAGTTGAGGACTTACTTTACCTCCTTGAAAGTATCAAATCAATATGTTAGCTTGTGTGATTCCACACTCACCTAGATACAGACTGCTTTTCTGGCTATCCTTATCATTGCCAATTAGAGGTTCCAACTCCTCAAGAGTTGCTGAAAAATGGTGCATTTTTTTTAAAAGTTATGCTCCAACATTCTTTTGATATATCATTATGACCTCACACCATTTCATCTTCTCTACATTGTGGTCACTCAAAGGTCTCAATCTTTTGCTGAATGATTATCATGATGGAATTGATTTGAATGGATCTTGGTTTACAATTGAATTTGGCTTATAATTGACTTTGTTGAATTCATTCATAAGACCATATATGATATCCTAATTCAGGTCTCAATATTGTGTAGGAAATTGGCCATTATCTACTAATCAGTAGATCTTAAATTTCATGTGGAAGTTAACAAATTAGAGCCATGTTCTCTCCCTGTAATTTCAAGTACATATAGTCCATTTTGATTCAGTTTACCTCTTCTTGGTGAATAAATCCAACTCAGGCAAAATCAGCTTGAGTACACCAAATTCTATGAACATGGTCAAATCTGAAATACTGTTGGAAATCTTTTTTTTTTTTTTTTTCCCCATAGAGTTCCTCTGTTGAAGGCTGGTATATGATCTCCATGTTTTTCAGCTTTATTGGTGTACTCTAATTGTATTCTTAGACTAGATCATTCCTTGAAGTATCAGAGAAATTAGATTAGGAAAAAATTGATAGTCATAGAGAAGAACTCTAACAAGAAGATATAGACCTAGATTTTGAAGCAGCAAACTAGCTGTATCTGAATGATTCGACCTTCATTTCCAAGAAGAACAGCATATAATAAATTTTAATTATTTTAGTCAACATGTTCTACTATCTGACATTACTATGATTTTAATCATATGTGAAAATCATTGAAACTATAAATCATGTATTTGTTGTCATGCACATTTGTAATGATCCAACTGAAAATCACATTTTAGAAGTCTTTTTTTAAATTTAAAAATATTATGAAACAGTATGCAAATTCAGTAACAGAAACTTTAGAAATCTCATGGGGGAATCTGGCATAGTTTATTTTTAAGAGAGTTGTATTTTATTGTAAATGTTCGTTCTTTGTACAAAACTTAACATATGTCACCAAAATGTGTTATCCCCTTAGGTAACTCTTGAGTAAAATCTGTCATATTTTATTTCAGACTTGAGTATTTTACTTTAAATTTTACTTTAACATCTAATTCTGAACTTGGGTTAATTTATGTATTTGTATATAATACTAGACATTTTCTATTCCAAAATGTAGGACACCAAGTCTTTACTTGCATTATATTTTATTTCTCTCATTATATACTCATGATTTTCTCTTTTGTAATTGAAATATATTTGACATTTTACATTGTGTGAGTTTAAAGTATGCAACATATTGATTTGATACATTTATATATTTTAATATGATTGTCATTATAGTGATTGCCCTTTTACAAAATTGCATAATTATTATTTTTTGTGGTTGAAATAATTAAAATCTAGTCTCTTTGTAACTTTGATAATTATAATACATAGTGTTACCTATTCACTATACTGTGCATTAGATCCTTAGAACTTATTTGCTACTCATTGTGTGTTTGTACCCTTAAAAAACATATTTCTATGCCCCCCCACCACTCCCCAGCCTACCATTTTATTCTCTGTTTTCATGATTTTGGCTTTTTAGATCCCATATATAAGTGATATCATATATTTATCTTTCTCTGACTTACCTCAGTATATTGTCCTCAGAGTTCATCTATGTTGCCAGGAATAACAAGAGTTTCTTCTTTTGCATGGCTGAATTTTTTTATTTATTTATCTGTTGACGGACACTTAGATTGTTTCCATATCTTGGCTATTGTGAATAGTGCTACAATGAACATGGAAGTACAGATACCTCTTTGATATCTTGTTTTAATGTCCTTTGGGTATATACCAAGAAGTGGAATTACTGGATCATATGGTAAATCTATTTTTAATTTTTTAAGAAACTTCTATATTGTTTTCCATAGTGGCTGTACCAATTTATACTCTCACCAACAGTGCACGTTCCTTTTCTCCACACCTTCATCAACACTGTTATCTCTTGTCTTTTCGATGATAGCCATTCTAAATGGTATGAGGTGATATCTCATTGTGTTTTTGATTTGCATTTCCTTGACAACTAGTAATGTTAAGTACCTTTTCATGTACCTGTTGGCCATTTGTATGTTTTAGTAAAAATGTCTGTTTAGTTCCTCTGTCCATTTTTATGCATTGTTTGTTTTTTTTGTTTTTGTTATTGAATATATTTTATACTTCACTATCTTCCCTTGATATTCTGGTACATCATTATTATCTATCTTCCCTCTCCTCTTCTTGGATACATAGTGTTTTATTTGCCTGTTTTGTTTAACCACTTGGTTTAAAGACAATTTTGAATAGTGTTTAAGACTTTGGAATTCGAGGACATAGTGGTTAAAGGCCTAGTCATGGGATCAGACAGAAAAGTTCAAATCTTGTTCTGCTACTTACCAGCTATGTTATTTAAGGCAAATTATTTAAACTTCAGGACCTCAGTTTTCAAATTTGTAAAGTAGTAATTACACTGTTCAGTTTATAGAGATGCAGTCTCAATTTGACCATACGAATTGAATGTGAAGAAGAACACTCATGACAGAAATTGAAGAAGACACAAAAAGATGGAAAAATATTCCATGCTCATGGATCGGAAGAATAAACATTGTTAAAATGTCTATGCTACCCAGAGCAATCTATACCTTCAGTGCCATCCCGATCAAAATTTCAATGACATTTTTCAAAGTGCTGGAACAAACAATCCTAAAATTTCTATGGAATCAGAAAAGACCCCGAATTGCCAAGGAAATGTTGAAAAAGAAAAACAAAGCTGGGGGCATCACGTTGCCTGATTTCAAGCTCTATTACAAAGCTGTGATCACCAAGACAGCATGGTACCGGCACAAAAACAGACATATAGGCCAATGGAACAGAATAGAGAACTGAGATATGGACCCTCAAATCTATGGTCAAATAATCTTTGACAAAGCAGGGAAAAACATGCAATGGAAAAAAGACAGTCTCTTCAATAAATGGTGCTGGGAAAATTTGACAGCCACATGCAGAAGAATGAAACTCGACCATTCTCTAACACCATACACAAAGATAAACTCAAAATGGATGAAAGATCTCAATGTGAGACAGGAATCCATCAAAATCCTAGAGGAGAACATAGGCAGTAACCTCTCTGACATCAGCCACAGTATCTTGAAAGAAGTTGCTGTGAAGATACATCTCCAAAAGCTAGTGAAACAAAAGCAAAAATGAACTTTAGGACTTCATCAAGATGAAAAGCTTCTGCACAGCAAAGGAAACAGTCAACAAAACAAAGAGGCAATGCACAGAATGGGAGAAGATATTTGCAAATGACACTACAGATAAAGGGCTGGTATCCAAGTTCAATAAAGAATTTCTCAAACTCAACACCCAAAAAACAAATAATCAGGGGCGCCTGGGTGGCTCAGTCGTTAAGCGTCTGCCTTCAGCTCAGGTCATGATCCCAGGGCCCTGGGATCGAGCCCCACATCGGGCTCCTTGCTCAGCGGGAAGCCTGCTTCTCCCTCTCCCACTCCCCCTGCTTGTGTCCCCTCTCGCTGTGTCTCTCTCTGTCGAATAAATGAATAAAATCTTTAAAAAAAAAAATAAATAATCAAGTCAAAAATGGGCAGAAGATATGAAAAGACACTTCTCCGAAGAAGACATACAAATGGCTAACAGACACATGAAAAAATGTTCATCATCATTAGCCATCAGGGAAATTCAAATCAAAACCACATTGAGATACCACCTTACACCAGTTAGAATGGCAAAAATGGACAGGGAAAGAAACAACAAATGTTGGACAGGTTGTGGAGAAAGGGGAACCCTCTTGCACTGTTGGTGGGAATGCAAGTTGGTACAGCCACTTTGGAAAACAGTGTGGGGGTGCCTCAAAAAATGAAAAATAGAGCTATCCTATGACCCAGCAATTGCACTCCTGGGTATTTGCCCCAAAGGCACAAATGTAGTGAAAAGAAGGGCCATATGCACTCCAGTGTTCATAGCAGCAATGTCTGCAATAGCCAAACTGTAGAAACAGCCAAGATGCCCTTCAACAGATGAATGGATCAAGAAGATGTGGTCCATATATACAATGGAATATTACTCAGCCATCAGAAAGGATGAATACCCAACTTTTACATCAACATGGATGGGACTGGAAGAGATTATGCTAAGTGAAATAAGTCAATCAGAGAAAGTCAATTATCATATGGTTTCACTTATTTGTGGAACATAAAGAATAGCATGGAGGACATTAGGAGAAGGAAGGGAAAAATGAAGGGAGCGAAATCGGAGGGAGAGATGAACCATGAGAGACTATGGACTCTGAGAAACAAACAGGGTTTTAGAGGGGAGGGGGGTGGGGGGATGAGTTAGCCCAGTGATGGGTATTAAGGAGGGCATGTATTTTATATGAAAACAATGGATCGTGGATCACTACATCAAAAACTAATGATGTAGGGGCGCCTGGGTGGCTCAGTCATTAAGCGTCTGCCTTAGGCTCAGGTCATGATCCCAGGGTCCTGGGATCGAGCCCCGCATCGGGCTCCCTGCTCCGCGGGAAGCCTGTTTCTCCCTCTCCCTCTCCCCCTGCTTGTGATCCTGCTCTCACTGTGTCTCTCTCTGTCAAATAAATAAATAAAATCTTTAAAAAAAAAAAAAAAACTAATGATGTATTGTATGTTCACTAACATAACATAATAAAATTTAAAAAATAAATAAATAAATAAAAAAGAAATACTAGGTGCATGTCTTAACAGAAGAAAGGTCTTGGGCAAAAAAAAAAAAAAAAAAAAAAAATTTAATATTAAAATAAAAAAAAAAAAAATAAAACAAAGATCAAAACGTAAAAAAAAAAAAGGATTTGGGAAAAAAAAAAAAAAAAAAAAAAAGAGATGTCTATTTCGTAGTAAGATTTCTCAAGTTGAAGTATTTCAAAGATCTAAACAGAGATGACTTAAACAAGTAATGATCATAGAGAAAGAAAATTTTCACTGGTACTCCACAGCAGATTGATCAATAGCTTGATTTGATTTGGCCAATATGATTTTGTCAATTATCACATGGTATCACATATTACTGTCTTCTTCAATTTTTCTGGCATAATATATGTTGGAACTGGGCCTAATATTCATTGTTGAAAGAGTCTGGATTACTTATTTGCAAGTTATAAATACATGATGAGTTTAAAGTTAGTAGCAGAAGGGTAAAATAATATTTTACCTGTATCTTTTTCCAAATATTAATCTAACCTACAAAATTTAAATAACAAAAGTATATACTTTGATTTTTCTTATAGTATATTTGAAAAAAGTGCTAAACAGTCAGAAATATGTTTTTTAAGTCAGGAACATTGTAACTAAGTATAGATGAAATGATAAGATACAGTATTGAAACAATAAAAGAGTGAATACTGAGTTTAAAAGTTTTGACTCTATTAGCTTGAACTCAAATTCTAGAACTTGTACTGTCATGGAATTGATAAGTACTCAGTTAATTGTCAAACCTCATTCTTCCATGAAGCTATTGGCACTTTTTTTGGCGGGGGGGGGGGGGGGTGGGGGAATCATTTGTTTTAAAAGGCTTTGGAAAATGAAGCTGAGTTTTTCGAAAGCTATGTTTCATTCTGTAATGTACTTATCTTTAAAAGTGGTTCATCAATTTATAACTTGTAAAACTTAACCATGGTCAGTGCTTTAATAACGGCAGAAAGGAAAGACCTGGTACATATGGAAGATTCAAAATGCTCCAACTTGTGCTGCATGAGAAAACTAAAAAAAGACAAAACAAGGATTAATAAAAAGTCTAATTAATATTAAAAAATGGCAGGCAGTTAATGGGATAAGAAAATGTGTCAAAGATAATATCTTTTCAGGTAACATAGTTTTATCTTTATATTTTATGACTCAAATTAAGCCAGAGACAAACATTAGTAGATGTAATACTTAGATTATATACACCCATAAAGAAACCGTTATGTATAGGATTATAAAACTCATGACTTAAGACTTTATTTTTATTTTAAAATATCACACAAATTCCACAAACAACCACTACTGTAGTCATCTTCTTTTCTGAAAGTTGGTATAATAGGAAAGATCCCAAGCCCGATGAAAATTTGGTCCTTTCAGGAAAGGATAGAAGAAATAGAATGCTGACTTGATGCTCGGTTGATAAAAACATGGTAGGGTTTTTTGAATAAGGATAAGGATAAGATGCATTCTCACGCTTTTTCTCAACTGAGAATTCTAGTTTGAGTATAGCCACTGGCTTGAAAATGACATCAATAAATTCTTAAGTAGTTTACAATCCAAGGAGAAAGGCATAGTTAAGTTGAGGTTTTGGCTAATGTACCCACAGGAGATGTTTAACTCAGACCAGAAAGCTCCTGAATAAAGAATAACTATCAGGGTAAAGAGATTGAAATTTAAAGAGCTGTAAGTCTGTCATAGTGATAATGGAAGCCCTTAGTAACAAATCTGATGCCTGTTCATTTTCCAAATTGTCAGGTCTCTATTTATCCATAGGCCAGAATTCTGGGAAGCTTTATCTACAGGGAACAAAAACACAAATTAGAAAGTAAAGTATATTTTAATCAGAAAATGTGTATTATAAAGATCATGAATTTTACTCTGTGAGAGAAGCAAAACTACCTCTCAGCAAAATAGATAAATAGATGATGATAGATGATAGATAGATAGATAAATAGATGATAGATAGATATGATATGATAAATAGATAAAATTAGTGAAATAAAGGCATGAATTATACTAACAGTATATACTGTCAATCTTAAGAATGATTTCCCAACCTCCATTGGGGGCCTGTGAGGTTAAAGAGAGAGGACTTTTAAGGCAAACCTTCAGCTCTTCTTGCATCCAGAAGCCCCAGACCTACTTCACGTATTCATATCTGCCCCTTCTTCATCAATTCTACCCAGTGTTATTTCCTGCTGTCTTTTGTTTGATCTCTCATTCCCTCCTCTTTACTCATTATGTCCCATTTATCTTCAGGACTTATGTCCCCTTATCAGCCAAGAATTTAGTCTTTCTTTCTTCTCGGTTTTCCTCCTCTTATCTGCTCCTTTCTTTTTTTTTTTTTTTTATTGATATTCTTTATTTTTTTGAGTATAGTTGACACACAATGTTACATTAGTTTCAGGTGTACAACAAAATGACTCAACATATCTATACATTATGCTATGCTCACCACAAGTATAGTTACCATCTGTCACCATACAATGCTATTACAATACCCTTGTCTATATTTCCTATGCTGTACCTTTTATTCCTACGGCTTATTCATTCCATAACTGGAAGTCTGTATCTCTTACTCCTCTTCACCTATTTTTCCCATCCCCTACGTCCCTCCCCTCTGAAAATTAATCAGTCTGTATTTATAGGTCTAATTCTGCTTTTTGTTTCTTTGTTTTGTTTTTTTAGATTCCACATATGGGTGAAATCTTATGGCATTTGTCTTTCTCAGTTTGACTTACTTCACTTATCATAATATCTTCTAGGTCCATCCATGTTGTCACAAATGGCAAGATCTCATCCTGTTTTATGGATATACCCATTTTTCTATCAGTGGACACTTAGGTTGCTTCTATATCTTGGCTATTGTAAATATCCTGCAATAAACATAAGGGCATATATCTTTTCAAATTAGTGTTTTTGTTTCCTACCCAGCAGTAGAATTATTAGATCATATGTACTTCTATTTTTAATTATTTTGAAGAACCTCCATAATGTTTTTCCACATTGGCTATCCCAATTTACATTCCCACCAAAAGTGCATGAAGGTTTGTTTTTCTTCACATACTTACCAAAACTTTGCATTTCCTGCGTTTTTTACTCTAGCCATTCTAACAGGTGTGAGGTGACATCTCATTGTGGTTTCAATTTGCATTTCCTTGATGATTAGTAATGTTGAGAATCTTGTTATGTGTCTGATGGCCATCTGTATGTCTTCTTTGGAAAAAAATGTCTATTCATGTCTTGTTTTTTTCATGTCTTCTGCCCATTTTTTAATCAGAGTGTTTGCGTTTTGGTGTTGATTGTATAAGTTCTTTATACATTTTAGATATTAACCCCTTATTGGATACATCATTTGCAAATATTTTCTCCAATTCGGTAGTTGACTTTTTGTTTTGCTGATGGTTTTCTTTGTTGTACAGAAGATTTTTATTTTAAGATAGTCCCAATAGTTGATTTTTGCTTTTGTTTTCCTTACCTGAGGAAACTTATCTAGAAAAAGGTTGTTACAGTAGATGTCAAACAAATTACTGCCTGTCTTCTAAGATTTTTATGGTTTTAATCTCATATTTAGATTTTTAATCCATTTATAGTTCATATTTGTGTGTGGTGTAAAAAAGTGGTCATGTTTCATTCTTTTTCATGTAGCTGCTCAGTTTTCCCAGCACCGTTTATTGAAAATGTGAATTTTTGTATTGTATATCCTTGCCTCCTTTGTCATTGATTAATTAAACATATAAGTGTGGGTTTATTTCTGGGCTCTCTATCTTGTTCTATTGATATATGTGTCTATTTTTGTGCCAGTACCATACTGTTTTCATTACTGCAGCTTTGTAGTACATCTTGCAATCTGGGGCTGTGATACCTCCAGCTTTTTACTTCTTTCTCAAGATTGCTTTGGCTATTCTGGGTCTTTTGTGGTTCTATACAAATTTTATGATGATTTGTTCTAGTTCTGTGAAAAGTGTTGGTGGTTTGATAGGGATTGCATTCAATATATAGATTGCTTTTTATAGTATAGACATTTTAACAATATTGGTTATTCAAATCCATGAAAATGGAATATTCTCTCATTTGTTTGTGTCACCTTCAATTTCATCAATGTTTTAGAGTTTTTAGATCAGAGGCCTTTCACCTCCTTGGTTAAGTTTATTTTTAAGTACTGTATCCTTTTTGCTACAACAGTAAGTGGAATCATTTTCTTAATTACTCTTTCTGCTAATTTATTAGTGTATAGCAATGTTACCAATTTTTACATATTAATTTTGTATCCTGCAAGTTTACTGAATTCATTTATTACTTCTAGTAGTTTTTCGGTGGAGTATTTAGGGTTTTCTATGTACAAGAATGTGTTCTGCAAAGAGTGACACTTTAGCTTCTTCCTTACCAATTATAGATGATTTTTATTTCTTTTTATCATCTGATTGCTATGATTAGGACTTCCAGTACTATGTTGAATAAAAGTGGTGAGAGTGGACAGTCTTGTATTGTTCTTGATCTTAATCAAGGAAAACCTCTCAGTTCTTCACCATTGAGTATAATGTTAGCTATGGATTTTTCATAAATGACCTTTATTATGTTGAGGTATGTTCACTCTTAACCTACTTTTTTGAGAGTTTCTATCATGAATGGGTGCCATACTTACTCAAATGCTATGGAAATATCCCAGATGTACAAGAACTGATGAATGGATAAAGAAGATGTGGCATATATAGACAATGGAATATTACTCAGCCATCAAAAAAATGTAATCTTGCCATTTGCAGTGATGCCAATGGATCTAGAGCGTTATACTAAATGAAAGAAGTCAATCAGAGCAAGATAAATACCATATGATTTCATTCATATGTGGAATTTAAGAAATAAAACAAAGGAACATGGTGGGGGGAGGAGAAGAGACACATACCAAGAAGCAAACTCTTAACAATAGAGAACAAACTGATGGTTACCAGAGGGGAGGTGGGTGGGGTGGGGGATGAATTTGGAAAATTTTCTTCCTCTTTTATTTTTTGGAAAATTTTGACAAGCATAGGTATTAACTCTTCTTTAAATGTTTGGTAGGATTCCCCTGTGAATCCATCTTGTCCTGGACTTTTAATTTTTAATATCTTTTAAATTACCCATTCAATATCATTACTCGAAATTGATATTCTCAGATTTTCTATTGCTTTCTGATTCAGTTTTGGAAGAT
Source organism: Phoca vitulina (assembly GCF_004348235.1). Taxonomy (NCBI): domain Eukaryota; kingdom Metazoa; phylum Chordata; class Mammalia; order Carnivora; family Phocidae; genus Phoca; species Phoca vitulina. The sequence continues at coordinate 2,770,391 of NW_022589760.1, forward strand.
AGTTTGTTTCTAAAAATTTATCCTTTTCTTCTAGATTGACTAAGGTGTTGGCATATATTTTTTAAAAATATTTTCTTATAATACTTTATATTTATGTGGTGTCAGTTGCTACTTCTCTTTTGTTTCTGATTTTATTCATTTAGATTCTTTTTTTTTTCTTGAGTCTTATTAAGGTTTTATCAATTTTATATTCTCCAAGAACCAGCTTTTGATTTCATTGTTTCTCTCTCTCTCTCCTTTTTTAGTCTCTGTCATTTATTTCTGATCTTTATTATTTTCTTCCTTCTAGTTCACTTGAGTTTTGTTTGTTCTTCTTTATGTAGTTCCTTTAGGTGTAAGGTTAGATTGTTTATATGAGCTTTTACTTGTTTCTTGAGATAGATCTGTATTATTATATATTTCCCTCTTAGAACTGCTTTTGCTATGAACCAAACATTTTGGACAATTGTGCTTCCATTTTTATTTGTCTCAGTGTATTTTTTTATGTCTTTTTATATTTCTTTGTTGACCTACTAGTTGTTTAGAATCATGTTGTTTAGCCTCCATGTGCTTGTGTTTTCCCATTTCTTTTTTTTCCCTTGTGGTTAATTTCTAGTTCACACCATTGTGATCAGAAAAAAATGTATAGTATGATTTCAAACTTCTTAAATTTATTGAAATTTGCTCTGTGGCCTAACATTTGAGAACATTCCATGTGCACTTAAGAAGAACTTGTAGTCTCTTATTTTGGGGTGGAATGATCTGTATATATCTGTTATGTCCATCTGGTCTATTGTATCATTCAAAGACACTGTTTCCTTGTTGATTTTCTGCCTAGATTATCTATCCATTGATTTAACTGGGGTGTTAATATCCACTACTGTTATTCTATTACCATGAATTTCTCTCTTTAAGTCTATTAATATTTGCTTTATGTATTCAGGTGCTCCAATGTTGGGTGAAAAGATATTTACAGTTGTTATATTGACTTTTGAATTGATTCACTTATTATTAAGTAATGCCCTTCTTTGTCTCTTGTTAGTCTTTGTTTTAAATTCTATTTTGTCTGATGTAAGTATTGCTACTACAGCTTTTCTCTCTTCCTTTTGCATAGTAAATGTTTTTCCATCCCTTCACTTTCAGTCCATGTGTGCCATTAGGTCTGAGGTAAGCCCTTTGTAGGCAGCATAAATATGGATCTTATTTTTCATCCACTCCTCTGCCCTATGTCTTTTGATTGGAGCATTTAGGCCATTTACATTAAAGTGGTTATTGAGAGGAAATCCATCTGAGGAATGAGAGAACAAAGTGGACAACTAGAGGGAGAAAATAGGTCACATTATGGAAAGTAGGAGGTGTGGAGATGTGATCTGGGAGAGAAAAGAATCACTGACTGCAGAGGGGAGTGATCCTGAATCAGGGAGAGAGGAAAGAAAAGGAGAGAGAGCGAGAGAGAAAGAGAAAGAGAGAGAGAGAGCATAGACAGGCTATTGCACAAGAAAAATACTTCTCCAAAACAATTGATGATGAAAATGAGAGGCACTGATAATTGCAAATATTTACAAGTAACAGAGCTCAAAGTCTGAAATTTTAGAAGTCTGCATCATCACCAGGGTGGAGCCTGAGGGGCATAGCAGTGCTTCTGTGAAGGAGGGCAGAGACCCAGGACTGGAAAGCATGGTTCAAGGATCCCCTGGTTTGCATTGGGAGAGACAATTACCCTTTTTAGAGTGCATTAGGGAGAGGTTTCACTGCCTCTCAGGGAACAAAAGAGCCGTTGGTCACCATTGAGCTGCCCTGTTCATTGGCATATGAGCAGAGAAAGCTGCTGAGGGCAGCCAACCTGGATGGCAGCTCTTTGCTGCACTTTGCCATAAACTCCAACCCCTGCACATTCATACAACTGCCATTATGGGACAAAATGGCATGGGCCACAGTCTGGCAAGACCCACCCCTGGAGGATCAGTGAGTGTCCATGACCATTTGGTCCCTAAAATTTGGAATTTTGAAACCCTGCCAGCATGCCTGAGATAAAACACAGAAGCACTGCCACTGGGTGGGCAGACAGCTCAGACACAAAAAGGTGAATGCAGGGATCTAAGGGATGCCTGGGACCCATGAGGAGAAATTGTTCTTCTGTGAGGGCTACCTGAACAGCAGGGCGAGCAAACCCCCTCTCCAGTGATGAGAGAGCCAGCTGACTCCATTTTTATCCCTGCCCATGACCATGGACAGACTGCAGTGAGCAGTACAGCACCCACAGAGTAGGCTTGAGCTGCTTACACCAAGCCCTGCATACCCCTCTGCTCTGCAGATGTTTTTCTACTAGAACAGGTGTGCCTTAGAGTCAAAACAGCAGTGGTTCTTCCCCCAGAACACCAGCACAAGCCCTCTCCACCCACCAAGTCTACTGACGATAGGGTGCTGCAAAGATTCAGCTCTAGGGGAAATATGATCTAGCCTCTTTTAAAAGGTAGACCAAAACACATTTGGTTAAAACTCACCACACAGTGGACAAGGTCCAAACATTCCCTACTGCAGGTAAGGAGAAACTCTGCAGAGGACTGACCTGAGGGAAAGAACAGCCAAGACATAACAACAGAGTGCACACAGCACACACCAGAAACACTTCCTAAAGTGTCAGGCTCTAGACAGTATAGTACTTCTTCTTAATATAGCCATTACCCTCAGGAGCAGGAAATATAACAGGGTTTCCTAACACACACAAGACAGAGACCTAGACAAAATGCCAAGATGGGGGAATTTATCCCAAAGAAAGAATGAGAAAAGGTCACATCCAGGGATATAATCAAAACAAATACAAGTAATATGACTAAAACAGAATTTAAAACAACAATCATAAAGATACTAGCTGGGCTTGAGAAAAGCAAAGAAGAAATTAAGGAGTCTCTTAGCACAGAGATAAAATATATAGAAACTATTCAGGCTGAAATAAAAAATGTGAAAACCAAGATGCAAAACCGACTGGATGTAATGACTACAAGGATGGAAGAAGGAGAGAGATGAAAACTGATAAAATTATGGAAAATAATGAAGCTGAAAAAGAGAGGAAAAGAAAAATATTGGATCACAGATGTAGACTTAGAAGAACTCAGCAAATCCAAAAAGCATAATAATGTACATATCATAGGGGCCCCAGAAAAAGAGAGAGGGTTCAACATCCACAAATCAATCAATGTGATGATACAATACATTAATAAAAGAAAGAACAAGTACCATATGATCCTCTCAATAGATGCAGAAAAAGCATTTGACAAAGTGCAGCATCCTTTCTTGATTAAAACTCTGCAGAGCATAGGGATAGAGGGTACATTCCTCAACAGCATAAAAGCCATCTATGAAAAACCCACAGGGAATATCATTCTCCATGCGAAAAACTGAGAGCTTTCCCCCTAAGGTCAGGACCAGAGCAGGGATGTCCAGTATCACCACTGCTATTCAGCATAGTATTAGAAGTCCTAGCCACAGCAATCAGACAACAAAAGAAATCAAAGACATCAAAATCTGCAAAGAAGAAGTCAAACTCTCACTGTTTGCAGATGATATGATACTTTATGTGGAAAACCCAAAAGACTCCACCCCAAAACTGCTAGAATTCATACAGGAATTCAGTCAGGATATAAAATCAATGCACAGAAATCAGTGGCATTCCTCTACATCAACAACAAGACAGAAGAAAGAGAAATTAAGGAGTCGATTCCATTTACAATTGCACCCAAAACCATAAGATACCTAGGAATAAATCTAACCAAAGAGGCAAAGAACGTGTACTTAGAAAACTATAAAATACTGATGGAAGAAATGGAGGAAGACACAAAAAAATGGGAAAACGTTCCATGCTCATGGATTGGAAGAAAAATATTGTGTAGATGTCAATGCTACCTAGAGCAATCTACACATTCAATGCAATCCCCATCAAAATACCATCCACTTTTTTCAAAGAAATGGAACAAATAATCTTAAAATTTGTATGGAACCAGAAAAGACCCTGAATAGCCAGAGGAATGTTGAAAAAGAAAAGCAAAGCTGGTGGCATCAGAATTCGGGACTTCCAGCTCTATTACAAAGTTGTCATCATCAAGACAGTATGGTACTGGCACAAAAACAGACACATAGATCAATGGAACAGAATAGAGAGCCCAGAAATGGTCCCTCAACTCTATGGTCAACTAATCTTCGACAAAGCGGGAAAGAATGTCCAATGGAAAAAAGACAGTCTCTCCAACAAATGGTGTTGGGAAAATTGGACAGCCACATGCAGAAGAATGAAACTGGATCATTTCCTTACACCACACACAAAAATAGACTCCAAATGGTTGAAAGACCTAAATGTGAGACAGGAGTCCATCAACATCCTAAAGGAGAACATAGGCAACAACGTCTTTGACCTCAGCCGCAGCAACTTCTTCCTAGAAACATCGCCAAAGGCAAGGGAAGCAAGGGCAAAAATGAACTATTGGGACCTCATCAAGATAAAAAGGTTTTGCACAGCAAAAGAAACGGTCAACAAAACCAAAAGACAACCGGCAGAATGGGAGAAGATATTTGTAAATGACATATTAGATAAAGGGCTAGTATCCAAAATCTATAAAGAACTTATCAAACTCAACGCCCAAAGAACAAATGATCCAATCAAGAAATGGGCAGAAGACATGAACAGACATTTTTCCAAAGAAGACCTCCAAATGGCCAACAGACACATGAAAAAGTGCTCAACATTGCTTGGCATCAGGGAAATCCAAATCAAAACCTCAATGAGATCACCTTACACCATTCAGAATGGCTAAAATTAACAAGTCAGGAAATGACAGATGTTGGCAAGGATGTGGAGAAAGGGGAACCCTCCTACCCTGTTGGTGGGAATGCAAGCTGGTGCAGCCACTCTGGAAAACAGTATGGAGGTTCCTCAAAAAGTTGAAAATAGAGCTACCCTATGATCCAGCAATTGCACTAGTGGGTATTTACCCAAAAATACAAATGTAGGGATCTGAAGGGGTACGTGCACCCCGATGTTTATAGCAGCAATGTCCACAATAGCCAAACTGTGGAAAGAGCAAGATATCCACCGACTGATGAATGGATGAAGAAGATGTGGTATATATATAAAATGGAATATTATGCAGCTATCAAAAGGAATAAAATCTTGCCATTTGCAACGACATGGATGGAACTGGAGAGTGTTATGCTGAGCAAAATAAGTCAATCAGAGAAAGACATGTATCATATGACCTCACTGATATGAAGAATTTTTAATCTCAGGAAACAAACTGAGGGTTGCTGGAGTGGTGGGGGGTGGGAGGGATAGGGTGGCTGGGTGATAGGCATTGCAGAGGGTATGTGGTATGGTGAGCACTGTGAATTGTGCAAGACTGTTGAATCACAGATCTGTACCTCTGAAACAAATAATACATTATATGTTAAAAAAAAAAAGGAAGAAGAAGAAGAAGAAGACAGCAGGAGGGTAAGAATGAAGGGGGGTAAATTGGAGGGGGAGATGAACCATGAGAGACGCTGGACTCTGAAAAACAAACTGAGGGTTCTAGAGGGGAGAGGGCTGGGAGGATGGGTTAGTCTAGTGATAGGTATTAAAGTGGGCACATTCTGCATGGAGCACTGGGTGTTATAAGCAAATAATGAATCATCAAACACTACATCAAAAACTATTGATGTAATGTATGGTGATTAACATAACATAATAAAAAAAATTTAAAAAAGGACATAATCTGGGGCATAGCAAACAATAAGCTCAATAAATTTTGTTTAAAAGGAAAAAAAAAGAAAGAAATCTCTTCCCTCTAGCTGCTCTCAGGATAACTTCCTTAGCTCTAAGATTTGCAAGCTTCAGTATTATATGTCAGGGTGTTGATCTATTTTTATTGATTTGGGAAGGGTCTTTTCTGCCTCTTGAACACAAATGCTTGTTTCCTTCCCCAGATTATGGAAGTTCTCAGCTATGATTTGCTCAAATATACCTTCTAGTCCTCTCTCTCTCTCCACCCCCTTGGGGATCCCAATAATTCTGACATTGGAAGATTTCATGGCATCATTGATCTCTCTAAGTCTAATTCCATGGTCTACTAGTTGCCCATTTCTCTTTCTCAACTTCCTTCCTTTCTATCAGCTTATCTTCTAAATCACTGATTCACTCTTCTGCCTAATTCACCCTGGCTGTTAGAGTATCTAGTTTAGATTACATCTCGTTCATAGCATTTTTAATTTTGGCCTGATTAGATCTCATTTCTGTCCTTAGAGATTCTATATTGTCAGTAATGCTTTCTTCAAGCCTAGCTATTGACTTCATGATTGCTCTCCTGAATTCTATCTCTGTCATCTTGCTTATATCCATATCCGTTAGTTCTGTGGCAGAGGACATTGTCTCTGATTCTTTTCTTTGTTGAAATTTCCTCCTCCTAGTCATTCTGTTGAGGGATGGTTCAGCAAATGAACAGAGTCCAAAATATTAACCATGACCCAAGAAAATGCACCCTAGAAAAAATCTGAAGTGGTTGAAATCTACCACAGATATGCAACCAAACCAATGTGATCTAAAACAATAAAAAAGGGGGGGTAGGGAGAGAGATTATAATCTCTCAGGGTGGAGAAAGCAGGGTGATCTGCCTGTTTCTGATTGATTTTTGGTCTGTGTTTTAGAAGACACTATATCCCAAAATTGTAACAAAATCAGAACTTATATATATCAAGATAAAATTGAATAGAGTGAAAAATGGGCTAGTATGGTGCATAAATCTGTAAAAAGTAGATATGAAAAAATAAAAGTTAAAAAGTGACTTAAAAACATAAACTGGGAAATAAGCATCTATTTGAAATGGGAACAGGGTAAAAAATAAAGAAAAAGGAAAAAAGAAAGAAAGAATAAGAAAAGAAACAAAAGAAGAAATGTAAAATTTTAGCCTGAAGTATAAATGAGTCGTGAGGGAACACCTGGAACTCCCTATATTATTTTGCCCTGGCTCTGGAGTTTTACAGTCCTGTGGGAAACAAGCTTATCATTCACCAGTCTGTCTTCTAGTAGAGGGTCTGCTGCTTGGCTTCTCAGGTGTCTTTGCCTTGGTGGAGTTGTCCCACCCCTTGTCAGGGGAATGAGCTTAATGTGAGCTGGTCATCTGTGTGGCTTTTTTTCCTTGGTGGCTTTCTGCTTCTCTTTAGAGTGTCAGAACAAATACGGCCATCGGGAATCTGTGGCCCAGAGCACAAGGTTGCAGTCCCCTTTCTTCAATAAATCGTCCAGGTCAAACTATCTTTATTTCCTGTGTGTACCGAACTCCACAGACTCACGCTATTTGTGCCTGCTGCACCTCTCCAGGGGGTAGTTACAGTGATCCACGGGTGTCTCTGCACTTTGTGACTTTGCAATTGCTAGTGGTTGTGGGCCTGCATGTGCACCCTCCTCCACAGCTCCCAGCTCATACTGGGTTTTGCACCAGTGTCCTTTCATGGGCCACACCGCCCTGAGAGCTGTTGTACTGTTGTGGGCACAAGCCATTTTGTATCTCCCTTAGGATGTTAAATAGCCTGAACGTTCTAGTCCTTTTCTGGGTGCTCAGGAAGAGATCAGTCTCCATACTGGCTTGGCTCATGGTTTATGGTGACCAGAGCTGAGAGTCCCTTCTGGGCTCACTGACCATAACCAATCTCTCTGCTCCACTTCTTTGGCACTCTATCAGTTCGGGCTCCTCCATTCTTTCTGAGTCTCCTGGAATCCTGAGACCACAATGATCCACCTAGAATTCTGCCCTGTTCATCCCCTGTGCCCTTTTCAGAAAGGAGTGTCTCTCACCAAAGCAGATTTCCAAGGGTCCTGATTTTTTGCTCTGGTGCTATATCACTTTCTGATGTCTTCTCATTCTGCTCATGGAGGCTTCCTCCCCTCTGTTTATCTTCCAATATTTCCCCTGGAGATTCAATGCTTTGCACCTCCTCCCTTGCAAAAAGTAGTTGTTTTTTCTGCTTGTAGTGATTCAGATAAATCTTCTTACATCTCAGGTTGAATTCGTGTGTGTTCAGAATGGTTTGATAGATATCCAGCTAAATTCGAGGGACCAGATGAAACCACCTCCATCTTGCCCCCCCATCCATTACTTTAAATTCTTTATCAGGCATATTGCTTATCTCTATTCCATTTAGTTCTTTTTCTGAGGTTTTGTCTTGTTCTTTTGTTTGGACCATATATATTTTTTTTTGTATCTCCATTTTGTTTGACTTTCTGTGCTTATTTCTAAGAACTAGGCAGAACAGCTACTTCTCCTAAACTTGAAGGATTGGTCTTGTGTATGGGTATCTCCTAGGTAGAATATGTGTTCTTGGTGACTTTTGCTGGCTGGCTTGAGCTGTGCCTGGTATGGGCTGGGGTTCCCTGGCCTCTCCAACTTGTGGATGCCCTGATAGGACAGCTGAAATTGAAATGAGTGCAAGCCAGTGTTTTGCAAGGCTATGCATAAAGGGGGGCTCATTGGAAGGATAGCTGAAGCTGAAGTAGGTTATCTCAGCTGCTCCAGGGCTTTCTGCACATATGGTGTCCTGTTGAGATGGATGGAGTTGAAGCAGGATTCACACTGGGAGGCCCAAGAGCTTTCTTCACAGCTGGAATTCTGGCAGGACAGCTAAAACTGAAGCAGGTGTAGGCTGGGGGGTCCCATAGTTCTACATGGGGGGACATGTAGAGCACACCCTGGCAGGATAGCTGAAGCTGAAGTGAGTGCACATTGGAGTATCCTATTCACTTCATGCTGGGAATTCCTTCACAAGATGGCTAGAAATGAAGTAGGCATATGCCAGGGGTTTCCAGGGTGCTCTGCAAAGGGATCACCCTGGCAGGGGAAGTGGATCCAAAGCAGATGTCAACCAGGAGGTTCCAGAGCACTTTGCTCTGTAGGTGCCCTAGCAACCCATCTGAAGCCAAAGTGGTGTGAACCTAGAGAGTTCTGGGGTAATTTGTACTTATGTCCTCTTGGCGGGAAGACTGGAGCTGTATTGAGTGCTAACCAGAGGTGTCCCCATGTACACCACCCTGTGACCACCTTGGTGGGAATTGCTGGGGCTGGTGTGTTAGGGGCCTAGGGTTCATTGATGTGACAGGCTGGTTAAGTTGTCTGGACCATGTACTGGTCTGTGCTTTTAAGGTGGAGGGGGAGCATAAACCATGTCTGTCAATCCCTCCCATCCAGAGAGAGCTCAAGCAGCTCCCGTGCAGTTTAGCAAGTTCTAGGGCTGGCTCTTTTATATACTAGTTGATCTTTTAAACTGTGTTGGTTTGTTTGCTTTCTGTGCTGAAGGAAAGATGAATCTATTCCTGGACCCTCAGTACTACCCCTCCCCAATGCAGTTCCTGGTGTTAAGGGTGGGGGTTCCCTTTGTTACCATGTCTCTGTAACTCCTATTGTTCTCTTTTGCCATTCTCTTTACATTTTGTTGTACAGAATCTGTTCAGTTGACCTTCAGTTCTTCTTTAGGAGAAATTGCCATATAAATGGGTGTAATTTGATGCATTCCATGGAGGAGGTAAATTCAGGGTCTTTCTATATTACCATCTTGACTGGAATTTCTCTGTTCCTTTCTATAAGCAACTGTATATCCAATGTCTTTGTATTGATACCCCACCCTATATCTCCAGAATTTTTCTCCTTATTCTTCCAACAAATAAAATTTCCAAAAGGAGAGAGATTTGGAAAGCCCAATTGAACAATGGGTACAAGTCCAAAAGTGGAAGTTTGATTATCAAACCATTGATGTAACATGCACTAAGTTTGTAATCAATGAGTTAAACATTGTCTTCATGCTGCCTATAATTACAAAATGTTTAGAAATCAAGATTTTCAGGGGCACCTGGGTGACTCAGTCAGTTAAGTGGCTGCCTTCGGCTCAGGTCATGATCCCAGAGTCCTGGGATCAAGCCCCACGTCGGGCTCCCTGCTCAGCAGGGAGCCTGCTTCTCCCTCTGCTCCTCACCTCGCTCACTCTCTCTCGTTCTCTCGCAATTTCTCAAATAAATAAATAAATAAAATCTTAAAAAAAAAAGAAATTACGATTTTCAGAACCTGTAACTTGGTAACCAAAATGTGTAAATGTTCATTACCAAAGACTGGTCCCTTAATACTGTGTAAATTCACACGTTGTCTAGAGAAGAACTGCAGAAGATAATCAAAGCTGAAACTTTACATTTTTCTGTGTTGACTGTGGGAAAAAAAAAAAAAAAAAAAACTGGCATGAGCAGCCAAAATCTCCTATACAGGAATACAATTTAAACTCTCACCTCAAAATGTCTCACAGATAACATGTTTTTTTTTTTAAAGATTTTATTTATTTATTCATGAGAGACAGAGAGAGAGACAGAGGCAGAGGGAGAAGCAGGCTCCCCGCGGAGCAGGGAGCCCGATGCGGAACTCGATCCCAGGACCCTGGGATCATGACCTGAGCCAAAGGCAGATGCTTAACCGACTGAGCCACCCAGGCGTCCCATCTCACAGATAACATTTGACCAAATATAAGTTCACAGTAAATAAATGAATAAATCAATAAATCTCTAAACAAACAAGCCATCTTGTTTGAGAATCAGAAAAAAAAAATATGAAACTGAGACTTCAAAGACTGTGTATATTGGATTTACTTAGTAGAGGATACTATAACTATCTAAAATAGATGACATGAAATATAAACATAAATAGATGGGAAAATAGATTTAAAGCTATCAGTAGGCTTAACAAAGATATGTTGGAGTGAGACAAAATAGACTTTGATGTAAAATGAAAATAGGGACACTTTCATAATGATAAAATAATCCATCATGAAGATTGACAATCAGAAGTATGCATGTACCTCATAATGGAGACTCAAAATAAATATGGCAAAAATTGAAAGAATTGAAGGGATAGCCAAAACTATAATATAAGAGATTTTAATATCTCTCTCTTGTTCTCTCTCACTGCATTTTATAGAAAAAAAAATAGACAAAAAATGAAGATAAAAAGGATCTGAATAACATCATTCACCACTTTGTGGGTTTTTTTGTTTTGTTTTGTTTTTTGTTTTTTGTTTGATTTATTATACCTTTTATTTATTTAATTTTAATTATATATATTTTTTATTATGTTATGTTAGCCACCATACAGTACATCATTAGTTTTTGATGTGGTGATCCACGATCCATTGTTTTCGTATAACACCCAGTGCTCCATGCAATATGTGCCCTCCTTAATACCCATCACCATGCTCACCCATTCCCCACCCCCCTCTAAAACCCTCAGTTTGATTCCTGGAGTCCATAGTCTCTCACAGTTCATCACCTCCTCTGATTATCCCCCCTTCATTTTACCCTTCCTTCTCCTAATGTCTTCCATGCTATTCCTTATGTTCCACAAATAAGTGAGACCATATGATAATTGTCTTTCTCTGTTTGACTTATTTCACTTAGCATAATCTCCTCCAGTTCCATCCATGTTGATGCAAATGTTGGGTATTCATCCTTTCTGATGGCTGAGTAGTATTCCATTGTATATATGGACCACATCTTTATCCATTTGTCTGTTGAAGGGCATCTCGACTCCTTCCACAGATTGGCTATTGTTCACCACTTTGACTTAAATAATATTTACAGAACACTACACTTAAGTCCTTCACAATACATTTTCTTTTCAAGTGAACTTAATGCTTTCCCAAGATAGACCACATGGTAGGTTATTAAAAAAAAAATTAACTAATTTAAAAAGATTAAAGTATGTTCTCTAACCACAACAGAATTAAATTAAAAATCATGAAAAATAAGATATTTAGAGAAAATGCAATAAATTCCATGAGTTAGAGAAAAAAAATTATAATTGGAATCAGAAATTTTTCAAACTTAATGAGAATAACACATACCAAAAATTGTGGGTTGCAGTAAGACAGTGGTTAAAGAAAAATGTATAGCTTTAAAAGTGTAAAAACATAAAGAAAAATGGTCTAAATCAATAATTTAATGTTTTACCTTACAAAGGTAGAAAAATTAATTCCAAAATAAGAAAAAGAAAGGGAATATTAAAGATATGGTTAAAAATCAGTGAAATAAAAAAACAGAATATAGTTCTTTGAAATGATTGACTGAATTTACAAACCCTTAGCTTGATTAGTAATAAGGAAGAGAATACAAATCATCACTATTTAGAGTGAAATGGGGCTTATCATTGCAGATTCTACACTCATTAAAGAAAGTAAGAATATTATAAACAATTTTATGCTATCAAATTAGACAATCTAGTTAAAACAGACACATTCCTTGAAAATATTAAAAGTGACAGAAGATAAAACTGAAAATGTGAATAGTCCTCTGTCTAGTAAAAATTTGAATTTGTCATCACAAATCTCTTTACAAAGAAACTGCCAAGCCCACATATCATTTAATAATGAAATAACACAAATCTTCCACAAACCCACTAATATATATATATATATATATAGGAGATGAGAACCCTTCTCAACATATTTTATTTTATAACCTTATTTCTTTTGATCCTGAAGAAGTCATTACAATAAAAGTATAGATCAGTATCTCTCATGAACTTAGATGCAAATCATTTAATGATTTATTAACAAATTGAATCCAACAATATTTTAAATTGATTAAATGACTAAGTATATTTGTCTCAAAAATATAAGATTAGCTTAATAATTCAAAAGATAGGACAATACCAATGGTTTCTAATTTCTGGAATTTAAAAATATAAGATAAAACTAAAACAAAGAACAAAAATCTCATACAAGTTTGTAGAGGTGATTGGAAATAAAGTATTTTAAAGCACTTGTATTGTTCATTAAGATGAACATATATATCTGTTATTTAAAAATAATATATATAGTTTTCAAATTTCTTAAAAAAAAATATGTTGTGTCTCAACACCCCAACAGACTCAAAGGCAAGGGTGGTTGATGGTCCAGTAAAGATGAAGAAATGACTCTAGACTGTGATGGAGACATAGATTTACTGGGGGAACTTTTTTACAGGGAGTCAGGAGTAGCCAACTGGACAAAGCATCTGCTGCTGAGATCTACATGCTTCAAGCTTTTATCATGCAGCAACTTAGCCTAGCAAGTTATCTGTAGCCCTTTCCCTCCTTGCTTGGCCAGTGTTCCAAGGAAATCAAGGCCTGTCATTCAGGCACATTTCCTTAAAAGGGATATGCTCAGGGTTGGCCACCCCACTCCTGGTCCCCAACCTTGAATGCTAAACAACACAGTCTTCTACACATTCTCCTTGATGGGAATATAGAGGGAAGATGGGATCTCTACATTTTCAAGATTGTGTTTAACAGGGACATTCAGGTTGTACTTGCACAAACTAGACATCCAGCATATAACATACAACAGAGTATCATTTATACTAAACAAAAACTAAAAGAGTAGAAATACTTATACAACAAATTACAATAAATTTCATCAAATATAAAACACATATTTTTGAAAAAACACTTCCAAAATTCAATTATATCCTAGCCTATAATGTAAGTTTCTCAAAAAGGTTCAAAGAATTGGTATCATAAAGAACACATTCTCTGAAAAAACGTAATTAAGAAGTCAACAAAAAGATAATGAAAAACTTGGCTAACTGAACATAATGAAAAATAAAAATAAATAAATAAATAAAATAAAGTTGATCTCAATTTGCCAAAAAAACAAAAAAATTAAAAAATTAAAAATTATATATATAAACATAGGAATAAATCACAAATAAATATTAAAGTATTTAGAACATGCAGCAAATGAAAATCACATAAACCTGTCTTGATGCAACTAAAACAGAATTGATATATGAATATATCGGAGAGGTTCAACATTGCCAAAAATTGTGTTTAGAAAAAAATAATAAAGTCAAAACATCTGAAAAGATTAATCAAAATTTTGAGCAAGTTTATATCAGTATATTTGAAAACTTAATCACAGTGAAAAAATTTCTTGAATATAAATTGCAAAAAGTAAACATTTCTTTATTAATAAATAAATACATAGTTAAAAGTTATCTCACAAACAACAAAATACTAGGCCCAGATCATTATATAGAAAAAAATTTTATAGCAAATATTCAAGAAACATAAAAATAAATTTTTATGTGCCCTTACAGTTAAGGTAAAAAGAAGGGAGTATCCAGTTTTCATGTCACAAATGTAACCTGGACACCAAAAATATTAAAAAACTTAATTATAAATGAATAATAAAACATTAGCAAACTAAACCCAACAATGTATAAATGGATATTATTAACAAATTTTGTTCAATTTTAGAAACCCAATTAGTGTAATTTTCCACATTAACACATATGAGACAACACTTGACTTCTTAATATATGTACAAAAAAAACATTTAAAAAAACGTCAACATTATTTCATGATAAAAACTCAAGCAAGCTAGGAATAGAAAAAAAAAAAGGTCCTCAAACTAATTAAATGCATTTACTCAAAATCTAAATAAACATTGCACTCAATGGTATATATTGAAAGCAATTAATTTAAAATCTGGAAAAAGAAAAGAATATATTCTGTCAGTTCTTTTATTCTATTTCAAAATTGATGTCTTGACCAGTAAAAAAGTAAAAATAAAAATAAAGCTATTAAGAGTAGAAATGAGGGATGCCTGGGTGGCTCAGTCAGTTAGGCATCTGCCTTCGGCTCAGGTCATGATCCCGGGGTCCTGGGATCAAGTCCCGCATCAGGCTCCTTGCTTGGGGAAGAGCTTGTTTCTTCCTCTGCCTGCTGCTCCCCCTGCTTGTGCTCTCTCTCTCTCTCTGTCTCAAATAAAGATAAAATCTTTTTTAAAAAAGAGTAGAAATGAAAAATGCACTCAATATTGAAAGATTATATGATTGTGCATATATACAGGCCCAATGCAATCTACAGAGAAATTATTAAAATTTATAAAATAATATAGCATGTTCATGGCATGTAAGATTAATATGCCAACGCTTATTTATTTACACCAGCAACTGTTAGAACATTTAAAGTTACCATATTCGGTAAAAACAAAATCTTCAAACTTTAAAAAGATCTAATGTAAATGTACAGATATACCTTGTTCATTATAGACAATATTGTAAAGGTATCAATTCTATCCAAACTGATCTATAAATGTAATGCAATTACAATAAAATGCCAAGGGTGCAGTTTGTCGACATTAACAAAATGATTCTAATGTACATGGAAGTGCAGAGGGCCAATAATAACAAAGGTTTTTATAAAGAAAAAATATAAAGTAAGAGTCTTACCCTACCAATAATCAAAACTTACTATAAAACCAAAGTAATTAAGATCAAGTGGTACATGGAAAAAAAAATAAGCTAATGGAATTCTACCTCTATCAGATTTTATGATTAAAAATTCCTGAAACTTCTGAAAGAATAAATATTCAGACCATAATCACAATCCCAGGAAAAAATTACCACCACAGACTATTTTGATATACTAGCTTATGGCATGGGCACAACACATAATCTTTTCTAATCAATTGGAAATTTAATCTTCCAATAACTAGAATTGTAGGATCTTTGTGTTGGTTACATGGCCTAGAAATCTGTGACTTACATTTCTTACTCAAAGATTTATTTATTTATTTATTTATTATTATTTATTTATTTATTTATTTATTTAATGGATGGCCTTGGTAATGTTAAGAATTGCTACTTTAACAACCTCTGGCAATGAATCTTACTTTTAACTAGCACATCTTGAATGTGGAACAACCGTGTGAGTTCACCTCACTGCTGGATTGTATTGTGTTTATGATTCATTAAGTTCTTGGACTTTCATTTGAGTTTCACAGTAACTGGGAACAATTACCCTTTAGTGATTACCTCTCCTTCAGGAACATGACCAAGACCCTGGCATCTCTTTTCACAGAAGTCACCAAAGAGCTATCTGATAATGAGAAATTTTTGCTTGAACCATAACCACATCTTCAAATGATTCCAAGCTTAATAACAATCTCAAGAGCTCTTCAGAGCCTACTGAAGTGTCTGTAGGATTAATTAGAAATTTCTTCATGGGTGCCTGGGTTCCACAGTTGGTTAAACATTTGATTCCTGGTTGTGATCTCTGGGTCATGAGATCAAGCCCCGTGCCAGGCTCTGTGCTTAGCAGGGAGTCTGCTTGGGATTCTCTCTCCCTCTCCCTTTGCCCCTCCCCCTGCTAGTGCACTCTCTCTCTCTCTCAAATAAACAAATAAATCTTTAAAAAATAATTAGAAATGCTTCAGAAATAAAATATATTGTTTTAAGAAACTGTGAGAAGTATATTATGTGAATAAGAACATTTAAAATAATTACACATGCCAACATGATGCGGAATGTCACCTAAGAGTCATGCATAGTATATCATGACTATGATAACAAAATTGAATTTCTGCATCCCAAACTTTGCTGTCACTATAAAAATAACTACTTCTGTTGTTCAAAAATTCTTTGAGCAAAAGCTCTAATGTTCCAAATGATCCTGCAAATCCCCTTTCTATATGTTTTTATTAAGTTGTTTAGTTCTGAATCAGCAGTCTAAAAGTGTGTTTAAACACTGCAGGTAACCATTTCCCATGGAACAAATAGGAAGGAAATTAGGTTATGGTGAGGGCACCCAGCAGGACTCTTCTAATGTCTACGCAGTGTCAATGCAAACTGATTTCTTTAAGAGAGACACTCAGGGAAAAGAGAACAGATTGCAGGAAACATGTTCTGCATGCAAGAAAGAGCAAAGAAATAGGATACAGGAAACTTGGTGATAATTATGCAAAATGATAAAAAAAAAACACCGAGAAACAGTATAGCTGTAACATAGGGAATTCTACAAACTAGGTTTGCTTGCAGCAGCACAAAACAGATAACACATGAGTGTTCTGGCCTGTTATCTTTCTTTTATGCAAAATAATTGCTAGCTCATAAGTTCCTGATGGTTTCTTTATCATGGTTTATGTTACTCAATTATTATTTGCTAAACACAAGGTTTGAGCTAAATAAAATAATAGTAATAATAATAATAATAAAGTGCATCATATAACAACTACAGAGAAATATATGCATTAAGAATAATCCTTTAAAAACCATAAAATTCTGAACATGTAGCTGGAAGAAATATAAAAAGCTCAGGAACTTGAGATATATTTGTGTTTACGAGCTTAATTAGCTGCATGCTATTTCAGTAAAGGAGTATGCAGAAGGGAACATTATCAGAAAGGGTAACATTTTCCAGCCCAAGCAACTGCTTCAGTAAATAAAAGCTGTGTGTTCTTCCACTTCTCTTCCACTTTGGGTAATACAATCACATTACTGGTGGGTGGAGAACTTTTTTTAAATTAAACATCTTATTCTGAGATAATTTTAAATTCACATATAGATGTAAGAAATAACAGAGATAACTTGTGCCCCTTTCCCAAGTTCCTACAATGGCAGTATCTTACAAAACTATAGTTTAATATTGGAATTCAGGTTATTGATATTAGTACAGAAAAGCTGCATCACCACAAAGATCCCTCACCCTTTCTTTGCCACAGGTATTACCAGTACCCCCAACTTTTATCCCAAATGGCTGGCAACCATTAATCTGTTATCCATTTTTATAATTTTGTCATTTCAAAAATGTTATATAAATCAAGTTATATAATATGTGACCTTTGTGATTGGCTTTTTTCACTCAGAATAATTCCCTGGAGACTTATCCAAGCTGCTGTGTGTGTCAATAATTCATTCGTTTTATTATTGAGTATTGTTGAGTGTTTGTTGGTATGGGAGTATTACAGTTTTGTTTAATCATTCACACATTGAAGGATATTTGGGTTGTTCCCACTTTGGGGTTATTATGAATAAAGCTATTATTACCATTTCCATAAATATTTTTATATGAAAATAAGTTTTCATTTCTCTGGGTAGATTTCTTTTTTTTTCCTTTTTAAAGATTTATTTATCCTACAGAGAGAGAGAGAAAACACGAGTGGGGGGAGGGGCAGAGGGAGAGAATCTTCAAGCAGACTCCCCACTGAGTGTGGAGCCTGACTTGGGGCTCAATCCCACCACCCACGAGATCATGACCTGAGCCAAAAACCAAGAGTCAGATGCTCAACCAATTGAGCCACCCAGACGCCCCTCTCTGGGTAAATTTCTTAAGAGTGCAATGCTGGGTCTATAGTAGTTTCATGTTTAATTTTATAAGAAACTGCCAAAACATTTTCCAGAGTGGCTATACCATTTTATATTCCCACCAGCAATATATGAGTTATCTTATTTTACTACATACTTCCCAGAATGTGGTATTGTCACTATTTTTCTTTTATTTCAGCCATTCTGATAGGTTTATAATGATAACTAGTTATGGTTTTAATTTGCATTTCTCTAATGGCTAATGAAGTTGAATATCTTATGTGCTTGTCATCTGTATAACCTCTTTGTGAAATATCTTTTCATGCCTTTTGTCCATTTCTAATTTGATTTCTACCATTGAGTTTTCAAAGTTCTTTTCAAAATACTACTCCATTGTTGGATATATGGTTTTTGAACACTTGCTCCCATTCTTTAGCTTGTCTTTTTATCCTCCTAACAGGATCTTTTACAGAATATTATTTTAAAGATTTTATTTATTTACTTGAGAGAGAGACAGAGACAGAGACAGAGACAGAGACGAGAGAGAGCCGGAGCAGGTTGGGGGCAGGGAGCCCGACTCAGGGCTCTATCCCAGGACCCTGGGATCATGACCTGAGCTGAAGGCAGGTGCTTAACTGACTGAACCACCCAGGTGCCCCCAGAATTTTTTTTTTTTAATTTTGATGAGGTCCAATTTATCAATTTTTTGTTCTATTGATAACGTTTTCTGTGTCAAGTCCATAATCAATTTCAAGTTGATTTTTGTATGAGGTGTGACATTTAGATAGAGAATGCTTTTTAAAATTTTATTTCTGCTTTGATTTGAGGTTTTGCTGGTGGTGTTGTTGTTGTGTGTGTATGCATTTTTATTTATTTATTTTTGCCTATAGATGTCTCATTTCTCATGCATTAATTGTTGAAAATGATATCCTTTCTCCTTTGATTTTTCTTTTCTTTTGCTTTCTCAAATATCAATTGGGCAGATTTGGATGCGTTTTGTATTTTTGGGTTACCATTTCTATTACATGGATCTATTTTTTTTGATCTATTTAAAAATTTTATTTAAATTCCAGTAATATTTGATAAAATGTTATCTGGTTAAAATACAGTGTAATATTAGTTTCAGGTGTACAATATAGTGATTCAACACTTCCATACAACACCTGGTGCTCATCACATCAAGTGCCTTCCTTAATTCCCATCACCTATTTTACACATACTCCCACCCACCTCCCCTCAGGTAACCATCAGTTTGTTCTCTGTATGTAAGAGTCTGTTTCTTGGTTTGCCTCTTGCCCCTTCCCCCCCCCATGCTTATTTGTTTTGTTTCTTAACCTCCACATATGTGTGAAATCACATGGTATTTGTCTTTCTCTGACTGACAATAATCTCTAGCCCCATCCACATCATTACAAATGGGAAGATTCCGTTCTTTTTTATGGCTGAGTAATATTCCATTGTATATACATACACCAATTCTTTATCCATTCATCAGTCCATGGACACTTGGAATGTTTACATAGTTTGGCAATTGTAGATAATGCTGCTATAAATTTTGGCATTCGTGTATCCCTTTGAATTCATATTTTTGTATTCTTTGTGTAAATACCCAGTAGTGCAATTGCTGGATAGTAAGATAGTTCTATTTTTCACTTTCTGAGGAACCTCCATACTGTTTTTCAGAGTGGCTGCACCAGTTTGCATTCCCACCAACAGTGTAGGAGGGCTCCCTTTTCTCAACATCTTTGCCAACACCTGTTGTTTCTTGTGTTGATTTTAGCCATACTGCCTGGTGTGAGATGTTAGATCTTTGCAGTTTTGATTTCTATTTCCCTGATGGTGAATGATGTTGAGCGTCTTTTCTTGTGTCTGTTGGCCTTCTGGATATCTTCTTTGGAAAAATGTCTATTCATGTCTTCCACCCAGGTTTTAATTGGATTATTTGTTTTTTTGGATGTTGAGTTGTAGAAGTTGTTTGTATATTTTGGATAGTAACCCTTTATCACATATGTCATTTGCAAATATTTCTCCCATTCTGTAGGTTGCCTTTTAGTTTTGTTGATTTGTTTCCTTCACTGTGCAGAAACTTTTTATTTTGATGAAGTTCCAATAGTTTATTTCTTTCTTTTATTTCTCTTGCCTCAGGAGACATATCTAGTAAGAAGTTGCTACTGCAGATGTCAAAGGAGTTACTGCTTGTGTTCTCTAGGATTTTAATGGTTTCATGTCTCACATTTAGATCCTTAATCCATTTTGAGTTTATTTTTGTGTACAGTATGTATACTCAGATCATCCTGTTCTATCCTTTCACATGTTGCTGTCCAGTTTTCCCAACACCACTTGTTGAATAGATTACTTTTCTTCCATTGGATATTCTTTCCTGCTTTGTCAAAGATTAATTCACCATACATTTGTGGGTTCATTTTTTAATTTTCTATTCTGTTCTATTGATCTATGTGCCTATTTCTGTGCCAGCAATCTGTTTTGATCACTACAGCATTGTAATATAACTTGAAGTTTGGAATCCAGCTTTGCTTTCTTTTTCAAGATTGCTTTGCTATTTGGGATTTTTTGTAGTTCCATAGAAATTTTAGGGTAGTTTGTTCTAACTCTCTGAAAAAAACCTGGTGGTATTTTGATGAGGATTGCATTGAATGTGTAGGTTGCTTTGGGTAGTATAGGCATTTTAACAATATTTGTTATTCTGCTTCATGAGCATGGAATGTTTTTCCATTTCTTTGTGTCTTCTTCAAGTTCTTTCACCAGTATTTTATAGTTTCAGAGTACAAGTTTTTCACCTCTTTGTTTAGGTTTATTCCTAGGTATCTTTTGGTTTTTGGTACAATTATAAATGAGATTGATTCCTTAGTTCCTTTTTTTCTACTGCCTCATTATTGGTGTACAGAGATACAACAGATGTCTGTAACAATGATTTTGTATCCTACAACTTTACTGAATTTGTGTATCACTTCTAAAAAGATTTTTGGTGGAGTATTTCAAGTTTTCCATGTAGACTATCATGCATCTGCAAATAGTGAAAGATTGACTTCTCCCTTGCCTATTTGGATGCTTTTTATTCCTTCTTGTTTGATTGTTATGGCTAGGACTTCCACTATGATATTAAATAACAGTAGTAAGAGTGGACACCCCTCTCTTGTTCTTGAATGTAGAGGAAAAGCCCTCAGTTTTTCCCCATTGAGGATGATATTAGCTTTGGGTTTTCATATATGGTCTTTATTATGTTGAATTATGTTTCCTCTAAACATACATTTTTGAGGGTTCTTATGAATGGATGCTGTACTTTGTCAAATGCTTTTTCTGTATCTATTGAAATGATCATATGATTCCTATATTTTCTTTTATTAATGTAGTATATCATATTGATTGATTTGCCAATATTGAACCACATTTGCAACCCAGGAATAAATTCTACTTGAGCGTGGTGAATGATTCTTTTAATGTATTGTGGGGTTCGTTTTCCTAGTATTTTATTGAGAATTCTTGCATCCATGTTCATCAGGTGTATATTGGTTTCTAGTTCTAATTTTTAGTGGAGTCTTTATCTGGTTTGTTATCAGTGTAATGCTGGCAACTTAAAATGAGTTTGCAAGTTTTCCTTCCTTTTCTATTTTTTGGAATATTTTGAGAAGAAGGGGAAGTAATTCATTAAATATTTGGTGGAATATGCCTGTGAAGCCATCTCATCCTGAACTTTTGTTTGCTGGGCAATTTTTTATTACTAATTCAATTTCTTTGCTGGTTATCAGTCTGTTTGAGTTTTCTATTTCTCCCTGTTTCAGTTTTATTAGTATATATTTTTCTAGGAATTTATCTATTTCTTCCAAGTTGTCAAATTTTACCATATGGTTTTTCATAATATTCTCTTATACTTGTTCATATTTCTTGTTGACGATTGTTATTTATCCTCTCTTATTTGTGATTTTATTTATTTGTGTCCTTTCTCTTCTCTTTTTGATAAGTCTGGCTTGAGGTTTATCAATTTATTATTGTTTTTTCAAAGAACCAGCTCCTGATTTCATAGATCTGTTCTATTGTTTTTTAGTTTCTATATCATTTCTGCTCTAATCTTTATTATTTCCATCTTTCTACTGACTTTAGACTTTGTTTGTTGCTCTTTTTCTAGCTCTTTTTGGTGTAAGATTAGATTGTTTATTTAATATTTTTCTTGCTTCTTTTGGTAAGCCTATATTGCTATATATTCCCCTCTTACGACCGCTTTTGCTGCATCCCAAATGTTTTGGATCATCATGTTTTCATTTTCATTTGCTTTTATGTAATTTTTTATTTATTTTTAAATTTTCTTGGCTGACCCATTCATTCTTTAGTAGGGTGTTCTTTAACCTCCATGTATTTGTGGTCTTTCCAAATATTTTCCTGTGGTTGACTTAAGGTTTCATAGCATTCTTGTCTGAAAACATGCATGGTATGATCTCAATCTTTTTGTAGCAGTAGAGACCTGATTTGTGACCCAGTATGTGATTTATTCTGGAGAATGTCTCATGTGCACTTGAAAAAAAAAAATACATATTCTGCTGTTTTAGGATGAAATCTTCTGAATATATCTTTTAAATCCATCTAGTCCAGTGTGTCAATCAAAGCCTTTGTTTCCTTGTTGATTTTCTGCTTGGATGATCTCTCCATTGATGTGATGGGGGTGTTGAAGTCCCCTACTATCATTGTATTATTATCAATGAGCTCCTTTATGTTTGTTATCAATTGCTTTATACATTTGGATGCTCCCATGTTGTGTGCATAAGTATTTACAATTGTTAGATCTTCTTGTCGGATCTTCCCCCTTATTATTATATAGTGCCCTTCCTCATCTCTTGTTTCAGTTTCTGGTTTAAAATATAGTTTTTCTGATATAAGTATTGGTACTCTGGCTTTCTTTTGATGTCTATCTTTGTGATAAACGTTTCTTCATCCTCTCACCTTCAATCTGCATGTGTTTTTAAATATAAAATGAGTCTCTTGTAGGCAGCATACAGATGGATCTTGTTTTTCATCCATTCTTACATCCCATGTCTTTTGATTGGACATTTAGTCCATTTACATTCAGAGTAATTATTGATAGATATGTTTTTAGTGTCATTTTATGACTTGCTTTGCCATTGTTTCTGGAGATTTTCTCTGATACTTACTTGTTCTTGTCACTTTTGGTCTCTCCTTTTCACTGAAAAAATTCCCTTTAATATTTCTTGCAGACCTGGTTTAGTGGTCAAGAGTTCCTTTAGTTTTTGTCTAGGAAACTCTTTATTTCTCCTTCTATTCTGAATGATAGCCTTTTGGAATAGAGTATTCTTGGCTACAGATTTTTCCCATTCAGCACTTTGAATACATCATGCTACTCCCTTCTGGCTTGCCAAGTTTCTGTTGAGAAATCTCCAACTAGCCTTATGGGTCTTCCCTTGTAATTTGAGGACTTCTTTTGTCTTGTTGTTTTTAAGATTATTTTTCTTTATCACTCTGTTTTGCAAATTTAAGTGCATTATGTCCTGGTGATGGCCTGCCTTTGTTGATTTTGATGGGACTTCTTTGTGCCTCCTGGATCTGGTTGTCTGTTTCCTTCCCCAGGTTAGGTAAATTTTCAGCTATTATTTCCTCAAATAACATTTTTGCCCCTTTTCTCTTTCTTCTTCTTCTGGGACTCCTATAATTTGAATGTTATTACGTTTTCTGGAGTCATGGAGTTCCTTAAGTCTATTCTCATGTTCCATAAATCTTCTTTCTCTCTTTTTTTCAGCTTCATCATTTTCCATTATTTTGTCTTCTGTATCACTAATTCTTTCCTCTGCTTCTTCCAGACTGCTGTTCATTGCATCAAACTTGTTTCCAAATCATTTATTGCATTCTTAATTTCTTTTTTTTTTTAAAGATTTTATTTATTTATTTGAGAGAAAGAGAATGAGAGAGAGCACATGAGAGTGGGGAGGGTCAGAGGGAGAAGCAGACTCCCTGCCGAGCAGGGAGCCCAATGCGGGACTCGATCCAGGGACTCCAGGATCATGACCTGAGCCGAAGGCAGTCGCTTAACCAACTGAGCCACCCAGGCGCCCTGCATTCTTAATTTCTGATTTATTCTTTTTAAACTATTTTTTTAATTGAGAGAGAGACAGAGATAGCGAGAGAGAGTGAGGAGCCTGATGTGGGGCTTGATCTCATGACCCTGGAATCATGACCCGAGCCTAAGGCAGACACTTAACCAACTGAGCCACCCAGGCGCCCCTCTTTTTTAACTCTTTTATATCTGTGGTAAGTGTCTCCCTGTTTCTTCCATTCTTTTCCAAAACCCAATGAGTATCCTTATGATTGTTACTTAAAATTCTCCATCAGGTTGTTACTTACATCTGTTTCATTTAGATCTCTGGCCATGGCCTTATATTGTTGTCTCATTTGGGATGAATTCCTTCATCATGGCATTTTGTCTGAGTTTCTACCTTCTTCTGTGTTAGAAAAGCCAGCTGTTTCCTGCTCCTGAGAGTAATGGTTTTGTGAAGAAGAGATCACATAGTGTCCAGTGCTTGGTGCTTCATGGAATGTCTCTGGTGTGTGCTGTGTGTGCTCTGCTGTTGTGCTTTGGCTGCTTTATTCTTCAGGCCAGTCATCTGCAGAGGATTTCCTTGTCTGCAGTGAGCAGTATTTGGTCCTTGACCAGAATGAGATGAGTTTTAACTAGGTGTGCACTTGTCTGTTTGTTCAATGAGACCTGATACTACTTCCAGTAAAAAAGAAGCCCTGCAGAATCTGGTCAGGAGATGTGGTGTAGGCAGTGGATTCTGCTGGTCTTCTGGGGAAGGGACCTGTAATGATGAGACTCAGGCAGCTTGACTGAGAAGGGCAATCCTTTCAAAGTGCAGGGGTGTGGGACTTGTAAGTTATGGAGGCTCTGTTGGCCCTGTGCTGTTTCCTGTGGGTATCTCTGTTTTTATTCTGGGGGAGGGAGGGAAATAACACCAGCTAGCTCCATTCTCCCCAGAGAGGGGTCTCTGTGCACACTGCTCTCAGGGAAGTATTCTGAGAAGAGAAAATTATCTCCCCATTGTGTGTCCCAGGCATTTTTTAGATTGTTGTTTTCACACTGTCTGCCTCCAGGTTTTTTGCCTACCTTCTCTCCAGGAGCAGTGCAGTGCCCTCCTGGTTCTATCCCTGACAAGCCGGCTGACCTTTAAAACTCCAGGTTTTAAAGATGTGATGTGGGCAATGGCTTGTGCTGGTCTTCTTGAGGAGGGGCCTGCTGCACTGGGAATGCAGCAGCTTGACTGAGAAGGGCATTCTCACCAGAGCACAAGGCTGTGGGACTTCCTCCGAGCAAGTTAAGCAGCTTGTGTCAGCCCTGCCACATTGATTGATTTTTTAATGTTGAGCCAATCTTGCATACTTGGAATAAATCCCACTTGGTCATATTGCATATTTTTTTTTATACATTGCTGACTTCAGTTTCCTTATATTATATTGATTACTTTTCGCATATAAGTTCATGAGAGATATTGGTTTGTAACTTTCTTTTTGTCCCTGCTTTTGTCTGGTTTTATTATTAGTGTATAATGACCTCATAAAATTAATTGAAAAGTGTTCTCACCTATTTTCTGGAAGAAGCTGTTGTATTATAAGCACTAAAATTTCATATGCTGCCTTTCTAACTTTGAAGATCATATGGCCTCAAAAGCTTAGCCATGCATTCTCTTGCTTTCACCAGATAGGCCCCCAATCCAAAGGGAAAGTTTCCTGAACTATCTAGTTCCCCTATCAGCCAGATCAGCTGCCACCCACCCAGTCCTCAAACTAATGGGTTTCACTTTACTGTGTGCCCTTGAAATTATTCAAACAAGAAAATTGCATCCTCCTAAAACAAAACAAAACAAACAAAAACAAAGATCACATCACCCTTTAATTACTATAAAGCCTGCCTTCCACAACCTCTGTTGGTTCAATCTATTCCTGAGTACAACCCTTGTGCAGCCCTGCATGGTTTGCCATGTTCTTCTTCCCCAGGATGTGAGTATATGTCACTAATAAACTGCAAATATAATCTTTCCATTGTTGGGTGTTGGGTGTTCTGCCATCTCTTATTATTTTGGGTGGGAGCCCCTCCTTCACCAATAATATGAATAGAAGGTAATTGAACAATTGTGTACTATTGGTATTCATAAATATTTTATAGAATTGTCCAGTGAAACCATCTGGTACTCGAATTTTGTTTGAAGATTTTTAATTATAAATTATATTTTCTTAATTGTTATAGGACTATTTACACTATTTCATCTTAGTTGCATTTTGGTGATATGTGAATTTCAAAGAATTGGTCCATTTCTTTTGAATTGCCCAATTTAATACCATAATTTTTTTATATTATTCTTTTTTGATAGTTGCTAGTTCTGTGTTGAAATCTCTGTTTTGCTCCTGATTTTGGCTATCAGTGTCTTTTCTGTTTGTATCTTTTTCAGTTTTGCTAGAGATTTATGAATTGTATCAAAATTTTTGAATAACTAGTTAATGGTTTGTTTTCTCTATTATTTTCCTGTTTGCAATCTCATTGATTTCTGCTCTTACTATATATTTCTTTTTGCTTGTGTTAGGTTTCTTTCTCCTTTCCTCCTTTTTTGACAACTTTCTTTTTTTCTAATGTAAGCATTTTGTACTATAAATTTCCTTTACAACACTGCTGTAGTTATATCCCAAAATTTTTATGTGTTTTATTTTCATCTAGTTCTGTTTAACGTTTTATTTTCTTTAGACTTCACTTTGACCTCTTTCTTTTGAATTTCTTCTTTGGTTTCTTTGAATGTATATTTTTAAGAACATTTCCAAGTATTTGTAGATCTTCCTGTTGTCTTTCTATTATCATATCTACTTTGTATCCATAATGATCAGAGAAAATATTTGTATTATTTCAACTTTTAAAAATAAGTTGAAGTTGAATATCCAAGACATGGTATATCTTGGTGAACATTCCATGGACACTTGCAAAGAATGTGTATTCTTCTGTTATTAAGTAAAGTGTTCCATAGATGTCAATTAGATCCTATTAACTAACATGTTGAGTTCAATATCTTTGCTAATTTTCTATATAGTAGTTCTACCAATTACTGGTAATGGGAATTTGAAGTATCAAACTATATTTGTGAATTCATCTATTTTTCCTTTCAGCTTCACCAGATTTTGTATCATGTATTTTGAAGCCCTCTTGTTATTTGAATACACATCTAGGATTGCTATGTCTTGGTGGGCTTATCCTTTTATAATTATGTAATGTGCCTCTTTGTCACTAGAATTTTTTTGTTATAAAGTTTTTCTGATAGTAATAAGCCATTCCTGCTTTTTTGAGTAATGTTAGCATGACATGTTTTTTTATCCTTTTGTTTTCAACCTATGTTTTATTTTGCAGTGTACTTCTTCTATTCAGCCTATAGTAGAGTCATTTTTTTTAAGATTTTGTTTATTTATTTGACAGAGAGAGAGCACAAGTAGGCAAAGTGGCAGGCAGAGGGAGAGGGAGAAGCAGTCTCTCCACTGAGCAGAGAGCCTGATGTGTGGCTCAATCCCAGGACCCAGGTATCATGACCTTAGCCAAAGGCAGCCACTTAACAGACTGAGCCACCCACGCACACCAGTAGAGTCAATTTTTAAATTCACTTGGCCAATCTGTATTTTATTTGGAGTATAGTTACCATTTTCATTTAAAGTTATTATTTAGGGGGGGTACGAAGTTAAGATGGCAGAGTAATAGGGAGACCCTGGACTTGCCTTATTCCTCAAACACAGCTAGATCAACATCAAATCATTTTAGACATCTAGGAAATCAATATGAGAATTAAAATAACAATCTGTACAATCAGAGGGAGAGAAAGTGGCAGGTGTGAGGTGCAGAGACATGAACTGGGGGAAAGAAAAGCCATGGTGCTGCAGAGGGGAGGGAGCCCTTTTCACGGAGAGAAGACAGGGAGAGAGGGGCGGGGGGGGGGAGAAAGAACAGTGTGTCAGGTTCATGCAAGAAAAACACTTCAAGACCATTGACTGAGGAATTGAGAGGAACTGATGATACCAAGTTTTTTGCAAACAGTTGATCTCAAATTCTGAGGTTTTAGAAGTCCACACCATTTACTGGAGTGCTCCCAGGGAAAGGGAGCATAAAGGCCTGGAGCAGAGAGTAGACAGCATGGTGTGGGCATCCCCTGGGTTGCACTGGAAGAGAATGTTCCCCTTTCTGCAGTTCATTTGAAAGAGGCTATATTTCCTTTCCAAAGACAAGGGACCTAGCAGGTGTCATTGTGTGGCCATTCAATAGCGGGGGACAGAGACATGCACACAGGTCAGATAACCTGGTTGCAGCTTTTTGCTATGCTTCACCATAGACTCCAGGCACTTGCAAGGCTATGCAACTGCCTTTCTGGG
The DNA here is from genome assembly GCF_004348235.1 of Phoca vitulina. Taxonomy (NCBI): domain Eukaryota; kingdom Metazoa; phylum Chordata; class Mammalia; order Carnivora; family Phocidae; genus Phoca; species Phoca vitulina. The sequence continues at coordinate 2,798,901 of NW_022589760.1, forward strand.
ACAGACTGACGCCTGGTGCAATGCTGTGAGGCTCTCCTCCAGGGGAGGGGAGTAGGTCCCCACCTTGCCAGGTCCTTTAAGATTTGGAGTTTGGAATCCCATCTGTGCACCAGAGATAAAACACAGAACTGAGGTGCTGGTCATGCTGGCGGTCTGGGCACAGACAGGTTGAGGGCAGGTATCTGATGGAAACCTGAGATGAAGGAGGGGAGATTGTTGCTTTTCTGTGAGAGCTTTCTGAACAGTGGCAGGAGCAAGTTCCCCTCCCTGGGGTGAGAGGGCAGGATGAAACCATCTTCCACTCCCCACCCCCCCACACACACCCACTAGCACAGTTGGACTTCAGCAAGCAACACAGAACCCCCAATGGAGGCTGGAGCCACTTGCACCAAACCCCACCACCCTGCACCCTGCAAGGGCATCTTTACTAGGGCAGGTTGGACTATGAGCCAGTGCAGTAGGCCTCTCCCCCAGTGGACCAACACAGTCCCCCACTTATACCAAATCTACTGATCATAGAGTGCTCCAAAACATCAACTTCAGTTATGGTGAAAATAGGACCAGGTTTATTTATTTATTTATTTATTTTCTTTTGTCTTTGGAATCAGGCTTATAGCTTTTTGTTTGCTTGTTTGTTTTTCTGTTTCCTTTTCTCAATTTTTTAGATCAGACTTCTTTTTTTTTCCTCTTTTTCTTTGGAATCAACCTTATCATTTTTGTTTGTTGGTTTGTTTGCTTTTTTTCTTCTTTTTCCTTTTTTTTTTTTTTTTTTTAGGTTTTTTTTTTTTTTTTTTTTCTTTTTTTAAAAAAAAAATCAAAGCACACCTTGCTAAAGGTCTGAACGCTCCCCACTGCAAGCAAGGAGGAACTCTGCAGAGGACTGACCTCTGGGAAAGAGTGGACAAAACACAACAGCAGAGTGAACACAGCATACACCAGAAACTCTTCTTGAAGCAGTAGACCCTGGACAGTGTATGACCCCTTTTTAATATAGCATTACTCTCAGTAGCAGGAAACATAACAAGCTTTCATAACACTAAAAAACAAAACAAAACAAACAAAAATCTCTAGACAAAATGACAAGATGGAGCAATCCTCCCCAAAAGAATGATAAAGAGGAAATTGTAGCCAAGGATTTGCTCTAAACAGATATAAGCAATATGTCTGAATAAGACTTCAGAACAACAGTCATAAGAATACTAGTTTGGCTTGAAGAAAGCATAGAAAACATCAGAGAAACACTTGCTATGAAGAAAAGAGACCTAAAAATTAGTCAGGTCAAATTAGAAAAAAAAATGGTATTACTGAGATGCAAAACTGTCTGGATTTAATCACAATGAGGATGGAAAAAGCAGAGGAATGAATAGGTGATATAGAAGATAAACTTATGGAAAATAACAAAGTTGAAAAGAAGAGGGGAAAAAACTATTAGATCATAAATATAGATATAGGGAACTCAGTGATTCCATAAAGCACAATAATATCCTTATCACAGGATACCCAGAAGAAGAGAGGGAAAAAGGGGCAGAAGGCTTATTTGAACAAATTATAGCTGAAAATTTCCCTAATCCAGGGAAGGAAATGTTCATTCAAGTCCAGGAGACACAGAGAACTCACCTCAAAATCAACAAAACAGGTTAACACTAAGATATATCATAGTGAAACTTGCAAAATACAAAGAAAAAAAAATTCGAGAAGCAGCTAGGGACAAAAGTTCCTTAACCAGCAAGGGTAGATGCATAATCTTAGTGGCAGACCCATCTACAGAAATTGGGCAGGCCAGTAGAGAGTGCCATGATATATTCAATGTACTAAATGGGAAAAATATGCAGCCAAAAACACTTTATCCAGCAAGGTTGTCATTCAGAATGGAAGCAGAGATAGATTTTTCCAGACAAAAATTAAAGGAGTTCATGAACACTAAACCAGCTCTGCGAGAAATATTAAAGGGGACTCTGTGAGTGAGAAAGAGAGACCAAAAGCAACAAAGACTAGAAAGGAACAGAGATAATCTACAGGAACAGTGACTTTACAGGTAATAAAATGGCACTAAATTCACATCTATCAATAATTACTCTGAATGTAAATGGACTAAATGCTCCAATCAAAAGACTTAAGATATAAGAACAGAGGGGGAAAAAAAAGACACATTGATATGCCCCTTACAAGAGACTCGTTTTAGAAACAAAGACACTTCCAGATTGAAAGTGAGGAATGGAAAAACATTTATCATGCTAATGGACATCTAAAGAAAGCTGGAGTAGCCATACTTATAGCAGACAAACTAGATTTTAAAACAATGATTATAATAAGAGATGAAGAAGGGCACTATATCATAATAAAGGGTCTATCCAACAAGAAGATCTAACAATTGTAAATATTTATGCCCCCAACTTGGTAAGACCCAAATATATAAATCAATTAATAATAAACTTAAACTCATTGATAATAATACAGTGATAGTAGGGTATTTTAGCATCTCACTTACAATAACGGACAAACCATCTAAGCAGCAAACCAAGGAATCAATGTCTTTGAATGACACACTGGACCAGAAGGACTTAACAGATAAATTTAGAGCACATCATACTAAAGGAGCAGAATACACATTCTTTATGAGTGAACATGTAACATTCTCCAGAATAGATCACATACTGGGTTACAAATCAGGACTCAACAAATACAGAAAGATTGAGATCATACCATGCATATTTTCAGACCACAAGGCTATGAAACTTGAAATCAGCCACAAGAAAAAATTTGGAAAGGCCACAAATACATGGAAGAAAGAACATCTTACTAAAGAATGAATGGGTTAACCAGGAAATTAAAGAAGAAATTAAAAAATACATGGAAGCAAATGAAAATGAAAACACAATAGTCCAAAACCTTTGGGATGCAGCAAAGGCAGTCCTAAAATGAAAGTATATAGCAATGCAGGCCTTCCTCAAGAAGCAAGAAAAATCTCAAATACACAACCCAACTTTACACTTAAAGCAGCTGGAAAAAGAACAGCAAATAAAGCCTAAAAACAGCAGAAGAAGGGAAATAATAAGATTAGAGCAGAAATAATTGATACAGAAACTTAAAAAAAAAACAAAACAGTAGAACATATCAACAAAAATAGGAGCTCGTTCTTTGAAAGAATTAACAAAATTGATAAACGAGAAAAGACCCAAATTAATAAAATCATGAATGAAAGAGGAAAGATCACAACCAACACCACAGAAATACAAACAATTATACAAGAATATTACAAACAATTATATGCCACCAAATTGGGCAATCTGTAAGAAATGGATATATTCTTTGAAACATATGAACTACCAAAACTGAAACAGGAAAAAATAGGAAATCTGATTAGATGCATAACAAGCAAAGAAATTGAATCAGTAATCAAAAATCCCCCAACAAACAAAATCCAGGGCTGGATGACTTCCCAGGAGAATTCTACCAAACATTTAAGGAAGATTAATAACTGTTCTTTTGAACTATTCCAAAAAATAGGAAAACTTCTAAAATCATTCTATGAAGCCAGCATTACCTTGATTACAAAACCAGATGAAGATCACACTAAAAAGAATTACAAACCAATATCCCTGATGAATATGGATGCAAAAATTCTCAACAAAATACTAGCAAATCAAATCCAACAATACTTTAAAAGAATTATTCACCACAGTCAAGTAGGATTTAATCCTGGGTTTCAGGGGTGATTCAATAACCATAAATTAATTAACATGATACACCACATTCATAAAAGAAAGGATAAGAACCATATTATCCTCTCAAAGTTGCAGAAAAAAAAAAAACATTTAACAAAATACAGCATCCTTTCTTGGTCAAAACCCTCAAGAAAGTAGATATAGAAAGAACATAACTCAACATCATAAAGGCCATACACAAAAGACCCATAGCTAATATCAACCTCAATGGGGAAAAAAAAAAAGGAAAGAAACCTGAGAGCTTTCCTCTAGGGTCAGGAACGGGATAAGGATGTCTGCTCTCATCACTGTTGTTCAACATAGTCCTGGAAATTCTAGCCTCAGCAATCAGACAACAAAATAAAAGACATCCAAATCTGCAAGGAAAAAGTCAAACTTTCACTCTTCACAGATGACATTATACTCTATGTAGAAAACCTGAAAGATTCCACACACAAAAAAAATATTGCTAGACTTGATATTTGAATTCAGCAAAGTCGCAGGATATAAAATCAGTGTACAGAAATCTGTTGCATTTCTATACACCAATAATGCAGCAGCAGAAAGAAAAATCAAGGAATCCATCCCATTTACAACTGCACCAAATACCATAAGATACCTAGGAATAAACCTAACCAAAGAGGTGAAAGATCAATACTGTGCAAACTATAGAACACTTATAAAAGAAACTGAAGATAACACAAAGATATGGAAAAGCATTCAATTGGTCATGGATTGGAAGAACAAACATTGGGGAGGCAAGATGGTGAAAGTAGGGGACCTCATTTCATCTGGTCCCTCGAATTAATTGGATATCTATCAAACCATTCTGAATACCCATGAATTCAGCCTGAGAGATAAGAAAATATATCTAGAACTCTACAAGCAGAAAAATAACTTTTTGCAAGGTAGGAGGTACAGAGTCGTGAATCTGTGGGGAAATAATGGAAGATAAATGGAGCAGGGACGGAGTCTTTATAGCTGGCTACTGGAAAGTGATATAACACCAGAGTGCAAATTTGGAACCCTTAGAAATCTGCTCTACTGAGAGACATCCCTTTCTGAAAGATGCTCGGGGGATGAAAAGGGCAGAATTCTAGGTGGGTCACTGTGGTCTCAGGATCCCAGGAGACACAGAAAGAATGGGGGTGCCTGAACCGATAGAGTATGCAAGCAGTGGAGCAGGGAAACTGGCTATGGTCAGCGAGCCCAGGAGAGAATCTCAGCTCTGGTCTCCATAAACCATGAGCCAGGCCAATAGGGAGACGGCTCTTTGCCTGAGCATCCTGAAAAGGACTGGAATGTATGGGCCATTTACCATCCCCTGGGAGGGACAAAAGGGCTGCGCCCACGACTGGGCAACACCTCTCAGGGTGGTGGTGGCCCTGGAAAGGACAGTAGGGTGGCACACAGCCATGACCTGGAAACAGAGGAGCAGGGTGCAGGTGGGAACTCACAACTGCTTGCAGTCACAAAGACACAAAGCTCAGTGATGCTCCCAGGTCCCTGGGATGCCCCCTGGGAGGATTGCAGTGGGCATGAACAGTGGGACTCTGCAGAGTTTGGCACACACAGAAGTAGAAACTGGTTGCCCCGGAGGGTTTATTGAAGAGGGGGACCGTAATATCCAGGCATGGCCATTTTTGCTCTGACCCTCTGAAGAGGCTAGAAAAGCCACGAAGGGAAAAAAGCCACAAAGATGACCAGCTTACATTGAGCCCATCCCCCTGACAAGGGGTGGGGCAACTCTGCCCAGGCAAAGACACCTGAGAAAGCAGCACAGCAGGCCGCTCCCCAAGAAGACAAACTGGAAGAACAGGTAAATGACAAACTTATGGATCCCAAAATGTAAAACTCCTGCACGGGAGGCAAATAGTATATTGAGCTCTAGTTGTTTCCTAGCAACTCGTTTTCCCTTCAGTCTAAAATTTTCCATTTCTTTGTCTTTTTTTCCCCCTTTTCCTATTTCAACCAGATTCTTATTTTACCAACTTATTTTTTTAAGTCACTTTTTAATTTTTATTTTTTCACATCACATTTTATAGCTGTATGCTTCATTCTAGTCCTTTTTTCACTCTACTTAATTTTATATATAAACATATATGTAATTTTGCTTTCTTTGTAATTTTGGGATGTAGTGTCTTCTTTTTTTAATTTTATTTATTTATTTATTTATTTATTTATTTATTTATTTATGGATGTAGTATCTTCTAACACAGAGACCAAAACTCAATCAGGAACAAGTGGATCACCCTGCTTTGTCCACCCTGTGACATTATAGTCTCTCCCTGGCTTTTTATTGTTTTGTTCCATTTTGGCTTTGTTTGCTTTCTTGTAGTGTCTTCTGACCACTTTGGATTTTTTCTAGGGTGCATTTTGCTTGGGTCATAGATGATATTTTGGACTCTGTTCATTCACTCAACCATCATTCCTGGGCAGAATGACTAGAAGGAGGAATTCAAAACAAAGGAAAGAACCAGAGGCAATATTCTCTGCCACAGAGCTAATTGATATGGATATAAGCAAGATGTCAGAGATGGAATTCAGGATAGCAATTATAAATTTAATAGCTAGGCTTGAAAAAAGCATAAGTAATAGTACAGAATTTCTAAGGGCAGAAATGAGATCTAATCAGGCTGAACTTAAAAATGCTATGAAAGAGATGCAGTATAAATTGGATGCTCTAGCAGCTAGGGTCAATGTGGAAGAAGAGAGAATAAGTGATCTAGAGGACAGGCTGCTGGAAAAGGAAGGAACTTGAGGAAAAGAGAGAAAGACAGCTAATAGCCCATGAAGAAAGGCTTCAAGAATTTAATGATGCCTTGAAATGAACCAGTGTCAGAATTATTGGGATTCCAGAAGGCATAGAAAAAGAAAGAGGGATAGAAAGTATATTGGGGCAAATCCCATGGCTGAGAACTATCCTAATCTGGGGAAGAAAACAAGCATTCATGTCCAAGAGGCAGAGAGGACCCCTCTCAAAATCAATAAAAATAGATCAACAACCTGACATAATAGTAAAGCTTGCAAATCTTAGAGCCAAAGAAGATATCGTGAGAGCAGCTAGGTAGAGGAGGTTCCTTACATATGGAGGGAGGACCATCAGAATAACATCAGACCTATCCACAGAAACCTGGCAGGCCAGAAAGGGCTGGCAAGATATATACAAGGTACTAAATGAGAAGAACATGCAGCCAAGAATACTTTATCCAGCAAGGCTGTCATTCAGAATGGATTGAGAGATTATGAGCTTCCAGGACAGACAGAAACTGAAAGAATGTGTAACCACCAAGGCAGTCCTGCAAGAAATATTAAGGGGGCTGCTGTAAGCAAAGAGAGACCCAACGAGTAACATAGACCAGAAAGAAACAGAGACAATCTACAGGAACTTGAACTTTATAGGCAATACAATGGCACTAAATTCATATCTTTCAATGGTTACTCTGAATATAAATGGGCTAAATGCTCCAACTAAAAGACATAGGGCATCAGATTTGGATGAAAAAATAAGACCCATTCATAAGCTGTCTGCCAGAGACTGATTTTAGACCTAAAAACACACCCAGACTGAAAGTGAGGGGATGGAGAACCATTTACCATGCTAATGGGCCTCAAAAGAAAGCTAGGGTAGCTTCATATCTTCATATCAGATAAATTAGATAAATCAGATCAAATCAGATAAATTAGATTTTAAAATAAAGATGGTAATAAGAGACATAGAGGGACACTATATTCTACTTAAAGGGTCTATCCAACAAGAAGATCTAACAATTGTAAATATCTATGCCCCCAAGGTGGGAGCAGCCAATTATATAAACAAATTACTAACTAAATTAAGAAACATATTGATAATGATGCATTAATAGTAGGGGACTTCAACACCCCACTCACAACAATGGGCAGATCATCTAACAAGGAAACAAGGGCTTTGAATGATACACTGGACCAGGCAGACTTCCCAGATATATACAGAACATTCCACCCTAAAACAACAGAATACTTATTCTTCTCCAGTGCACATGGAACTTCCTCCAGAATAGATCACATAGTGGGTCACAAATCAGGTCTCAATGAATACCAAAAGATTGAGATTATTCCCTGCATATTTTCATACCACAATGTTTGAACCTGGAACTCAGTAACAAGAACAAAATTGGAAGGAATTCAAACACTTGGAGGTTAAAGAGTATCCTGCTAAAGAATGAATGGGTCAATGAGGAAATAAATGAAGAACTTAAACAATTCATGCAAACTAATGAGGATAAAAACAGATTGGTCCAAAACCTATGGGATAGAGCAAAGGTGATCCTAAGAAGGAAATACATAGGAACCCAAGCAAACCAATTTAATTCAAAAAATTAGAAAAATCCCAAATACACAACCTAACCCTACACCTAAAAGACCTGGAGAAAGAAGAGCAAATAAAACCTAAACGAAGCAGGAGAAGAGAAATAATAAAGATTAGAGCAGAAATCAATGAAGTGGAAGCCAGAAGAACAGAAGAACATATCAACAAAACTAGAGGCTGGTTCCTTGAAAGAATTAAATAAGATCGATAAACCTCTGGCCAGACATATCCAAAGGAAAAGAGAAAGAACCCAAATCAATAAAATCATGAATGAAAAGGGAGAAATCATGACCAACACCAAAGACATACAGACTGTTATAGGACATATTATGAGCAACTATATGCCAACAAATTAGGCAATCTGAAATAAATGGATGAATTCCTGGAAACTTATAAACTACCAAGACTGACACAGGAAGAGGTAGAAAATCTGAACAGACCAATAACCAGAAACTAAGTTGAAGCAGTGTCCAAAACCTCCCAAAAAACAAGAGTCCAGGGCCAGATAGCTTCCCTGGGGAATTCTACCAAACATTTAAAGATGAAATCATACCTATTCTACTGAAGGTGTTCCAAAAAGTAGAAATGGAAGGAGAACTTCCAAATTCATTCTATAAGGCCAGCATTACCCTGATCCCAAAACCAGGCAAAGACCCCATCAAAAAGGGGAATTACAGACCAATATCCCTGATGAACATGGATGCCAAAATACTCATCATGATCCTGGCCAATAGGATCCAACAGTACATTAAAAGGATTATCCATCATGACCAGGTGGGATTTATTCCTGGGATGCAAGTGTGGTTCAACATTTGCAAATCAATTAATGTGATAGCGCACATTAATAAAAGACAAGAACCACATGATCCTCTCAACTGATACAGAAAAAGCATTTTTTTTAAAGATTTTATTTATTTATTTGACAGAGAGAGACACAGTGAGAGAGGGAACACAAGCAGGGGGAGAGGGAGAGGGAGAAGCAGGCCTCCCACCTAGCAGGGAGCCCGATGTGGGGCTCGATCCCAGGACCCTGGGATCACGACCTGAGCTGAAGGCAGATGCTTAATGACTGAGCCACCCAGGTACCCCCAGAAAAAGCATTTAAAAAATACAGCATCCATTCTTTTTTTTTTTAATTTTTTTTATTATGTTCAGTTAGCCAACATATAGTACATCATTAGTTTTTGATGTAGTGTTCAATGATTCATTAATTGAATAAAACACAGTGCTCAACACAACATGTGACCTCCTTAATGCCCATCACCCTGTTACCCCATTCCACCACCACCTGACATCTGAAACCCTCAGTTTATTTCCTGGAGTCCAGTCTCTCATGGTTTGTCTCCCCCTCTGATTTCTTACCATTCAGTTTTCCCTTCCTTCCCCTATGGTCCTCCATGATATCCATACGTTACACATATGAGTGAAGCCATATGATAATTGTCTTTCTCTGCTTGACTTATTTGACTTAGCATAACCCCCTCCAGTTCCATCCATGTTGATGCAAATGGTAGTTATTCATCCTTTCTGATGGCTGATTAATATTTCATTGTATAAATGACCACATATTCTTTATCCATTCATCTGTTGATGGACATCTCAGCTCTTTCCACAGTTTGGCTATTGTGGACATTGCTGCTATGAACATTGGGGTGCATGTGTCCCTTCATTTCACAACATCTGTATCTTTGGAGTAAATACCTAGTAGTACAATTTCTGGGACATAGGGGTAGCTCTATTTTTAACTTCTTGAAGAACCTCCATACTGTTTGCCAGAGTGGCTGTACCAGCTTGCATTCCCATCCACAGTGTATGAGGATTCCCCTTTCTCCACATCCTTGCCAAAATTTGTTGTTTCCTGCTTGTTAATTTTTGCCATTCTAACAGATGTAAGGTGGTATCTCACTGTGGTTTTGATTTGTATTTCTCTGATGACTAGTGAGTGATGTTCAACATTTTTTCATGTGTTTGTTAACCATTTGTATGTATTATTTGAAGAAGTGTCTCTTTGTTTTGTTGACTGTTTCCTTTGTTGTGCAGAAGCTTTTTATCTTGATGAAGTCCCCAAAGTTCATTTTTGCTTTTGTTTCCCTGGCCTTTGGAGATGTGTCTTGAAAGAAGTTGCTGTGGTCGATGTGGAAGAGGTCACTGCCTATATTTTCCTCCATGATTATGATGGATTCCTGTCTCACATTGAGGCCTTTCATCCATTTTGAGTTTATCTTTGTGTATGGTGCAAGAGAATGGTCTAGTTTCATTCCTCCACATGTGGCTGTCCAATTTTCCCAGCACCATTTACTGAAGAGACTGTCTTTTTTCCATTCAATATTCTTTCCTGCTTTATCAAAGATTAGTTGACCATAACGTTGAGGGTCCATTTCTAGAGTCTCTATTCTGTTCCACTGATCTATGTGTTTTTTTGTGCCAATACCATGCTGTCTTGATGATCACAGCTTTGTAATATAGCTTGAAGTCAGACATTTTTTTAAGATTTTATTTATTTATTTGACAGAGAGAGACACAGAGAGAGCAGGAACACAAGCATGGGGAGTGGGAGAGGGAGAAGCAGGCTTCCCGCGGAGCAGGAAGCCTGATGCGGGGCTTGATCCCAGGACCCTGGGATCATGACCTGAGCCCAAGGCAGACGCTTAATGACTGAGCCACTCACGTGCCCCTTGAAGTCAGACATTGTGATGCCCCCAGGTTTGCTTTTCTTTTTCAACATTCCTTTGGCTTTTCAGGTTTTTTCTGGTTCCATACAAATTTTAGGATTGTTTCTTCCAACTCTATGACAAATGTCTGTAGTCTCTCTGATATGAAATGTCTCTTTGATAGAGATTGCATTGATGTGTAGATTGCTCTGGGCAGTATAACATTTTAACAATGTTTATTCTTCCAATCCATGAGCATGGAATGTTTTCCATGTCTCTGTGTCCTCCACAATTACTTTTATAAGTGTTCTATAGTTTCTAGAGTACAGATTCTTTACCACCTTGGTTAGGTTTATTCCTAGGTATGCTATGGTTTTTGGTGCAATTGCAAATGGGATCGATTCCTTAATTTCTCTTTCTTTAGTCACACTGTTAGTGTATACAAATGCAACAGATTTCTGTGCATTGATTTTGTATCCTGCCACGTTGCTGAATTGCTGTAATGAGTTCTAGTAATTTGTGGGTGGAGTAATTTGGGTTTTCCTCATAAAGTATCATGTCATCTACAAAGAGATATTTTGACTTTTTCTTTGCCAATTTGAATGCCTTTTATTACTTTTTGCTGTCTGATTGCTGAGGCTAGGCCTTCTAGTACTGTGTTTAACAAAGATGGTGAGAGTGGGCATCCCTGACGTCTTCCTGACATTAAGAGTAAACCTCTCAGTTTTTCCCCATTGAGAATGATATTTGCTGTGGGCTTTTCATAGATGGCTTTTATGATATCAAGGTATGTTCCCTCTATCCTTACACTCTGAAGAGTTTTAATCAGGAAAGAATGCTGTATTTTGTCAAATGTTTTTTCTGCATCAATTGAGAGGATCATATGGTTCTTGTATTTTTCTTTTATTAATGTGCTCTATCACCTTGATTGATTTGTGAATGTTGAACCACCCTTGCATGCCAGGAATAATTACCACCTGGTCATGATTGATAACCCTCTTAATGTACTGTTGGATCCTATTGGCTAGGATCTTGTTGAGTATTTTCGCATCCAAGTCCATCAGGGATATTGGTCTGTAATTCTCCTTTTTGATGGGGTCTTTGCCTGGTTTTGTGATCAGGGTAATGCTGGCCTCATAGAACCAATTTGGATGTTTCCCTTCCATTGCTATTTTTTGAAACAGCTTCAGTAGAGTAAGTATGATTTCATCTTTAAATGTTTGGTAGAATTCCCCAGGGAAGCCATTTGGCCCTGGACTCTTGTTTATTGGAAGGTTTTTGATCACTGCTTCAATTTCGTTTCTGGTTATTCGTCTTTTATAAGTGTCCAGGAAGGCATCCTTTCCTTCCAGATTGCTTAATTTGTTGGCATATAGTTGGTGGTAATAATTTCTAATAATTGTTTCTATTTCCTTGGTGTTAGTCGTGATCTCTTCCCTTTCATTCATGATTTTATTGATTTGGGTCTTTTCCCTTTTCTTTTGAATAAATCTGGCCAGAGGTTTATTGATCTTGTTAATTCTTTCAAAGAACCAGTTTCTAGTATTGTTGATCTGTTCTACTGTTTATCTGGTTTCTATTTCATTGATCTCTGCTCTAATCTTTATTATTTATCTTCTCCTGGTTCCTTTAGGTTTTATTTGCTGTTCTTTCTCCACCTCCTTTAGGTGTAAGGTTAGCTTGTGCATTTGGGATTTTTCTAATTTTTGTCAGAGAGGCTTGGATGGCTAGGTAGTTCCCCCTTAGGACCGCCTTTGCAGTATCCCATAGGTTTTGGACCAATGTGTTTTTATTCTCATTAGTTTGCATGAATTGGTTTAGTTCTTCTTTAATTTCCTGGTTAATCCAATCATTCTTTAGCAGGATGGTCTTTAACTTCCAAGTGTTTGAATTCCTTCCAATTTTGTTCTTGTGATGGAGGTCCAGTTTCAAAGCACTGTGGTCTGAAAATATACAGGGAATAATCTCAGTCTTTTAGTATTGGTTGAGACCTGATTTGAGACCCAGTATGTGGTCTATTCTGGAGAAAGTTCCATGTGCACTCAAGAAAAATAGTATTCTGTTGTTTTAGGATGGAATTTTCTATGTATATCTCCTAAGTCCATCTGGTCTACCATATGGTTTCCTTTGCTGTGCGAAAGCTTTTTATCTTGATGAAGTCCCAATAGTTTATTTTGCATTTTGTTTCTCTTGCCTTTAGAGACGTGTCTAGCAAGAAGTTGCTGTGGCCAAGGTCATAGAAGTCGCTGCCTGTTTTCTACTCTAGGATTTTGATGGGTTCTTGTCTTACATTTAGGTCTTTCATCCATTTTGAATTTATTTTTTGTGTATGATGTAAGAAAGTAGTGAGTTTCTTTCTTCTGTGTGGTGCTGTCCAGTTTTCCCAACACAATTAGTTGAAGATAATTTTTCCCATTAGATATGCATCCCAATGTTTATAGCAGCACTATCAATAATAGCTAAAATAAGGAAAGAGCCCAAATGTCCATCAACTGATGAATGGTTAAAGAAGTAGTTATATATATATATATATATATATATATACACACACATAACATTATTC